>NC_134361.1:195607062-195980187 GCF_048569485.1 Anomaloglossus baeobatrachus
TTGAAACTTTTCGGCATTTTTAGGCGAAATTGTTCCTTTGGGGGTTTTTGCAATTTTTTTTCCATTTTGAGGCGAAATTGTTCCTTTGGGGGGGTATTGCAACTTTTGACCATTTTGAAGCGAAATTGTTCCTTTGGGGGGGTATTGCAACTTTTGGCCATTTTGAAGCGAAATTGTTCCTTTGGAGGGGTATTGCAACTTTTCGGCATTTTGAGGCGAAATTGTTTCTTTGGGGGGTATTGCAAATTTTTGCCATTTTGAGGCGAAATTGTTCCTTTGGGGGGGTATTGCAACTTTTGGCCATTTTGAAGCGAAATTGTTCCTTTGGGGGGGTATTGCAATATTTTGCCATTTTGAGGCGAAATTGTTCCTTTGGGGGGTATTGCAACTTTTGGCCATTTTGAAGCGAAATTGTTCCTTTCGGGGGGTATTGCAACTTTTCGGCAATTTGAGGCGAAATTGTTCCTTTGGGGGGGTATTGCAACTTTTGGCCATTTTGAAGCGAAATTGTTCCTTTGGGGTGGATTGCAATTTTTTGCCATTTTGAGGCGAAATTGTTCCTTTGGGGGGTATTGCAATTTTTTGCCATTTTGAGGCGAAATTGTTCCTTTGGGGGGGTATTGCAACTTTTGGCCATTTTGAAGCGAAATTGTTCCTTTGGGGGGTATTGCAACTTTTGGCCATTTTAAAGCGAAATTGTTCCTTTCGGGGGGTATTGAAACTTTTCGGCATTTTGAGGCGAAATTGTTCCTTTGGGGGGTATTGCAATTTTTTTTCCATTTTGAGGCGAAATTGTTCCTTTGGGGGGGTATTGCAACTTTTCGGCATTTTGAAGCGAAATTGTTCCTTTGGGGGGGTATTGCAATTTTTTTCCATTTTGAGGCGAAATTGTTCCTTTGGGGGGGTATTGCAACTTTTGGCCATTTTGAAGCGAAATTGTTCCTTTCAGGGGGTATTGCAACTTTTCGGCATTTTGAGGCGAAATTGTTCCTTTGGGGGAGTTTTGCAACTTTTGGCCATTTTGAAGCGAAATTGTTCCTTTCGGGGGTATTGCAACTTTTCGGCATTTTGAAGCGAAATTGTTCCTTTGGGGGGGTATTGCAATTTTTTTCCATTTTGAGGCGAAATTGTTCTTTTGGGGGGGTATTGCAACTTTTGGCCATTTTGAAGCGAAATTGTTCCTTTTGGGGGGTATTGCAACTTTTGGCCATTTTGAAGCAAAATTGTTCCTTTGGGGGGGTATTGCAACCTTTGGCCATTTTGAAGCGAAATTGTTCCTTTCGGGGGGTATTGGAACTTTTCGGCATTTTGAGGCGAAAATGTTCCTTTGGGGGGGTATTGCAACTTTTGGCCATTTTGAGGCGAAATTGTTCCTTTTGGGGGGTATTGCAATTTTTTGCCATTTTGAGGCGAAATTGTTCCTTTGGGGGGGTATTGCAACTTTTGGCCATTTTGAAGCGAAATTGTTCCTTTCGGGGGGTATTGCAATTTTTTGCCATTCTGAGGCGAAATTGTTCCTTTGGGGGGGTATTGCAACTTTTGGCCATTTTGAAGCGAAATTGTTCCTTTGGTAGGGTAATGCAATTTTTTGCCATTTTGAGGCGAAATTGTTCCTTTGGGGGGGTATTGCAACTTTTGGCCATTTTGAAGCGAAATTGTTCCTTTCGGGGGGTATTGAAACTTTTCGGCATTTTGAGGCGAAATTGTTCCTTTTGGGTTGGTATTGCAATTTTTTTTCCATTTTGAGGCGAAATTGTTCCTTTGGGGGCGTATTGCAACTTTTGGCCATTTTGAAGCGAAATTGTTCCTATCGGGGGGTATTGCAACTTTTCGGCAATTTGAGGCGAAATTGTTCCTTTGGGGGGGTATTGCAACTTTTGGCCATTTTGAAGCGAAATTGTTCCTTTGGGGTGGATTGCAATTTTTTGCCATTTTGAGGCGAAATTGTTCCTTTGGGGGGTATTGCAATTTTTTGCCATTTTGAGGCGAAATTGTTCCTTTGGGGGGGTATTGCAACTTTTGGCCATTTTGAAGCGAAATTGTTCCTTTGGGGGGTATTGCAACTTTTGGCCATTTTAAAGCGAAATTGTTCCTTTGGGGGGGTATTGCAACTTTTCGGCATTTTGAGGCGAAATTGTTCCTTTGGGGGGTATTGCAATTTTTTTTCCATTTTGAGGCGAAATTGTTCCTTTGGGGGGGTATTGCAACTTTTCGGCATTTTGAAGCGAAATTGTTCCTTTGGGGGGGTATTGCAATTTTTTTCCATTTTGAGGCGAAATTGTTCCTTTGGGGGGGTATTGCAACTTTTGGCCATTTTGAAGCGAAATTGTTCCTTTCAGGGGGTATTGCAACTTTTCGGCATTTTGAGGCGAAATTGTTCCTTTGGGGGGGTTTTGCAACTTTTGGCCATTTTGAAGCGAAATTGTTCCTTTCGGGGGGTATTGAAACTTTTCAGCATTTTGAGGCGAAATTGTTCCTTTGGGGGGGTATTGCAATTTTTTTTCCATTTTGAGGCGAAATTGTTCCTTTGGGGGGGTATTGCAATTTTTTTCCATTTTGAGGCGAAATTGTTCCTTTGGGGGGGTATTGCAACTTTTGGCCATTTTGAAGCGAAATTGTTCCTTTTGGGGGGTATTGCAACTTTTGGCCATTTTGAAGCAAAATTGTTCCTTTGGGGGGGTATTGCAACCTTTGGCCATTTTGAAGCGAAATTGTTCCTTTCGGGGGGTATTGGAACTTTTCGGCATTTTGAGGCGAAAATGTTCCTTTCGGGCGGTATTGCAACTTTTGGCCATTTTGAAGCGAAATTGTTCCTTTCGGGGGGTATTGAAACTTTTCGGCATTTTGAGGCGAAATTGTTCCTTTGGTGGGGTATTGCAATTTTTTTTCCATTTTGAGGCGAAATTGTTCCTTTGGGGGGGTATTGCAACTTTTGGCCATTTTGTAGCGAAATTGTTCCTTTGGGGGGTATTGCAACTTTTTGGCATTTTGAGGCGAAATTGTTCCTTTGGGGCGGTATTGCAACTTTTGGCCATTTTGAAGCGAAATTGTTCCTTTCGGGGGGTATTGGAACTTTTCGGCATTTTGAGGCGAAATTGTTCCTTTGGGGGGGTATTGCAATTTTTTTTCCATTTTGATGCGAAATTGTTCCTTTGGGGGGGTATTGCAACTTTTGGCCATTTTGAAGCGAAATTGTTCCTTTCGGGGGGTATTGCAACTTTTCGGCATTTTGAGGCGAAATTGTTCCTTTGGGGGGTATTGCAATTTTTTTTCCATTTTGAGGCGAAATTGTTCCTTTGGGGGGGTATTGCAACTTTTGGCCATTTTGAAGCGAAATTGTTCCTTTCGGGGGGTATTGCAACTTTTCGGCATTTTGAGGCGAAATTGTTCCTTTATGGTGGTATTGCAATTTTTTTCCATTTTGAGGCGAAATTGTTCCTTTGGGGGCGTATTGCAACTTTTGGCCATTTTGAAGCGAAATTGTTCCTTTCGGGGGGTATTGCAACTTTTCGGCATTTTGAGGCGAAATTGTTCCTTTGGGGTGGTATTGCAATTTTTTTTCCATTTTGAGGCGAAATTGTTCCTTTGGGGGGGGTATTGCAACTTTTGGCCATTTTGAAGCGAAATTGTTCCTTTCGGGGGGTATTGCAACTTTTCGGCATTTTGAGGCGAAATTGTTCCTTTGGGGGGGTATTGCAACTTTTGGCCATTTTGAAGCGAAATGGTTCCTTTGGGGGGTATTGCAATTTTTTGCCATTTTGAGGCAAAATTGTTCCTTTGGGGGGGTATTGCAACTTTTCGGCATTTTGAGGTGAAATTGTTCCTTTGGGGGGGTATTGCAATTTTTTGCCATTTTGAGGCGAAATTGTTTCGTTGGGGGGGTATTGCAACTTTTGGCCATTTTGAAGCGAAATTTTTCCTTTTGGGGGGTATTGCAACTTTTCGGCATATTGAGGCAAAATTGTTCCTTTGGGGGGGTATTGCAATTTTTTGCCATTTTGAGGCGAAATTGTTCCTTTGGGGGGGTATTGCAACTTTTGGCCATTTTCAGGCGAAATTGTTCCTTTGGGGGGGTATTGCAACTTTTGGCCATTTTGAAGCGAAATTGTTCCTTTGGTAGGGTAATGCAATTTTTTGCCATTTTGAAGCGAAATTGTTCCTTTGGGGGGGTATTGCAACTTTTGGCCATTTTGAAGCGAAATTGTTCCTTTCGGGGGGTATTGAAACTTTTCGGCATTTTGAGGCGAAATTGTTCCTTTTGGGGTGGTATTGCAATTTTTTTTCCATTTTGAGGCGAAATTGTTCCTTTGGGGGCGTATTGCAACTTTTGGCCATTTTGAAGCGAAATTGTTCCTTTCGGGGGGTATTGCAACTTTTCGGCAATTTGAGGCGAAATTGTTCCTTTGGGGGGGTATTGCAACTTTTGGCCATTTTGAAGCGAAATTGTTCCTTTGGGGTGGATTGCAATTTTTTGCCATTTTGAGGCGAAATTGTTCCTTTGGGGGGTATTGCAATTTTTTGCCATTTTGAGGTGAAATTGTTCCTTTGGGGGGGTATTGCAACTTTTGGCCATTTTAAAGCGAAATTGTTCCTTTGGGGGGTATTGCAACTTTTGGCCATTTTAAAGCGAAATTGTTCCTTTCGGGGGGTATTGAAACTTTTCGGCATTTTGAGGCGAAATTGTTCCTTTGGGGGGTATTGCAATTTTTTTTCCATTTTGAGGCGAAATTGTTCCTTTGGGGGGGTATTGCAACTTTTCGGCATTTTGAAGCGAAATTGTTCCTTTGGGGGGGGTATTGCAATTTTTTTCCATTTTGAGGCGAAATTGTTCCTTTGGGGGGGTATTGCAACTTTTGGCCATTTTGAAGCGAAATTGTTCCTTTCAGGGGGTATTGCAACTTTTCGGCATTTTGAGGCGAAATTGTTCCTTTGGGGGGGTTTTGCAACTTTTGGCCATTTTGAAGCGAAATTGTTCCTTTCGGGGGGTATTGAAACTTTTCGGCATTTTGAGGCAAAATTGTTCCTTTGGGGGGGTATTGCAACTTTCGGCCATTTTGAAGCGAAATTGTTCCTTTCGGGGGGTATTGAAACTTTTCAGCATTTTGAGGCGAAATTGTTCCTTTGGGGGGGTATTGCAATTTTTTTTCCATTTTGAGGCGAAATTGTTCCTTTGGGGGGGTATTGCAACTTTTCGGCATTTTGAAGCGAAATTGTTCCTTTGGGGGGGTATTGCAATTTTTTTCCATTTTGAGGCGAAATTGTTCCTTTGGGGGGGTATTGCAACTTTTGGCCATTTTGAAGCGAAATTGTTCCTTTTGGGGGGTATTGCAACTTTTGGCCATTTTGAAGCGAAATTGTTCCTTTGGGGGGGTATTGCAACCTTTGGCCATTTTGAAGCGAAATTGTTCCTTTCGGGGGTATTGGAAATTTTCGGCATTTTGAGGCGAAAATGTTCCTTTGGGGGGGTATTGCAACTTTTCGGCATTTTGAAGAGAAATTGTTCCTTTGGTGGGGTATTGCAATTTTTTTTCCATTTTGAGGCGAAATTATTCCTCTGGGGGGGTATTGCAACTTTTGGCCATTTTGTAGCGAAATTGTTCCTTTGGGGGGTATTGCAACTTTTTGGCATTTTGATGCGAAATTGTTCCTTTGGGGCGGTATTGCAACTTTTGGCCATTTTGAAGCGAAATTGTTCCTTTCGGGGGGTATTGAAACTTTTCGGCAATTTGAGGCGAAATTGTTCCTTTGGGGGGGTATTGCAATTTTTTTTCCATTTTGATGCGAAATTGTTCCCTTGGGGGGGTATTGCAACTTTTGGCCATTTTGAAGCGAAATTGTTCCTTTCGGGGGGTATTGCAACTTTTCGGCATTTTGAGGCGAAATTGTTCCTTTGGGGGGTATTGCAATTTTTTTTCCATTTTGAGGCGAAATTGTTCCTTTGGGGGGGTATTGCAACTTTTGGCCATTTTGAAGCGAAATTGTTCCTTTCGGGGGGTATTGCAACTTTTCGGCATTTTGAGGCGAAATTGTTCCTTTATGGTGGTATTGCAATTTTTTTCCATTTTGAGGCGAAATTGTTCCTTTGGGGGCGTATTGCAACTTTTGGCCATTTTGAAGCGAAATTGTTCCTTTCGTGGGGTATTGCAACTTTTCGGCAATTTGAGGCGAAATTGTTCCTTTGGGGGGTTATTGCAACCTTTGGCCATTTTGAAGCGAAATTGTTCCTTTCGGGGGGTATTGGAACTTTTCGGCATTTTGAGGCGAAAATGTTCCTTTGGGGGGGTATTGCAACTTTTGGCCATTTTGAAGCGAAATTGATCCTTTGGGGGGTATTGCAATTTTTTGCCATTTTGAGGCGAATTTGTTCCTTTGGGGGGGTATTGCAACTTTTCGGCATTTTGAGGCGAAATTGTTCCTTTGGGGGGTATTGCAATTTTTTCCCATTTTGAGGCGAAATTGTTCCTTTGGGGGGGTATTGCAACTTTTCGGCATTTTGAAGCGAAATTGTTCCTTTGGTGGGGTATTGCAATTTTTTTTCCATTTTGAGGCGAAATTGTTCCTTTGGGGGGGTATTGCAACTTTTGGCCATTTTGTAGCGAAATTGTTCCTTTGGGGGGTATTGCAACTTTTCGGCATTTTGAGGCGAAATTGTTCCTTTGGGGGGTATTGCAACTTTTGGCCATTTTGAAGCGAAATTGTTCCTTTGGGGGGTATTGCAACTTTTGGCCATTTTAAAGCGAAATTGTTCCTTTCGGGGGGTATTGAAACTTTTCGGCATTTTGAGGCGAAATTGTTCCTTTGGGGGGGTATTGCAACTTTTGGCCATTTTGAAGCGAAATTGTTCCTTTCGGGGGGTATTGAAACTTTTCAGCATTTTGAGGCGAAATTGTTCCTTTGGGGGGGTATTGCAATTTTTTTTCCATTTTGAGGCGAAATTGTTCCTTTGGGGGGGTATTGCAACTTTTGGCCATTTTGAAGCGAAATTGTTCCTTTGGAGGGGTATTGCAACTTTTTGGCATTTTGAGGAGAAATTGTTTCTTTGGGGGGGTATTGCAATTTTTTTAGCATTGTGAGGCGAAATCTTTCCTTTGGGGGGGTATTGCAACTTTTGACCATTTTGAAGCGAAATTGTTCCTTTCGGGGGGTATTGAAACTTTTCGGCATTTTTAGGCGAAATTGTTCCTTTGGGGGTTTTTGCAATTTTTTTTCCATTTTGAGGCGAAATTGTTCCTTTGGGGGGGTATTGCAACTTTTGACCATTTTGAAGCGAAATTGTTCCTTTGGGGGGGTATTGCAACTTTTGGCCATTTTGAAGCGAAATTGTTCCTTTGGAGGGGTATTGCAACTTTTCGGCATTTTGAGGCGAAATTGTTTCTTTGGGGGGTATTGCAAATTTTTGCCATTTTGAGGCGAAATTGTTCCTTTGGGGGGGTATTGCAACTTTTGGCCATTTTGAAGCGAAATTGTTCCTTTGGGGGGGTATTGCAATATTTTGCCATTTTGAGGCGAAATTGTTCCTTTGGGGGGTATTGCAACTTTTGGCCATTTTGAAGCGAAATTGTTCCTTTCGGGGGGTATTGCAACTTTTCGGCATTTTGAAGCGAAATTGTTCCTTTGGGGGGTATTGCAACTTTTGGCCATTTTGAAGCGAAATTGTTCCTTTGAGGGGGTATTACAATTTTTGGCCATTTTGAGGCGAAATTGTTCCTTTGGGGGGGTATTGCAATTTTTTGCCATTTTGAGGCGAAATTGTTTCTTTGGGGGGGTATTGCAACTTTTGGCCATTTTGAGACGAAATTGTTCCTTTCGGGGGGGTATTGCAACTTTTCGGCATTTTGAGGCAAAATTGTTCCTTTGGGGGGGTATTGCAATTTTTTCCATTTTGAGGCGAAATTGTTCCTTTGGGGGGTATTGCAATTTTTGGCCATTTTGAGGCGAAATTGTTCCTTTTGGGAAGGTATTGCAATTTTTTTTCCATTTTGAGGCTTAATTGTTCCTTTGGAGGGGTATTGCAACTTTTCGGCATTTTGAGGCGAAATTGTTTCTTTGGGGGGGTATTGCAAATTTTTGCCATTTTGAGGCGAAATTGTTCCTTTGGGGGGGTATTGCAACTTTTGGCCATTTTAAAGCGAAATTGTTCCTTTCGGGGGGTATTGAAACTTTTCGGCATTTTGAGGCGAAATTGTTCCTTTGGGGGGGTATTGCAACTTTTGGCCATTTTGAAGCGAAATTGTTCCTTTGGAGGGGTATTGCAACTTTTCGGCATTTTGAGGCGAAATTGTTTCTTTGGGGGGTATTGCAAATTTTTGCCATTTTGAGGCGAAATTGTTCCTTTGGGGGGGTATTGCAACTTTTCGGCATTTTGAAGCGAAATTGTTCCTTTGGGGGGTATTGCAACTTTTGGCCATTTTGAAGCGAAATTGTTCCTTTGGGGGGGTATTGCAATTTTTTGACTTTTTGAGGCGAAATTGTTCCTTTGGGGGGGTATTGCAACTTTTGGCCATTTTGAAGCGAAATTGTTCCTTTCGAGGGGGTATTGCAACTTTTCGGCATTTTGAGGCAAATAATGTTCCTTTGGGGGGGTATTGCAATTTTTTGCCATTTTGAGGCGAAATTGTTCCTTTGGGGGGGTATTGCAATTTTTGGCCATTTTGAGGCGAAATTGTTCCTTTGGGGGGTATTGCAATTTTTTGCCATTTTGAGGCGAAATTGTTCCTTTGGGGGGTATTGCAATTTTTTGCCATTTTGAGGCGAAATTGTTTCCTTGGGGGGGTATTGCAACTTTTGGCCATTTTGAAGCGAAATTGTTCCTTTGGGGGGGTATTGCAATTTTTTGACATTTTGAGGCGAAATTGTTCCTTTGGGGGGGTATTGCAACTTTTGGCCATTTTGAAGCGAAATTGTTCCTTTCGGGGGGGTATTGAAACTTTTCGGCATTTTGAGGCGAAATTGTTCCTTTGGGGTGGTATTGCAACTTTTGGCCATTTTGAAGCGAAATTGTTCCTTTGGGGGGGTATTGCAACTTTTGGCCATTTTGAAGCAAAATTGTTCCTTTGGGGGGGTATTGCAATTTTTTGCCATTTTGAGGCGAAATTGTTCCTTTCGGGGGTATTGTAACTTTTGGCCATTTTGAAGCGAAATTGTTTCTTTCGGGGGGGTATTGAAACTTTTCGGCATTTTGAGGCGAAATTGTTCCTTTGGGGGGGTATTGCAACTTTTGGCCATTTTGAGGCAAAATTGTTCCTTTGGGGTGGTATTGCAATTTTTTTTCCATTTTGAGGCGAAATTGTTCCTTTGGGGGCGTATTGCAACTTTTGGCCATTTTGAAGCGAAATTGTTCCTTTCGGGGGGTATTGCAATTTTTTGCCATTTTGAGGCGAAATTGTTCCTTTGGGGGGTATTGCAACTGTTCGGCATTTTGAGGCGAAATTGTTCCTTTGGTGGGGTATTGCAATTTTTTTTCCATTTTGAGGCGAAATTGTTCCTTTGGGGGGGTATTGCAACTTTTGGCCATTTTGAAGCGAAATTGTTCCTTTGGGGGGGTATTGCAATATTTTGCCATTTTGAGGCGAAATTGTTCCTTTGGGGGGTATTGCAACTTTTGGCCATTTTGAAGCGAAATTGTTCCTTTCGGGGGGTATTGCAACTTTTCGTCATTTTGAGGCGAAATTGTTCCTTTGGGGGTTATTGCAATTTTTTTTCCATTTTGAGGCGAAATTGTTCCTTTCGGGGGTATTGCAACTTTTGGCCATTTTGAAGCGAAATTGTACCTTTGGGGGGTATTGCAACTTTTCGGCATTTTGAAGCGAAATTGTTCCTTTGGGGGGTATTGCAACTTTTGGCCATTTTGAAGCGAAATTGTTCCTTTGGGGGGGTATTGCAATTTTTTGACATTTTGAGGCGAAATTGGTCCTTTGGGGGGGTATTGCAACTTTTCGGCATTTTGAGGCAAAATTGTTCCTTT
Source organism: Anomaloglossus baeobatrachus (assembly GCF_048569485.1). Lineage (NCBI taxonomy): Eukaryota > Metazoa > Chordata > Amphibia > Anura > Aromobatidae > Anomaloglossus > Anomaloglossus baeobatrachus. The sequence goes on from NC_134361.1 coordinate 195,617,027, forward strand.
GGGGGGGTATTGCAATTTTTTGCCATTTTGAGGCGAAATTGTTCCTTTGGGGGGGTATTGCAATTTTTTGCCATTTTGAGGCGAAATTGTTTCTTTGGGGGGGTATTGCAATTTTTTGCCATTTTGAGGCGAAATTGTTCCTTTGGGGGGTATTGCAATTTTTTGCCATTTTGAGGCGAAATTGTTCCTTTGGGGGGGTATTGCAACTTTTGGCCATTTTGAAGCGAAATTGTTCCTTTGGGGGGGTATTGCAATTTTTTGCCATTTTGAGGCGAAATTGTTCCTTTGGGGGGGTATTGCAACTTTTGGCCATTTTGAAGCGAAATTGTTCCTTTCGGGGGGTATTGAAACTTTTCGGCATTTTGAGGCGAAATTGTTCCTTTGGGGGGGTATTGCAACTTTTCGGCATTTTGAGGTGAAATTGTTCCTTTGGGGGGGTATTGCAATTTTTTGCCATTTTGAGGCGAAATTGTTTCTTTGGGGGGGTATTGCAACTTTTCGGCATTTTGAGGCGAAATTGTTCCTTTGGGGTGGTATTGTAATTTTTTTTCCATTTTTAGGCGAAATTGTTCCTTTGGGGGGGTATTGCAACTTTTGGCCATTTTGAAGCGAAATTGTTCCTTTCGGGGGGTATTGCAACTTTTCGGCAATTTGAGGCGAAATTGTTCCTTTGGGGGGGTATTGCAACTTTTGGCCATTTTGAAGCGAAATTGTTCCTTTGGGGGGTATTGCAACTTTTGGCCATTTTAAAGCGAAATTGTTCCTTTCGGGGGGTATTGAAACTTTTCGGCATTTTGAGGTGAAATTGTTCCTTTGGGGGGGTATTGCAATTTTTTTTTCCATTTTGAGGCGAAATTGTTCCTTTGGGGGGTATTGCAACTTTTCGGCATTTTGAAGCGAAATTGTTCCTTTGGGGGGGTATTGCAATTTTTTTCCATTTTGAGGCGAAATTGTTCCTTCTGGGGGGTATTGCAACTTTTGGCCATTTTGAAGCGAAATTGTTCCTTTCAGGGGGTATTGCAACTTTTCGGCATTTTGAGGCGAAATTGTTCCTTTGGGGGGGTTTTGCAACTTTTGGCCATTTTGAAGCGAAATTGTTCCTTTCGGGGGGTATTGAAACTTTTCGACATTTTGAGGCGAAATTGTTCCTTTGGGGGGGTATTGCAACTTTTGGCCATTTTGAAGCGAAATTGTTCCTTTCGGGGGTATTGAAACTTTTCAGCATTTTGAGGCGAAATTGTTCCTTTGGGGGGGGTATTGCAATTTTTTTTCCATTTTGAGGCGAAATTGTTCCTTTGGGGGGGTATTGCAACTTTTGGCCATTTTGAAGCGAAATTGTTCCTTTGGGGGTATTGCAACTTTTCGGCATTTTGAAGCGAAATTGTTCCTTTGGGGGGGGTATTGCAATTTTTTTCCATTTTGAGGCGAAATTGTTCCTTTGGGGGGGGTATTGCAATTTTTTGCCATTTTGAGGCGAAATTGTTCCTTTGGGGGGGTATTGCAACTTTTTGGCATTTTGAGGCGAAATTGTTCCTTTGGGGTGTATTGCAATTTTTTGCCATTTTGAGGCGAAATTGTTCCTTTGGGGAGGTATTGCAACTTTTGGCCATTTTAAAGCGAAATTGTTCCTTTCAGGGGGTATTGCAACTTTTCGGCATTTTGAGGCGAAATTGTTCCTTTGGGGGGGTTTTGCAACTTTTGGCCATTTTGAAGCGAAATTGTTCCTTTCTGGGGGTATTGAAACTTTTCGGCATTTTGAGGCGAAATTGTTCCTTTGGGGGGGTATTGCAACTTTTGGCCATTTTGAAGCGAAATTGTTCCTTTCGGGGGGTATTGCACTTTTCAGCATTTTGAGGCGAAATTGTTCCTTTGGGGGGGTATTGCAATTTTTTTTCCATTTTGAGGCGAAATTGTTCCTTTGGGGGGGTATTGCAACTTTTGGCCATTTTGAAGCGAAATTGTTCCTTTGGGGGTATTGCAACTTTTCGGCATTTTGAAGCGAAATTGTTCCTTTGGGGGGGTATTGCAATTTTTTGCCATTTTGAGGCGAAATTGTTCCTTTGGGGGGGTATTGCAACTTTTTTGCATTTTGAGGCGAAATTGTTCCTTTGGGGTGTATTGCAATTTTTTGCCATTTTGAGGCGAAATTGTTCCTTTGTGGGGTATTGCAATTTTTTGCCATTTTGGAGCGAAATTGTTCCTTTGGTGGGGTATTGCAAATTTTTTTCCATTTTGAGGCGAAATTGTTCCTTTGGGGGGGTATTGCAACTTTTCGGCATTTTGAAGCTAAATTGTTCCTTTGGGGGGGTATTGCAATTTTTTTCCATTTTGAGGCGAAATTGTTCCTTTGGGGGGGTATTGCAACTTTTGGCCATTTTAAAGCGAAATTGTTCCTTTCGGGGGGTATTGAAACTTTTCGGCATTTTGAGGTGAAATTGTTCCTTTGGGGGGGTATTGCAATTTTTTTTCCATTTTGAGGCGAAATTGTTCCTTTGGGGGGGTATTGCAACTTTTCGGCATTTTGAAGCGAAATTGTTCCTTTGGGGGGGTATTGCAATTTTTTTCCATTTTGAGGCGAAATTGTTCCTTTGGGGGGGTATTGCAACTTTTGGCCATTTTGAAGCGAAATTGTTCCTTTCAGGGGGTATTGCAACTTTTCGGCATTTTGAGGCGAAATTGTTCCTTTGGGGGGGTTTTGCAACTTTTGGCCATTTTGAAGCGAAATTGTTCCTTTCGGGGGGTATTGAAACTTTTCAGCATTTTGAGGCGAAATTGTTCCTTTGGGGGGGTATTGCAATTTTTTTTCCATTTTGAGGCGAAATTGTTCCTTTGGGGGGGTATTGCAACTTTTGGCCATTTTGAAGCGAAATTGATCCTTTGGGGGGTATTGCAATTTTTTGCCATTTTGAGGCGAAATTGTTCCTTTGGGGGGTATTGCAATTTTTTTCCATTTTGAGGCGAAATTGTTCCTTTGAGGGGGTATTGCAACTTTTGGCCATTTTGTAGCGAAATTGTTCCTTTGGGGGGTATTGCAACTTTTGGCCATTTTGAAGCGAAATTGTTCCTTTCAGGGGGTATTGAAACTTTTCGGCATTTTGAGGCGAAATTGTTCCTTTAAGGGGGTATTGCAACTTTTGGCCATTTTGAAGCGAAATTGTTCCTTTGGGGGGGTATTGCAACTTTTGGCCATTTTGAAGCGAAATTGTTCCTTTCGGGGGTATTGCAACTTTTCGGCATTTTGAGGCGAAATTGTTCCTTTGGGGGGTATTGCAATTTTTTTTCCATTTTGAGGCGAAATTGTTCCTTTGGGGGGGTATTGCAACTTTTGGCCATTTTGAAGCGAAATTGTTCCTTTCGGGGGGTATTGCAATTTTTTGCCATTTTAAGGCGAAATTGTTCCTTTGGGGGGTATTGCAACTTTTGGCCATTTTGAAGCGAAATTGTTCCTTTGGGGGGGTATTGCAATTTTTGCCATTTTGAGGCGAAATTGTTCCTTTGGGGGGGTATTGCAACTTTTGGCCATTTTGAAGCGAAATTGTTCCTTTCGGGGGGTATTGAAACTTTTTGGCATTTTGAGGCGAAATTGTTCCTTTGGGGGGGTATTGCAACTTTTTGGCATTTTGAAGCGAAATTGTTCCTTTGGGGGGTATTGCAACTTTTGGCCATTTTGAAGCGAAATTGTTCCTTTGGGGGGGTATTGCAATTTTTTGACATTTTGAGGCGAAATTGTTCCTTTGGGGGGGTATTGCAACTTTTCGGCATTTTGAGGCAAAATTGTTCCTTTGGGGGGGTATTGCAATTTTTTGCCATTTTGAGGCGAAATTGTTCCTTTGGGGGGGTATTGCAATTTTTGGCCATTTTGAGGCGAAATTGTTCCTTTGGGGGGGTATTGCAATTTTTTGCCATTTTGAGGCGAAATTGTTCCTTTGGGGGGGTATTGCAATTTTTTGCCATTTTGAGGCGAAATTGTTCCTTTGGGGGGGTATTGCAACTTTTGGCCATTTTGAAGTGAAATTGTTTCTTTCGGGGGGGTATTGAAACTTTTCGGCATTTTGAGGCGAAATTGTTCCTTTGGGGGGTATTGCAACTTTTCGGCATTTTGAGGTGAAATTGTTCCTTTGGGGGGGTATTGCAATTTTTTGCCATTTTGAGGCGAAATTGTTTCTTTGGGGGGGTATTGCAACTTTTCGGCATTTTGAGGCGAAATTGTTCCTTTGGGGTGGTATTGTAATTTTTTTTCCATTTTGAGGCGAAATTGTTCCTTTGGGGGGGTATTGCAACTTTTGGCCATTTTGAAGCGAAATTGTTCCTTTCGGGGGGTATTGCAACTTTTCGGCAATTTGAGGCGAAATTGTTCCTTTGGGGGGGTATTGCAACTTTTGGCCATTTTGAAGCGAAATTGTTCCTTTGGGGGGTATTGCAACTTTTGGCCATTTTAAAGCGAAATTGTTCCTTTCGGGGGGTATTGAAAATTTTCGGCATTTTGAGGTGAAATTGTTCCTTTGGGGGGGTATTGCAATTTTTTTTTCCATTTTGAGGCGAAATTGTTCCTTTGGGAGGGTATTGCAACTTTTCGGCATTTTGAAGCGAAATTGTTCCTTTGGGGGGGTATTGCAATTTTTTTCCATTTTGAGGCGAAATTGTTCCTTTGGGGGGGTATTGCAACTTTTGGCCATTTTGAAGCGAAATTGTTCCTTTCGGAGGGTATTGAAACTTTTCAGCATTTTGAGGCGAAATTGTTTCTTTGGGGGGGTATTGCAAATTTTTGCCATTTTGAGGCGAAATTGTTCCTTTGGGGGGGTATTGCAACTTTTGGCCATTTTGAAGCGAAATTGTTCCTTTGGGGGGGTATTGCAATATTTTGCCATTTTGAGGCGAAATTGTTCCTTTGGGGGGTATTGCAACGTTTGGCCATTTTGAAGCGAAATTGTTCCTTTCGGGGGGTATTGCAACTTTTCGGCATTTTGAGGCGAAATTGTTCCTTTGGGGGTTATTGCAATTTTTTTTCCATTTTGAGGCGAAATTGTTCCTTTGGGGGGTATTGCAACTTTTGGCCATTTTGAAGCGAAATTGTTCCTTTGGGGGGGTATTGCAATTTTTTGACATTTTGAGGCGAAATTGTTCCTTTGGGGGGGTATTGCAACTTTTGGCCATATTGAAGCGAAATTGTTCCTTTGAGGGGGTATTACAATTTTTGGCCATTTTGAGGCGAAATTGTTCCTTTGGGGGGTTATTGCAATTTTTTGCCATTTTGAGGCGAAATTGTTTCTTTGGGGGGGTATTGCAACTTTTGGCCATTTTGAAGCGAAATTGTTCCTTTCGGGGGGGTATTGCAACTTTTCGGCATTTTGAGGCAAAATTGTTCCTTTGGGGGGGTATTGCAATTTTTTGCCATTTTGAGGCGAAATTGTTCCTTTGGGGGGGTATTGCAATTTTTGGCCATTTTGAGGCGAAATTGTTCCTTTGGGGGGGTATTGCAATTTTTTGCCATTTTGAGGCGAAATTGTTCCTTTGGGGGGTATTGCAATTTTTTGCCATTTTGAGGCGAAATTGTTTCTTTGGGGGGGTATTGCAACTTTTGGCCATTTTGAAGCGAAATTGTTCCTTTGGGGGGGTATTGCAATTTTTTGCCATTTTGAGGCGAAATTGTTCCTTTGGGGGGGTATTGCAACTTTTGGCCATTTTGAAGCGAAATTGTTCCTTTCGGGGGGGTATTGAAACTTTTCGGCATTTTGAGGCGAAATGGTTCCTTTTGGGTGGTATTGCAATTTTTTTTCCATTTTGAGGCGAAATTGTTCCTTTGGGGGAGTATTGCAACTTTTGGCCATTTTGAAGCGAAATTGTTCCTTTGGGAGGGTATTGCAATTTTTTGCCATTTTGAGGCGAAATTGTTCCTTTGGGAAGGTATTGCAACTTTTGGCCATTTTGAAGCGAAATTGTTTCTTTCGGGGGGTATTGAAATTTTTCGGCATTTTTAGGCGAAATTGTTCCTTTGGGGGGGTATTGCAATTTTTTGCCATTTTGAGGCGAAATTGTTTCTTTGGGGGGGTATTGCAACTTTTGGCCATTTTGAAGCAAAATTGTTCCTTTGGGGGGGTATTGCAACTTTTGGCCATTTTGAAGCGAAATTGTTCCTTTCGGGGGGTATTGAAACTTTTCGGCATTTTGAGGCGAAATTGTTCCTTTGGGGTGGTATTGTAATTTTTTTTCCATTTTGAGGCGAAATTGTTACTTTGGGGGGGGTATTGCAACTTTTGGCCATTTTAAAGCGAAATTGTTCCTTTCGGGGGGTATTGAAACTTTTCGGCATTTTGAGGTGAAATTGTTCCTTTGGGGGGGTATTGCAATTTTTTTTTCCATTTTGAGGCGAAATTGTTCCTTTGGGGGGTATTGCAACTTTTCGGCATTTTGAAGCGAAATTGTTCCTTTGGGGGGGTATTGCAATTTTTTTCCATTTTGAGGCGAAATTGTTCCTTTGGGGGGTATTGCAACTTTTCGGCATTTTGAAGCGAAATTGTTCCTTTGGGGGGGTATTGCAATTTTTTTCCATTTTGAGGCGAAATTGTTCCTTTGGGGGGGTATTGCAACTTTTGGCCATTTTGAAGCGAAATTGTTCCTTTCAGGGGGTATTGCAACTTTTCGGCATTTTGAGGCGAAATTGTTCCTTTGGGGGGGTTTTGCAACTTTTGGCCATTTTGAAGCGAAATTGTTCCTTTCGGGGGGTATTGAAACTTTTCGGCATTTTGAGGCGAAATTGTTCCTTTGGGGGGGTATTGCAACTTTTGGCCATTTTGAAGCGAAATTGTTCCTTTCGGGGGTATTGAAACTTTTCAGCATTTTGAGGAGAAATTGTTCCTTTGGGGGGGTATTGCAATTTTTTTTCCATTTTGAGGCGAAATTGTTCCTTTGGGGGGGTATTGCAACTTTTGGCCATTTTGAAGCGAAATTGTTCCTTTCAGGGGGTATTGCAACTTTTCGGCATTTTGAGGCAAAATTGTTCCTTTGGGGGGGTTTTGCAACTTTTGGCCATTTTGAAGCGAAATTGTTCCTTTGGGGGTATTGCAACTTTTCGGCATTTTGAAACGAAATTGTTCCTTTGGGGGGGTATTGCAATTTTTTTCCATTTTGAGGCGAAATTGTTCCTTTCGGGGGGGTATTGCAACTTTTGGCCATTTTGAAGCGAAATTGTATCTTTGGGGGTATTGCAACTTTTCGGCATTTTGAAGCGAAATTGTTCCTTTGGGGGGGTATTGCAATTTTTTTCCATTTTGAGGCGAAATTGTTCCTTTGGGGGGGTATTGCAATTTTTTGCCATTTTGAGGCGAAATTGTTCCTTTGGGGGGGTATTGCAACTTTTTGGCATTTTGAGGCGAAATTGTTCCTTTGGGGTGTATTGCAATTTTTTGCCATTTTGAGGCGAAATTGTTCCTTTGGGGAGGTATTGCAACTTTTGGCCATTTTGAAGCGAAATTGTTCCTTTCAGGGGGTATTGCAACTTTTCGGCATTTTGAGGCGAAATTGTTCCTTTGGGGGGGTTTTGCAACTTTTGGCCATTTTGAAGCGAAATTGTTCCTTTCGGGGGGTATTGAAACTTTTCGGCATTTTGAGGCGAAATTGTTCCTTTGGGGGGGTATTGCAACTTTTGGCCATTTTGAAGCGAAATTTTTCCTTTCGGGGGGTATTGAAACTTTTCAGCATTTTGAGGCGAAATTGTTCCTTTGGGGGGGTATTGCAATTTTTTTTCCATTTTGAGGCGAAATTGTTCCTTTGGGGGGGTATTGCAACTTTTGGCCATTTTGAAGCGAAATTGTTCCTTTGGGGGTATTGCAACTTTTCGGCATTTTGAAGCGAAATTGTTCCTTTGGGGGGGTATTGCAACTTTTGGCCATTTTGAGGCGAAATTGTTCCTTTGGGGGGGGTATTGCAATTTTTTGCCATTTTGAGGCGAAATTGTTCCTTTGGGGGGGTATTGCAACTTTTTGGCATTTTGAGGCGAAATTGTTCCTTTGGGGTGTTTTGCAATTTTTTGCCATTTTGAGGCGAAATTGTTCCTTTGTGGGGTATTGCAATTTTTTGCCATTTTGAGGCGAAATTGTTCCTTTGGGGGGGTATTGCAACTTTTCGGCATTTTGAGGCGAAATTGTTCCTTTGGTGGGGTATTGCAAATTTTTTTCCATTTTGAGGCGAAATTGTTCCTTTGGGGGGGTATTGCAACTTTTCGGCATTTTGAAGCTAAATTATTCCTTTGGGGGGGTATTGCAATTTTTTTCCATTTTGAGGCGAAATTGTTCCTTTGGGGGGGTATTGCAACTTTTGGCCATTTTGAAGCGAAATTGTTCCTTTGGGGGGTATTGCAACTTTTGGCCTTTTTAAAGCGAAATTGTTCCTTTCGGGGGGTATTGAAACTTTTCGGCATTTTGAGGTGAAATTGTTCCTTTGGGGGGTATTGCAATTTTTTTCCATTTTGAGGCGAATTTGTTCCTTTGGGGGGGTATTGCAACTTTTGGCCATTTTGAAGCGAAATTGTTCCTTTCAGGGGGTATTGCAACTTTTCGGCATTTTGAGGCGAAATTGTTCCTTTGGGGGGGTTTTGCAACTTTTGGCCATTTTGAAGCGAAATTGTTCCTTTCGGGGGGTATTGCAACTTTTCGGCATTTTGAAGCGAAATTGTTCCTTTGGTGGGGTATTGCAATTTTTTTTCCATTTTGAGGCGAAATTGTTCCTTTGGGGGGGTATTGCAACTTTTGGCCATTTTGTAGCGAAATTGTTCCTTTGGGGGATATTGCAACTTTTTGGCATTTTGAGGCGAAATTGTTCCTTTGGGGCGGTATTGCAACTTTTGGCCATTTTGAAGCGAAATTGTTCCTTTCGGGGGGTTATGAAACTTTTCGGCATTTTGAGGCGAAATTGTTCCTTTGGGGGGGTATTGCAATTTTTTTTCCATTTTGAGGCGAAATTGTTCCTTTGGGGGGGTATTGCAACTTTTGGCCATTTTGAAGCGAAATTGTTCCTTTCGGGGGGTATTGCAACTTTTCGGCAATTTGAGGCGAAATTGTTCCTTTGGGGGGGTATTGCAACTTTTGGCCATTTTGAAGCGAAATTGTTCCTTTGGGGTGTATTGCAATTTTTTGCCATTTTGAGGCGAAATTGTTCCTTTGGGGGGTATTGCAATTTTTTGCCATTTTGAGGCGAAATTGTTCCTTTGGGGGGTATTGCAACTTTTCGACATTTTGAAGCTAAATTGTTCCTTTGGGGGGGTATTGCAATTTTTTTCCATTTTGAGGCGAAATTGTTCCTTTGGGGGGGTATTGCAACTTTTGGCCATTTTGAAGCGAAATTGTTCCTTTCAGGGGGTATTGCAACTTTTCGACATTTTGAGGCGAAATTGTTCCTTTGGGGGGGTATTGCAATTTTTTTTCCATTTTGAGGCGAAATTGTTCCTTTGGGGGGGTATTGCAACTTTTGGCCATTTTGAAGCGAAATTGATCCTTTGGGGGGTATTGCAATTTTTTGCCATTTTGAGGCGAAATTGTTCCTTTGGGGGGTATTGCAATTTTTTTCCATTTTGAGGCGAAATTGTTCCTTTGGGGGGGTATTGCAACTTTTGGCCATTTTGTAGCGAAATTGTTCCTTTGGGGGGTATTGCAACTTTTGGCCATTTTGAAGCGAAATTGTTCCTTTCGGGGGGTATTGAAACTTTTCGGCATTTTGAGGCGAAATTGTTCCTTTAAGGGGGTATTGCAACTTTTGGCCATTTTGAAGCGAAATTGTTCCTTTGGGGGGGTATTGCAACTTTTCGGCATTTTGAAGCGAAATTGTTCCTTTGGGGGGTATTGCAACTTTTGGCCATTTTGAAGCGAAATTGTTCCTTTCGGGGGTATTGCAACTTTTCGGCATTTTGAGGCGAAATTGTTCCTTTGGGGGGTATTGCAATTTTTTTTCCATTTTGAGGCGAAATTGTTCCTTTGGGGGGGTATTGCAACTTTTGGCCATTTTGAAGCGAAATTGTTCCTTTGGGGGGGGTATTGCAATTTTTTGCCATTTTGAGGCGAAATTGTTCCTTTGGGGGGTATTGCAACTTTTGGCCATTTTGAAGCGAAATTGTTCCTTTCGGGGGGTATTGAAACTTTTTGTCATTTTGAGGCGAAATTGTTCCTTTGGGGGGGTATTGCAATTTTTTTTCCATTTTGAGGCGAAATTGTTCCTTTGGGGGGTATTGCAATTTTTTTTCCATTTTGAAGCAAAATTGTTCCTTTGGGGGGGTATTGCAACTTTTGGCCATTTTGAAGCGAAATTGTTCCTTTCGGGGGGTATTGAAACTTTTCGGCATTTTGAGGCGAAATTGTTCCTTTGGGGGGGTATTGCAACTTTTGGCCATTTTGAAGCGAAATTGATCCTTTGGGGGGTATTGCAATTTTTTGCCATTTTGAGGCGAAATTGTTCCTTTGGGGGGGTATTGCAACTTTTCGGCATTTTGAGGCGAAATTGTTTTCTTGGGGGGTATTGCAATTTTTTGCCATTTTGAGGCGAAATTGTTCCTTTGGGGCGGTATTGCAACTTTTGTCCATTTTGAAGCGAAATTGTTCCTTTCGGGGGGTATTGCAATTTTTTTTCCATTTTGAGGCGAAATTGTTCCTTTGGGGGGGTATTGCAACTTTTGGCCATTTTGAAGCGAAATTGTTCCTTTCGGGGGGTATTGCAACTTTTCGGCAATTTGAGGCGAAATTGTTCCTTTGGGGGGGTATTGCAACTTTTGGCCATTTTGAAGCGAAATTGTTCCTTTGGGGTGTATTGCAATTTTTTGCCATTTTGAGGCGAAATTGTTCCTTTGGGGGGTATTGCAATTTTTTGCCATTTTGAGGCGAAATTGTTCCTTTGGGGGGTATTGCAACTTTTCGACATTTTGAAGCTAAATTGTTCCTTTGGGGGGGTATTGCAATTTTTTTCCATTTTGAGGCGAAATTGTTTCTTTGGGGGGGTATTGCAACTTTTGGCCATTTTAAAGCGAAATTGTTCCTTTCGGGGGGTATTGAAACTTTTCGGTATTTTGAGGCGAAATTGTTCCTTTGGGGGGTATTGCAACTTTTCGACATTTTGAAGCTAAATTGTTCCTTTGGGGGGGTATTGCAATTTTTTTTCCATTTTGAGGCGAAATTGTTCCTTTGGTGGGGTATTGAAATTTTTTTTCCATTTCGAGGCGAAATTGTTCCTTTGGGGGGTATTGCAATTTTTTTTCCATTTTGAAGCAAAATTGTTCCTTTGGGGGGGTAATGCAACTTTTCGGCATTTTGAAGCGAAATTGCTCCTTTGGGGGGGTATTGCAACTTTTGGCCATTTTGAAGCAAAATTGTTCCTTTCGGGGGGTATTGAAACTTTTCGGCATTTTGAGGCGAAATTGTTCCTTTGGGGGGGTATTGCAACTTTTGGCCATTTTGAAGCGAAATTGATCCTTTGGGGGGTATTGCAATTTTTTGCCATTTTGAGGCGAAATTGTTCCTTTGGGGGGGTATTGCAACTTTTCGGCATTTTGAGGCGAAATTGTTCCTTTGGGGGGTATTGCAATTTTTTGCCATTTTGAGGCGAAATTGTTCCTTTGGGGGGGTATTGCAACTTTTCGGCATTTTGAAGCGAAATTGTTCCTTTGGTGGGGTATTGCAATTTTTTTTCCATTTTGAGGCGAAATTGTTCCTTTGGGGGGGTATTGCAACTTTTGGCCATTTTGTAGCGAAATTGTTCCTTTGGGGGATATTGCAACTTTTTGGCATTTTGAGGCGAAATTGTTCCTTTGGGGCGGTATTGCAACTTTTGGCCATTTTGAAGCGAAATTGTTCCTTTCGGGGGGGTATTGCAACTTTTGGCCATTTTGAAGCGAAATTGTTCCTTTCGGGGGTATTGCAACTTTTCGGCATTTTGAGGCGAAATTGTTCCTTTGGGGGGTATTGCAATTTTTTTTCCATTTTGAGGCGAAATTGTTCCTTTGGGGGCGTATTGCAACTTTTGGCCATTTTGAAGCGAAATCGTTCCTTTCGGGGGGTATTGCAACTTTTCGGCAATTTGAGGCGAAATTGTTCCTTTGGGGGGGTATTGCAACTTTTGGCCATTTTGAAGCGAAATTGTTCCTTTGGGGTGTATTGCAATTTTTTGCCATTTTGAGGCGAAATTGTTCCTTTGGGGGTATTGCAATTTTTTGCCATTTTGAGGCGAAATTGTTTCTTTGGTGGGGTATTGCAATTTTTTTTCCATTTTGAGGCGAAATTGTTCCTTTGGGGGGGTATTGCAACTTTTGGCCATTTTGAAGCGAAATTGTTCCTTTGGGGGGGTATTGCAACTTTTGGCCATTTTGAAGCGAAATTGTTCCTTTCGGGGGGTATTGCAACTTTTCGGCATTTTGAGGCGAAATTGTTCCTTTGGGGGGGTTTTGCAACTTTTGGCCATTTTGAAGCGAAATTGTTCCTTTCGGGGGGTATTGAAACTTTTAGGCATTTTGAGGCGAAATTGTTCCTTTGGGGGGGTATTGCAACTTTTGGCCATTTTGAAGCGAAATTGTTCCTTTCGGGGGGTATTGAAACTTTTCAGCATTTTGAGGCGAAATTGTTCCTTTGGGGGGGTATTGCAATTTTTTTTCCATTTTGAGGTGAAATAGTTCCCTTGGGGGGGTATTGCAACTTTTGGCCATTTTGAAGCGAAATTGTTCCTTTGGGGGGGTATTGCAACTTTTCGGCATTTTGAAGCGAAATTGTTCCTTTGGGGGGGTATTGCAACTTTTGGCCATTTTGAGGCGAAATTGTTCCTTTGGGGGGGTATTGCAATTTTTTTTCCATTTTGAGGCGAAATTGTTCCTTTGGGGGGGTATTGCAACTTTTGGCCATTTTGAGGCGAAATTGTTCCTTTGGTGGGGTATTGCAACTTTTTGGCATTTTGAGGCGAAATTGTTCCTTTGGGGGGGTATTGCAACTTTTGGCCATTTTGAAGCGAAATTGTTCCTTTCGGGGGGTATTGAAACTTTTCGGCATTTTGAAGCGAAATTGTTCCTTTGGGGGGGTATTGCAATTTTTTTTCCTTTTTGAGGCGAAATTGTTCCTTTGGGGGGGTATTGCAATTTTTTGCCATTTTGAGGTGAAATTGTTCCTTTGGGGGGGTATTGCAACTTTTGGCCATATTGAAGCAAAATTGTTCCTTTGGGGGCGTATTACAATTTTTGGCCATTTTGAGGCGAAATTGTTCCTTTGGGGGGGTATTGCAATTTTTTTCCATTTTGAGGCGAAATTGTTCCTTTGGGGGGGTATTGCAACTTTTGGCCATTTTGAAGCGAAATTGTTCCTTTCGGGGGGTATTGAAACTTTTCGGCATTTTGAGGCGAAATTGTTCCTTTGGGGGGATATTGCAATTTTTTTTCCATTTTGAGGCGAAATTGTTCCTTTGGGGGGGTATTGCAACTTTTGGCCATTTTGAAGCAAAATTGTTCCTTTGGGGGGGTATTGCAACTTTTCGGCATTTTGAAGCGAAATTGTTCCTTTGGGGGGGTATTGCAATTTTTTTCCATTTTGAGGCGAAATTGTTCCTTTGGGGGGGTATTGCAACTTTTGGCCATTTTAAAGCGAAATTGTTCCTTTCGGGGGGTATTGCAACTTTTCAGCATTTTGAGGCGAAATTGTTCCTTTGGGGGGTATTGCAACTTTTCGGCATTTTGAAGCGAAATTGTTCCTTTGGGGGGTATTGCAACTTTTGGCCATTTTGAAGTGAAATTGTTCCTTTCGGGGGTATTGCAACTTTTCGGCATTTTGAGGCGAAATTGTTCCTTTGGGGGGTATTGCAATTTTTTTTCCATTTTGAGGCGAAATTGTTCCTTTGGGGGGGTATTGCAACTTTTGGCCATTTTGAAGCGAAATTGTTCCTTTCGGGGGGTATTGCAATTTTTTGCCATTTTAAGGCGAAATTGTTCCTTTGGGGGGGTATTGCAACTTTTGGCCATTTTGAAGCGAAATTGTTCCTTTGGGGGGGTATTGCAATTTTTTGCCATTTTGAGGCGAAATTGTTCCTTTGGGTGGTATTGCAACTTTTGGCCATTTTGAAGCGAAATTGTTCCTTTCGGGGGGTATTGAAACTTTTTGGCATTTTGAGGCGAAATTGTTCCTTTGGGGTGGTATTGCAATTTTTTTTCTATTTTGAGGCGAAATTGTTCCTTTGGGGGGTATTGCAATTTTTTTTCCATTTTGAAGCAAAATTGTTCCTTTGGGGGGGTAATGCAACTTTTCGGCATTTTGAAGCGAAATTGTTCCTTTGGGGGGGTATTGCAACTTTTGGCCATTTTGAAGCAAAATTGTTCCTTTGGGGGGGTATTGCAACTTTTGGCCATTTTGAAGCGAAATTGTTCCTTTCGGGGGGTATTGAAACTTTTCGGCATTTTGAGGCGAAATTGTTCCTTTGGGGGGTATTGCAACTTTTGGCCATTTTGAAGCAAAATTGATCCTTTGGGGGGTATTGCAATTTTTTGCCATTTTGAGGCGAAATTGTTCCTTTGGGGGGGTATTGCAACTTTTCGGCATTTTGAGGCGAAATTGTTCCTTTGGGGGGTTTTGCAATTTTTTGCCATTTTGAGGCGAAATTGTTCCTTTGGGGGGGTATTGCAACTTTTCGGCATTTTGAAGCGAAATTGTTCCTTTGGTGGGGTATTGCAGTTTTTTTTCCATTTTGAGGCGAAATTGTTCCTTTGGGGGGGTATTGCAACTTTTGGCCATTTTGTAGCGAAATTGTTCCTTTGGGGGATATTGCAACTTTTTGGCATTTTGAGGCGAAATTGTTCCTTTGGGGCGGTATTGCAACTTTTGGCCATTTTGAAGCGAAATTGTTCCTTTCGGGGGGTATTGAAACTTTTCGGCATTTTGAGGCGAAATTGTTCCTTTGGGGGGGTATTGCAATTTTTTTTCCATTTTGAGGCGAAATTGTTACTTTGGGGGGGTATTGCAACTTTTGGCCATTTTGAAGCGAAATTGTTCCTTTGGGGGGGTATTGCAACTTTTCGGCATTTTGAAGCGAAATTGTTCCTTTGGGGGGCTATTGAAATTTTTTTCCATTTTGAGGCGAAATTGTTCCTTTGGGGGGGTATTGCAACTTTTGGCCATTTTGAAGCGAAATTGTTCCTTTCGGGGGGTATTGCAACTTTTCGGCATTTTGAGGCGAAATTGTTCCTTTGGGGGGTATTGCAACTTTTGGTCATTTTGAAGCGAAATTGTTCCTTTCGGGGGTATTGCTACTTTTCGGCATTTTGAGGCAAAATTGTTCCTTTGGGGGGTATTGCAATTTTTTTTCCATTTTGAGGCGAAATTGTTCCTTTGGGGGCGTATTGCAACTTTTGGCCATTTTGAAGCGAAATCGTTCCTTTCGGGGGGTATTGCAACTTTTCGGCAATTTGAGGCGAAATTGTTCCTTTGGGGGGGTATTGCAACTTTTGGCCATTTTGAAGCGAAATTGTTCCTTTGGGGTGTATTGCAATTTTTTGCCATTTTGAGGCGAAATTGTTCCTTTGGGGGGTATTGCAATTTTTTGCCATTTTGAGGCGAAATTGTTCCTTTGGGGGGTATTGCAACTTTTCGGCATTTTGAGGCGAAATTGTTCCTTTGGTGGGGTATTGCAATTTTTTTTCCATTTTGAGGCGAAATTGTTCCTTTGGGGGGGTATTGCAACTTTTGGCCATTTTGAAGCGAAATTGTTCCTTTGGGGGGGTATTGCAACTTTTGGCCATTTTGAAGCGAAATTGTTCCTTTCGGGGGGTATTGAAACTTTTCGGCATTTTGAGGCGAAATTGTTCCTTTGGGGGGGTTTTGCAACTTTTGGCCATTTTGAAGCGAAATTGTTCCTTTCGGGGGGTATTGAAACTTTTCGGCATTTTGAGGCGAAATTGTTCCTTTGGGGGGGTATTGCAACTTTTGGCCATTTTGAAGCGAAATTGATCCTTTGGGGGGTATTGCAATTTTTTGCCATTTTGAGGCGAAATTGTTCCTTTGGGGGGGTATTGCAACTTTTCGGCATTTTGAGGCGAAATTGTTCTCTTGGGGGGTATTGCAATTTTTTGCCATTTTGAGGCGAAATTGTTCCTTTGGGGGGGTATTGCAACTTTTCGGCATTTTGAAGCGAAATTGTTCCTTTGGTGGGGTATTGCAATTTTTTTTCCATTTTGAGGCGAAATTGTTCCTTTGGGGGGGTATTGCAACTTTTGGCCATTTTGTAGCGAAATTGTTCCTTTGGGGGATATTGCAACTTTTTGGCATTTTGAGGCGAAATTGTTCCTTTGGGGCGGTATTGCAACTTTTGGCCATTTTGAAGCGAAATTGTTCCTTTCGGGGGGTATTGCAATTTTTTTTCCATTTTGAGGCGAAATTGTTCCTTTGGGGGGGTATTGCAACTTTTGGCCATTTTGAAGCGAAATTGTTCCTTTCGGGGGGTATTGCAACTTTTCGGCAATTTGAGGCGAAATTGTTCCTTTGGGGGGGTATTGCAACTTTTGGCCATTTTGAAGCGAAATTGTTCCTTTGGGGTGTATTGCAATTTTTTGCCATTTTGAGGCGAAATTGTTCCTTTGGGGGGTATTGCAATTTTTTGCCATTTTGAGGCGAAATTGTTCCTTTGGGGGGTATTGCAACTTTTCGACATTTTGAAGCTAAATTGTTCCTTTGGGGGGGTATTGCAATTTTTTTCCATTTTGAGGCGAAATTGTTTCTATGGGGGGGTATTGCAACTTTTAGCCATTTTAAAGCGAAATTGTTCCTTTCGGGGGGTATTGAAACTTTTCGGCATTTTGAGGCGAAATTGTTCCTTGGGGGGGTATTGCAATTTTTTTTCCATTTTGAGGCGAAATTGTTCCTTTGGTGGGGTATTGAAATTTTTTTTCCATTTCGAGGCGAAATTGTTCCTTTGGGGGGTATTGCAATTTTTTTTCCATTTTGAAGCAAAATTGTTCCTTTGGGGGGGTAATGCAACTTTTCGGCATTTTGAAGCGAAATTGCTCCTTTGGGGGGGTATTGCAACTTTTGGCCATTTTGAAGCAAAATTGTTCCTTTCGGGGGGTATTGAAACTTTTCGGCATTTTGAGGCGAAATTGTTCCTTTGGGGGGGTATTGCAACTTTTGGCCATTTTGAAGCGAAATTGATCCTTTGGGGGGTATTGCAATTTTTTGCCATTTTGAGGCGAAATTGTTCCTTTGGGGGGTATTGCAACTTTTCGGTATTTTGAGGCGAAATTGTTCCTTTGGGGGGTATTGCAATTTTTTGCCATTTTGAGGCGAAATTGTTCCTTTGGGGGGGTATTGCAACTTTTCGGCATTTTGAAGCGAAATTGTTCCTTTGGTGGGGTATTGCAATTTTTTTTCCATTTTGAGGCGAAATTGTTCCTTTGGGGGCGTATTGCAACTTTTGGCCATTTTGAATCGAAATCGTTCCTTTCGGGGGGTATTGCAACTTTTCGGCAATTTGAGGCGAAATTGTTCCTTTGGGGGGGTATTGCAACTTTTGGCCATTTTGAAGCGAAATTGTTCCTTTGGGGTGTATTGCAATTTTTTGCCATTTTGAGGCGAAATTGTTCCTTTGGGGGGTATTGCAATTTTTTGACATTTTGAGGTGAAATTGTTCCTTTGGGGGGGTATTGCAACTTTTCGGCATTTTGAGGCGAAATTGTTCCTTTGGTGGGGTATTGCAATTTTTTTTCCATTTTGAGGCGAAATTGTTCCTTTGGGGGGGTATTGCAACTTTTGGCCATTTTGAAGCGAAATTGTTCCTTTGGGGGGGTATTGCAACTTTTGGCCATTTTGAAGCGAAATTGTTCCTTTCGGGGGGTATTGCAACTTTTCGGCATTTTGAGGCGAAATTGTTCCTTTGGGGGGGTTTTGCAACTTTTGGCCATTTTGAAGCGAAATTGTTCCTTTCAGGGGGTATTGAAACTTTTAGGCATTTTGAGGCGAAATTGTTCCTTTGGGGGGGTATTGCAACTTTTGGCCATTTTGAAGCGAAATTGTTCCTTTCGGGGGGTATTGAAACTTTTCAGTATTTTGAGGCGAAATTGTTCCTTTGGGGGGGTATTGCAATTTTTTTTCCATTTTGAGGCGAAATTGTTCCTTTGGGGGGGTATTGCAACTTTTCGGCATTTTGAAGCGAAATTGTTCCTTTGGGGGGGTATTGCAACTTTTGGCCATTTTGAGGCGAAATTGTTCCTTTGGGGGGGTATTGCAATTTTTTTTCCATTTTGAGGCGAAATTGTTCCTTTGGGGGGGGGGTATTGCAACTTTTGGCCATTTTGAGGCGAAATTGTTCCTTTGGTGGGGTATTGCAACTTTTTGGCATTTTGAGGCGAAATTGTTCCTTTGGGGGGGTATTGCAACTTTTGGCCATTTTGAAGCGAAATTGTTCCTTTCGGGGGGTATTGAAACTTTTCGGCATTTTGAAGCGAAA
This sequence comes from Anomaloglossus baeobatrachus, assembly GCF_048569485.1. Classification (NCBI taxonomy): domain Eukaryota; kingdom Metazoa; phylum Chordata; class Amphibia; order Anura; family Aromobatidae; genus Anomaloglossus; species Anomaloglossus baeobatrachus. Next base: position 195,635,468 of record NC_134361.1, read on the forward strand.
TTGTTCCTTTGGGGGGGTATTGCAATTTTTTTTCCTTTTTGAGGCGAAATTGTTCCTTTGGGGGGGTATTGCAATTTTTTGCCATTTTGAGGTGAAATTGTTCCTTTGGGGGGGTATTGCAACTTTTGGCCATATTGAAGCAAAATTGTTCCTTTGGGGGCGTATTACAATTTTTGGCCATTTTGAGGCGAAATTGTTCCTTTGGGGGGGTATTGCAATTTTTTTCCATTTTGAGGCGAAATTGTTCCTTTGGGGGGGTATTGCAACTTTTGGCCATTTTGAAGCGAAATTGTTCCTTTCGGGGGGTATTGAAACTTTTCGGCATTTTGAGGCGAAATTGTTCCTTTGGGGGGGTATTGCAATTTTTTTTCCATTTTGAGGCGAAATTGTTCCTTTGGGGGGGTATTGCAACTTTTGGCCATTTTGAAGCAAAATTGTTCCTTTGGGGGGGTATTGCAACTTTTCGGCATTTTGAAGCGAAATTGTTCCTTTGGGGGGGTATTTCAATTTTTTTCCATTTTGAGGCGAAATTGTTCCTTTGGGGGGGTATTGCAACTTTTGGCCATTTTAAAGCGAAATTGTTCCTTTCGGGGGGTATTGCAACTTTTCAGCATTTTGAGGCGAAATTGTTCCTTTGGGGGGTATTGCAACTTTTCGGCATTTTGAAGCGAAATTGTTCCTTTGGGGGGTATTGCAACTTTTGGCCATTTTGAAGTGAAATTGTTCCTTTCGGGGGTATTGCAACTTTTCGGCATTTTGAGGCGAAATTGTTCCTTTGGGGGGTATTGCAATTTTTTTTCCATTTTGAGGCGAAATTGTTCCTTTGGGGGGGTATTGCAACTTTTGGCCATTTTGAAGCGAAATTGTTCCTTTCGGGGGGTATTGCAATTTTTTGCCATTTTAAGGCGAAATTGTTCCTTTGGGGGGGTATTGCAACTTTTGGCCATTTTGAAGCGAAATTGTTCCTTTGGGGGGGTATTGCAATTTTTTGCCATTTTGAGGCGAAATTGTTCCTTTGGGGGGTATTGCAACTTTTGGCCATTTTGAAGCGAAATTGTTCCTTTCGGGGGGTATTGAAACTTTTTGGCATTTTGAGGCGAAATTGTTCCTTTGGGGTGGTATTGCAATTTTTTTTCCATTTTGAGGCGAAATTGTTCCTTTGGGGGGTATTGCAATTTTTTTTCCATTTTGAAGCAAAATTGTTCCTTTGGGGGGGTAATGCAACTTTTCGGCATTTTAAAGCGAAATTGTTCCTTTGGGGGGGTATTGCAACTTTTGGCCATTTTGAAGCAAAATTGTTCCTTTGGGGGGGTATTGCAACTTTTGGCCATTTTGAAGCGAAATTGTTCCTTTCGGGGGGTATTGAAACTTTTCGGCATTTTGAGGCGAAATTGTTCCTTTGGGGGGGTATTGCAACTTTTGGCCATTTTGAAGCAAAATTGATCCTTTGGGGGGTATTGCAATTTTTTGCCATTTTGAGGCGAAATTGTTCCTTTGGGGGGTATTGCAACTTTTCGGCATTTTGAGGCGAAATTGTTCCTTTGGGGGGTTTTGCAATTTTTTGCCATTTTGAGGCGAAATTGTTCCTTTGGGGAAGTATTGCAACTTTTCGGCATTTTTAAGCGAAATTGTTCCTTTGGTGGGGTATTGCAATTTTTTTTCCATTTTGAGGCGAAATTGTTCCTTTGGGGGGGTATTGCAACTTTTGGCCATTTTGTAGCGAAATTGTTCCTTTGGGGGATATTGCAACTTTTTGGCATTTTGAGGCGAAATTGTTCCTTTGGGGCGGTATTGCAACTTTTGGCCATTTTGAAGCGAAATTGTTCCTTTCGGGGGGTATTGAAACTTTTCGGCATTTTGAGGCGAAATTGTTCCTTTGGGGGGGTATTGCAATTTTTTTTCCATTTTGAGGCGAAATTGTTCCTTTGGGGGGGTATTGCAACTTTTGGCCATTTTGAAGCGAAATTGTTCCTTTGGGGGGGTATTGCAACTTTTCGGCATTTTGAAGCGAAATTGTTCCTTTGGGGGGCTATTGAAATTTTTTTCCATTTTGAGGCGAAATTGTTCCTTTGGGGGGGTATTGCAACTTTTGGCCATTTTGAAGCGAAATTGTTCCTTTCGGGGGGTATTGAAACTTTTTGGCATTTTGAGGCGAAATTGTTCCTTTGGGGTGGTATTGCAATTTTTTTTCCATTTTGAGGCGAAATTGTTCCTTTGGGGGGTATTGCAATTTTTTTTCCATTTTGAAGCAAAATTGTTCCTTTGGGGGGGTAATGCAACTTTTCGGCATTTTAAAGCGAAATTGTTCCTTTGGGGGGGTATTGCAACTTTTGGCCATTTTGAAGCAAAATTGTTCCTTTGGGGGGGTATTGCAACTTTTGGCCATTTTGAAGCGAAATTGTTCCTTTCGGGGGGTATTGAAACTTTTCGGCATTTTGAGGCGAAATTGTTCCTTTGGGGGGGTATTGCAACTTTTGGCCATTTTGAAGCAAAATTGATCCTTTGGGGGGTATTGCAATTTTTTGCCATTTTGAGGCGAAATTGTTCCTTTGGGGGGTATTGCAACTTTTCGGCATTTTGAGGCGAAATTGTTCCTTTGGGGGGTTTTGCAATTTTTTGCCATTTTGAGGCGAAATTGTTCCTTTGGGGAAGTATTGCAACTTTTCGGCATTTTTAAGCGAAATTGTTCCTTTGGTGGGGTATTGCAATTTTTTTTCCATTTTGAGGCGAAATTGTTCCTTTGGGGGGGTATTGCAACTTTTGGCCATTTTGTAGCGAAATTGTTCCTTTGGGGGATATTGCAACTTTTTGGCATTTTGAGGCGAAATTGTTCCTTTGGGGCGGTATTGCAACTTTTGGCCATTTTGAAGCGAAATTGTTCCTTTCGGGGGGTATTGAAACTTTTCGGCATTTTGAGGCGAAATTGTTCCTTTGGGGGGGTATTGCAATTTTTTTTCCATTTTGAGGCGAAATTGTTCCTTTGGGGGGGTATTGCAACTTTTGGCCATTTTGAAGCGAAATTGTTCCTTTGGGGGGGTATTGCAACTTTTCGGCATTTTGAAGCGAAATTGTTCCTTTGGGGGGCTATTGAAATTTTTTTCCATTTTGAGGCGAAATTGTTCCTTTGGGGGGGTATTGCAACTTTTGGCCATTTTGAAGCGAAATTGTTCCTTTCGGGGGGTATTGCAACTTTTCGGCATTTTGAGGCGAAATTGTTCCTTTGGGGGGTATTGCAACTTTTGGTCATTTTGAAGCGAAATTGTTCCTTTCGGGGGTATTGCAACTTTTCGGCATTTTGAGGCAAAATTGTTCCTTTGGGGGGTATTGCAATTTTTTTTCCATTTTGAGGCGAAATTGTTCCTTTGGGGGCGTATTGCAACTTTTGGCCATTTTGAAGCGAAATCGTTCCTTTCGGGGGGTATTGCAACTTTTCGGCAATTTGAGGCGAAATTGTTCCTTTGGGGGGGTATTGCAACTTTTGGCCATTTTGAAGCGAAATTGTTCCTTTGGGGTGTATTGCAATTTTTTGCCATTTTGAGGCGAAATTGTTCCTTTGGGGGGTATTGCAATTTTTTGCCATTTTGAGGCGAAATTGTTCCTTTGGGGGGTATTGCAACTTTTCGGCATTTTGAGGCGAAATTGTTCCTTTGGTGGGGTATTGCAATTTTTTTTCCATTTTGAGGCGAAATTGTTCCTTTGGGGGGGTATTGCAACTTTTGGCCATTTTGAAGCGAAATTGTTCCTTTGGGGGGGTATTGCAACTTTTGGCCATTTTGAAGCGAAATTGTTCCTTTCGGGGGGTATTGAAACTTTTCGGCATTTTGAGGCGAAATTGTTCCTTTGGGGGGGTTTTGCAACTTTTGGCCATTTTGAAGCGAAATTGTTCCTTTCGGGGGGTATTGAAACTTTTCGGCATTTTGAGGCGAAATTGTTCCTTTCGGGGGGTATTGAAACTTTTCAGCATTTTGAGGCGAAATTGTTCCTTTGGGGGGGTATTGCAATTTTTTTTCCATTTTGAGGCGAAATAGTTCCCTTGGGGGGGTATTGCAACTTTTGGCCATTTTGAAGCGAAATTGTTCCTTTGGGGGGGTATTGCAACTTTTCGGCATTTTGAAGCGAAATTGTTCCTTTGGGGGGGTATTGCAATTTTTTTTCCATTTTGAGGCGAAATTGTTCCTTTGGGGGGTATTGCAATTTTTTTCCATTTTGAAGCAAAATTGTTCCTTTGGGGGGGTAATGCAACTTTTCGGCATTTTGAAGCGAAATTGCTCCTTTGGGGGGGTATTGCAACTTTTGGCCATTTTGAAGCAAAATTGTTCCTTTCGGGGGGTATTGAAACTTTTCGGCATTTTGAGGCGAAATTGTTCCTTTGGGGGGGTATTGCAACTTTTTGCCATTTTGAAGCGAAATTGATCCTTTGGGGGGTATTGCAATTTTTTGCCATTTTGAGGCGAAATTGTTCCTTTGGGGGGGTATTGCAACTTTTCGGCATTTTGAGGCGAAATTGTTCCTTTGGGGGGTATTGCAATTTTTTGCCATTTTGAGGCGAAATTGTTCCTTTGGGGGGGTATTGCAACTTTTCGGCATTTTGAAGCGAAATTGTTCCTTTGGTGGGGTATTGCAATTTTTTTTCCATTTTGAGGCGAAATTGTTCCTTTGGGGGGGTATTGCAACTTTTGGCCATTTTGTAGCGAAATTGTTCCTTTGGGGGATATTGCAACTTTTTGGCATTTTGAGGCGAAATTGTTCCTTTGGGGCGGTATTGCAACTTTTGGCCATTTTGAAGCGAAATTGTTCCTTTCGGGGGGTATTGCAACTTTTCGGCATTTTGAGGCGAAATTGTTCCTTTGGGGGGTATTGCAACTTTTGGCCAATTTGAAGCGAAATTGTTCCTTTCGGGGGTATTGCAACTTTTCGGCATTTTGAGGCGAAATTGTTCCTTTGGGGGGTATTGCAATTTTTTTTCCATTTTGAGGCGAAATTGTTCCTTTGGGGGCGTATTGCAACTTTTGGCCATTTGTTCCTTTGGTGGGGTATTGCAATTTTTTTTCCATTTTGAGGCGAAATTGTTCCTTTGGGGGGGTATTGCAACTTTTGGCCATTTTGAAGCGAAATTGTTCCTTTGGGGGGGTATTGCAACTTTTGGCCATTTTGAAGCGAAATTGTTCCTTTCGGGGGGTATTGCAACTTTTCGGCATTTTGAGGCGAAATTGTTCCTTTGGGGGGGTTTTGCAACTTTTGGCCATTTTGAAGCGAAATTGTTCCTTTCGGGGGGTATTGAAACTTTTAGGCATTTTGAAGCGAAATTGTTCCTTTGGGGGGGTATTGCAACTTTTGGCCATTTTGAAGCGAAATTGTTCCTTTCGGGGGGTATTGAAACTTTTCAGCATTTTGAGGCGAAATTGTTCCTTTGGGGGGGTATTGCAATTTTTTTTCCATTTTGAGGCGAAATAGTTCCCTTGGGGGGGTATTGCAACTTTTGGCCATTTTGAAGCGAAATTGTTCCTTTGGGGGGGTATTGCAACTTTTCGGCATTTTGAAGCGAAATTGTTCCTTTGGGGGGGTATTGCAACTTTTGGCTATTTTGAGGCGAAATTGTTCCTTTGGGGGGGTATTGCAATTTTTTTTCCATTTTGAGGCGAAATTGTTCCTTTGGGGGGGTATTGCAACTTTTGGCCATTTTGAGGCGAAATTGTTCCTTTGGTGGGGTATTGCAACTTTTTGGCATTTTGAGGCGAAATTGTTCCTTTGGGGGGGTATTGCAACTTTTGGCCATTTTGAAGCGAAATTGTTCCTTTCGAGGGGTATTGAAACTTTTCGGCATTTTGAAGCGAAATTGTTCCTTTGGGGGGGTATTGCAATTTTTTTTCCTTTTTGAGGCGAAATTGTTCCTTTGGGGGGGTATTGCAATTTATTGCCATTTTGAGGTGAAATTGTTCCTTTGGGGGGGTATTGCAACTTTTGGCCATATTGAAGCAAAATTGTTCCTTTGGGGGCGTATTACAATTTTTGGCCATTTTGAGGCGAAATTGTTCCTTTGGGGGGGTATTGCAATTTTTTTCCATTTTGAGGCGAAATTGTTCCTTTGGGGGGGTATTGCAACTTTTGGCCATTTTGAAGCGAAATTGTTCCTTTCGGGGGGTATTGAAACTTTTCGGCATTTTGAGGCGAAATTGTTCCTTTGGGGGGGTATTGCAATTTTTTTTCCATTTTGAGGCGAAATTGTTCCTTTGGGGGGGTATTGCAACTTTTGGCCATTTTGAAGCAAAATTGTTCCTTTGGGGGGGTATTGCAACTTTTCGGCATTTTGAAGCGAAATTGTTCCTTTGGGGGGGTATTGCAATTTTTTTCCATTTTGAGGCGAAATTGTTCCTTTGGGGGGGTATTGCAACTTTTGGCCATTTTAAAGCGAAATTGTTCCTTTCGGGGGGTATTGCAACTTTTCAGCATTTTGAGGCGAAATTGTTCCTTTGGGGGGGTATTGCAACTTTTCGGCATTTTGAAGCGAAATTGTTCCTTTGGGGGGTATTGCAACTTTTGGCCATTTTGAAGTGAAATTGTTCCTTTCGGGGGTATTGCAACTTTTCGGCATTTTGAGGCGAAATTGTTCCTTTGGGGGGTATTGCAATTTTTTTTACATTTTGAGGCGAAATTGTTCCTTTGGGGGGGTATTGCAACTTTTGGCCATTTTGAAGCGAAATTGTTCCTTTTGGGGGGTATTGCAATTTTTTGCCATTTTAAGGCGAAATTGTTCCTTTGGGGGGGTATTGCAACTTTTGGCCATTTTGAAGCGAAATTGTTCCTTTGGGGGGGTATTGCAATTTTTTGCCATTTTGAGGCGAAATTGTTCCTTTGGGGGGTATTGCAACTTTTGGCCATTTTGAAGCGAAATTGTTCCTTTCGGGGGGTATTGAAACTTTTTGGCATTTTGAGGCGAAATTGTTCCTTTGGGGGGGTATTGCAATTTTTTTTCCATTTTGAGGCGAAATTGTTCCTTTGGGGGGTATTGCAATTTTTTTTCCATTTTGAAGCAAAATTGTTCCTTTGGGGGGGTAATGCAACTTTTCGGCATTTTGAAGCGAAATTGTTCCTTTGGGGGGGTATTGCAACTTTTGGCCATTTTGAAGCAAAATTGTTCCTTTGGGGGGGTATTGCAACTTTTGGCCATTTTGAAGCGAAATTGTTCCTTTCGGGGGGTATTGAAACTGTTCGGCATTTTGAGGCGAAATTGTTCCTTTGGGGGGGTATTGCAACTTTTGGCCATTTTGAAGCGAAATTGTTCCTTTGGGGGGGTATTGCAACTTTTCGGCATTTTGAAGCGAAATTGTTCCTTTGGGGGGGTATAGCAATTTTTTTCCATTTTGAGGCGAAATTGTTCCTTTGGGGGGGTATTGCAACTTTTGGCCATTTTGAAGCGAAATTGTTCCTTTCGGGGGGTATTGCAACTTTTCGGCATTTTGAGGCGAAATTGTTCCTTTGGGGGGTATTGCAACTTTTGGTCATTTTGAAGCGAAATTGTTCCTTTCGGGGGGATTGCAACTTTTCGGCATTTTGAGGCGAAATTGTTCCTTTGGGGGGTATTGCAATTTTTTTTCCATTTTGAGGCGAAATTGTTCCTTTGGGGGCGTATTGCAACTTTTGGCCATTTTGAAGCGAAATCGTTCCTTTCAGGGGGTATTGCAACTTTTCGGCAATTTGAGGCGAAATTGTTCCTTTGGGGGGGTATTGCAACTTTTGGCCATTTTGAAGCGAAATTGTTCCTTTGGGGTGTATTGCAATTTTTTGCCATTTTGAGGCGAAATTGTTCCTTTGGGGGGTATTGCAATTTTTTGCCATTTTGAGGCGAAATTGTTCCTTTGGGGGGTATTGCAACTTTTCGGCATTTTGAGGCGAAATTGTTCTTTTGGTGGGGTATTGCAATTTTTTTTCCATTTTGAGGCGAAATTGTTCCTTTGGGGGGGTATTGCAACTTTTGGCCATTTTGAAGCGAAATTGTTCCTTTCGGGGGGTATTGAAACATTTCGGCATTTTGAGGCGAAATTGTTCCTTTGGGGGGGTTTTGCAACTTTTGTCCATTTTGAAGCGAAATTGTTCCTTTCGGGGGGTATTGAAACTTTTCGGCATTTTGAGGCGAAATTGTTCCTTTCGGGGGGTATTGAAACTTTTCAGCATTTTGAGGCGAAATTGTTCCTTTGGGGGGGTATTGCAATTTTTTTTCCATTTTGAGGCGAAATAGTTCCCTTGGGGGGGTATTGCAACTTTTGGCCATTTTGAAGCGAAATTGTTCCTTTGGGGGGGTATTGCAACTTTTCGGCATTTTGAAGCGAAATTGTTCCTTTGGGGGGGTATTGCAACTTTTGGCCATTTTGAGGCGAAATTGTTCCTTTGGGGGGGTATTGCAATTTTTTTTCCATTTTGAGGTGAAATTGTTCCTTTGGGGGGTATTGCAACTTTTGGCCATTTTGAGGCGAAATTGTTCCTTTGGTGGGGTATTGCAACTTTTTGGCATTTTGAGGCGAAATTGTTCCTTTGGGGCGGTGTTGCAACTTTTGGCCATTTTGAAGCGAAATTGTTCCTTTCGGGGGGTATTGAAACTTTTCGGCATTTTGAGGCGAAATTGTTCCTTTGGGGGGGTATTGCAATTTTTTTTCCATTTTGAGGCGAAATTGTTCCTTTGGGGGGGTATTGCAACTTTTGGCCATTTTGAAGCGAAATTGTTCCTTTCAGGGGGTATTGAAACTTTTCGGCATTTTGAAGCGAAATTGTTCCTTTGGGGGGGTATTGCAATTTTTTTTCCTTTTTGAGGCGAAATTGTTCCTTTGGGGGGGTATTGCAATTTTTTGCCATTTTGAGGTGAAATTGTTCCTTTGGGGGGGTATTGCAACTTTTGGCCATATTGAAGCAAAATTGTTCCTTTGGGGGCGTATTACAATTTTTGGCCATTTTGAGGCGAAATTGTTCCTTTGGGGGGGTATTGCAATTTTTTTCCATTTTGAGGCGAAATTGTTCCTTTGGGGGGGTATTGCAACTTTTGGCCATTTTGAAGCGAAATTGTTCCTTTCGGGGGGTATTGAAACTTTTCGGCATTTTGAGGCGAAATTGTTCCTTCGGGGGGGTATTGCAATTTTTTTTCCATTTTGAGGCGAAATTGTTCCTTTGGGGGGGTATTGCAACTTTTGGCCATTTTGAAGCGAAATTGTTCCTTTGGGGGGGTATTGCAACTTTTCGGCATTTTGAAGCGAAATTGTTCCTTTGGGGGGGTATTGCAATTTTTTTCCATTTTGAGGCGAAATTGTTCCTTTGGGGGGGTATTGCAACTTTTGGCCATTTTAAAGCGAAATTGTTCCTTTCGGGGGGTATTGCAACTTTTCAGCATTTTGAGGCGAAATTGTTCCTTTGGGGGGTATTGCAATTTTTTTTCCATTTTGAGGCGAAATTGTTCCTTTGGGGGGGTATTGCAACTTTTGGCCATTTTGAAGCGAAATTGTTCCTTTGGAGGGGTATTGCAACTTTTCGGCATTTTGAGGCGAAATTGTTCCTTTGGGGGGGTATTGCAATTTTTTGCCATTTTGAGGCGAAATTGTTCCTTTCGGGGGGTATTGCAACTTTTCGGCATTTTGAGGCGAAATTGTTCCTTTGGGGGGGTATTGCAATTCTTTTTCCATTTTGAGGCGAAATTGTTCCTTTGGGGGGGGTATTGCAATTTTTTGCCATTTTGAGGCGAAATTGTTCCTTTGGGGGGGTATTGCAATTTTTTGCCATTTTGAGGTGAAATTGTTCCTTTGGGGGGGTATTGCAACTTTTGGCCATTTTGAAGCGAAATTGTTCCTTTCGGGGGGTATTGCAACTTTTCAGCATTTTGAGGCGAAATTGTTCTTTTGGGGGGGTATTGCAACTTTTGGCCATTTTGAAGCGAAATTGTTCCTTTGGGGGGGGTATTGCAACTTTTGGCCATTTTGAAGCGAAATTGTTCCTTTCGGGGTGTATTGCAACTTTTCGGCATTTTGAGGCGAAATTGTTCCTTTGGGGGGGTATTGCAATTTTTTTTCCTTTTTGAGGCGAAATTGTTCCTTTGGGGGGGTATTGCAACTTTTCGGCATTTTGAGGTGAAATTGTTCCTTTGGGGGGTATTGCAATTTTTTGCCATTTTGAGGCGAAATTGTTCCTTTGGGGGGTATTGCAACTTTTGGCCAATTTGAAGCGAAATTGTTCCTTTCGGGGGGTATTGTAACTTTTCGGCATTTTGAGGCGAAATTGTTCCTTTGGGGGGGTATTGCAACTTTTGGCCATTTTGAAGCGAAATTGTTCTTTGGGGGGGTATTGCAACTTTTCGGCATTTTGAGGCGAAATTGTTCCTTTGGGGGTGTATTGCAATTTTTTCCCATTTTGAGGCGAAATTGTTCCTTTGGGGGGGTATTGCAACTTTTGGCCATATTGAAGCGAAATTGTTCCTTGGGGGGGGTATTGCAACTTTCCGGCATTTTAAGGCAAAATTGTTCCTTTGGGGGGTATTGCAACTTTTCGGCATTTTGAGGCGAAATTGATCCTTTGGGGGGGTATTGCAATTTTTTGCCATTTTACGGCGAAATTGTTCCTTTGGTGGGGTATTGCAAATTTTGGCCATTTTGAAGCAAAATTGTTCCTTTGGGGGGGTATTGCAATTTTTTGCCATTTTGAGGCGAAATTGTTCCTTTGGGGGGTATTGCAATTTTTTGCCATTTTGAGGCTAAATTGTTCCTTTGGGGGGTATTACAATTTTTTGCCATTTTGAGGCGAAATTGTTCCTTTGGGGGGGGGGGTATTGCAACTTTGGCCATTTTGAAGCGAAATTGTTCCTTTGGGGGGGTATTGCAATTTTTTGCCATTTTGAGGCGAAATTGTTCTTTTGGGGGGGTATTGCAACTTTTGACCATTTTGAGGCGAAATTGTTCCTTTGGGCTGTATTGCAATTTTTTGCCATTTTGAGGCGAAATATTTCCTTTGGGGGGGTGTTGCAACTTTTGGCCATTTTGAAGCGAAATTGTTACTTTGGGGGGGGAATTGCAACTTTTCGGCATTTTGAAGCGAAATTGTTCCTTTGTGGGGTATTGCAACTTTTGGCCATTTTGAAGCGAAATTGTTCCTTTCGGGGGGTATTGCAACTTTTCGGCATTTTGAGGCGAAATTGTTCCTTTGGGGGGGTATTGCAACTTTTGGCCATTTTGAAGCGAAATTGTTCCTTTCGGGGGGTATTGCAACTTTTCGGCATTTTGAGGCGAAATTGTTTCTTTGGGGGGGTATTGCAACTTTTGGCCATTTTGAAGCGAAATTGTTCCTTTGGGGGGGTATTGCAACTTTTGGCCATTTTGAAGCGAAATTGTTCCTTTGGAGGGGTATTACAACTTTTCGGCATTTTGAGGCGAAATTATTCCTTTGGGGGGGTATTGCAATTTTTCTTTCCATTTTGAGGCGAAATTGTTCCTTTGGGGGGTATTGCAACTTTTGGCCATTAAGAAGCGAAATTGTTCCTTTCGGGGGGTATTGCAACTTTTCGGCATTTTGAGGCGAAATTGTTCCTTTGAAAGGGGTATTGCAACTTTTGGCCATTTTGAAGCTAAATTGTTCCTTTCGGGGGGGTATTGCAACTTTTCGGCATTTTGAGGCGAAATTGTTCCTTTGGTGGGTATTGCAATTTTTTTTCCATTTTGAGGCGAAATTGTTCCTTTGGGGGGGTATTGCAACTTTTGGCCATTTTGAAGCGAAATTGTTCCTTTGAGGGAGTATTGCAACTTTTCGGCATTTTGAGGCGAAATTGTTCCTTTGGGGGGGTATTGCATCTTTTGGCCATTTTGAAGCAAAATTGTTCCTTTCGGGGGGTATTGCAACTTTTCGGCATTTTAAGGTGAAATTGTTCCTTTGGGGGGGAATTGCAACTTTTCGGCATTTTGAAGCGAAATTATTCCTTTGGGGGGGTATTGCAATTTTTTTCCATTTTGAGGCGAAATTGTTCCTTTGGGGGGTATTGCAACTTTTGGCCATTTTGAAGCGAAATTGTTCCTTTCGGGGGGTATTGCAACTTTTCGGCATTTTGAGGCGAAATTGTTTCTTTGGGGGGGTATTGCAACTTTTAGCCATTTTGAAGCGAAATTGTTCCTTTGGGGGGGGTATTGCAACTTTTCGGCATTTTGAGGCGAAATTGTTCCTTTGGGGGTGTATTGCAATTTGTTGCCATTTTGAGGCGAAATTGTTCCTTTGGGGGGGTATTGCAACTTTTGGCCATATTGAAGCGAAATTGTTCCTTTGGGGGGGTATTGCAACTTTTGGCCATTTTGAAGTGAAATTGTTCCTTTGGGGGGTATTGCAATTTTTTGCCATTTTGAGGCGAAATTGTTCCTTTGGGGGGGTATTGCAATTTTTTGCCATTTTGAGGCGAAATTGTTGCTATGGGGGGGTATTGCATCTTTTGGCCATTTTGAAGCGAAATTGTTCTTTTCGGGGGGTATTGCAACTTTTCGGCATTTTGAGGTGAAATTTTCCCTTTGGGGGGTATTGCAATTTTTTGCCATTTTGAGGCGAAATTGTTCCTTTGGGGGGGTATTGCAACTTTTGGCCATTTTGAAGCGAAATTGTTCCTTTCAGGGGGTATTGCAACTTTTCGGCATTTTGAAGCGAAATTGTTACTTTGGGGGGGAATTGCAACTTTTCGGAATTTCGAAGCGAAATTATTCCTTTGGGGGGGTATTGCAATTTTTCTTTCCATTTTGAGGCGAAATTGTTCCTTTGGGGGGTATTGCAACTTTTGGCCATTATGAAGCGAAATTGTTCCTTTCGGGGGGTATTGCAACTTTTCGGCATTTTGAGGCGAAATTGTTCCTTTGGAGGGGTATTGCAACTTTTGGCCATTTTGAAGCGAAATTGTTCCTTTCGGGGGGGTATTGCAACTTTTCGGCATTTTGAGGCGAAATTGTTCCTTTGGTGGGTATTGCAATTTTTTTTCCATTTTGAGGCGAAATTGTTCCTTTGGGGGGGTATTGCAACTTTTGGCCATTTTGAAGCGAAATTGTTCCTTTGAGGGAGTATTGCAACTTTTCGGCATTTTGAGGCGAAATTGTTCCTTTGGGGGGTATTGCAATTTTTTGCCATTTTGAGGCGAAATTGTTCCTTTGGGGGGGTATTGCAATTTTTTGCCATTTTGAGGTGAAATTGTTGCTATGGGGGGGTATTGCATCTTTTGGCCATTTTGAAGCAAATTTGTTCCTTTCGGGGGGTATTGCAACTTTTCGGCATTTTGAGGTGAAATTGTTCCTTTGGGGGGTTTTGCAATTTTTTGCCATTTTGAGGCGAAATATTTCCTTTGGGGGGGGTGTTGCAACTTTTGGCCATTTCGAAGCGAAATTGTTCCTTTCAGGGGGTATTGCAACTTTTCGGCATTTTGAAGCGAAATTGTTACTTTGGGGGGGGAATTGCAACTTTTCGGCATTTTGAAGCGAAATTATTCCTTTGGGGGGGTATTGCAATTTTTTTCCATTTTGAGGCGAAATTGTTCCTTTGGGGGGTATTGCAACTTTTGGCCATTTTGAAGCGAAATTGTTCCTTTCGGGGGGTATTGCAACTTTTCGGCATTTTGAGGCGAAATTGTTCCTTTGGGGGGGTATTGCAACTTTTGGCCATTTTGAAGCGAAATTGTTCCTTTCGGGGGGGTATTGCAACTTTTGGCCATTTTGAAGCGAAATTGTTCTTTTCGGGGGGTATTGAAACTTTTCGGCATTTTGAGGCGAAATTGTTCCTTTGGGGGGGTATTGCAATTTTTTGCCATTTTGAGGCGAAATTGTTCCTTTGGGGGGGTATTGCAACTTTTCGGCATTTTGAAGCGAAATTGTTCCTTTGGTGGGGTATTGCAATTTTTTTTCCATTTTGAGGCGAAATTGTTCCTTTGGGGGGGTATTGCAACTTTTGGCCATTTTGTAGCGAAATTGTTCCTTTGGGGGATATTGCAACTTTTTGGCATTTTGAGGCGAAATTGTTCCTTTGGGGCGGTATTGCAACTTTTGGCCATTTTGAAGCGAAATTGTTCCTTTCGGGGGGTATTGAAACTTTTCGGCATTTTGAGGCGAAATTGTTCCTTGGGGGGGTATTGCAATTTTTTTTCCATTTTGAGGCGAAATTGTTCCTTTGGGGGGGTATTGCAACTTTTGGCCATTTTGAAGCGAAATTGTTCCTTTGGAGGGGTATTGCAACTTTTCGGCATTTTGAGGCGAAATTGTTCCTTTGGGGGGGTATTGCAATTTTTTGCCATTTTGAGGCGAAATTGTTCCTTTCGGGGGGTATTGCAACTTTTCGGCATTTTGAGGCGAAATTGTTCCTTTGGGGGGGTATTGCAATTCTTTTTCCATTTTGAGGCGAAATTGTTCCTTTGGGGGGGGTATTGCAATTTTTTGCCATTTTGAGGCGAAATTGTTCCTTTGGGGGGGTATTGCAATTTTTTGCCATTTTGAGGTGAAATTGTTCCTTTGGGGGGGTATTGCAACTTTTGGCCATTTTGAAGCGAAATTGTTCCTTTCGGGGGGTATTGCAACTTTTCGGCATTTTGAGGCGAAATTGTTCTTTTGGGGGGGTATTGCAACTTTTGGCCATTTTGAAGCGAAATTGTTCCTTTGGGGGGGGTATTGCAACTTTTGGCCATTTTGAAGCGAAATTGTTCCTTTCGGGGTGTATTGCAACTTTTCGGCATTTTGAGGCGAAATTGTTCCTTTGGGGGGGTATTGCAATTTTTTTTCCTTTTTGAGGCGAAATTGTTCCTTTGGGGGGGTATTGCAACTTTTCGGCATTTTGAGGTGAAATTGTTCCTTTGGGGGGTATTGCAATTTTTTGCCATTTTGAGGCGAAATTGTTCCTTTGGGGGGTATTGCAACTTTTGGCCAATTTGAAGCGAAATTGTTCCTTTCGGGGGGTATTGTAACTTTTCGGCATTTTGAGGCGAAATTGTTCCTTTGGGGGGGTATTGCAACTTTTGGCCATTTTGAAGCGAAATTGTTCTTTGGGGGGGTATTGCAACTTTTCGGCATTTTGAGGCGAAATTGTTCCTTTGGGGGTGTATTGCAATTTTTTCCCATTTTGAGGCGAAATTGTTCCTTTGGGGGGGTATTGCAACTTTTGGCCATATTGAAGCGAAATTGTTCCTTGGGGGGGGTATTGCAACTTTCCGGCATTTTAAGGCAAAATTGTTCCTTTGGGGGGTATTGCAACTTTTCGGCATTTTGAGGCGAAATTGATCCTTTGGGGGGGTATTGCAATTTTTTGCCATTTTACGGCGAAATTGTTCCTTTGGTGGGGTATTGCAAATTTTGGCCATTTTGAAGCAAAATTGTTCCTTTGGGGGGGTATTGCAATTTTTTGCCATTTTGAGGCGAAATTGTTCCTTTGGGGGGTATTGCAATTTTTTGCCATTTTGAGGCTAAATTGTTCCTTTGGGGGGTATTACAATTTTTTGCCATTTTGAGGCGAAATTGTTCCTTTGGGGGGGGGGGTATTGCAACTTTGGCCATTTTGAAGCGAAATTGTTCCTTTGGGGGGGTATTGCAATTTTTTGCCATTTTGAGGCGAAATTGTTCTTTTGGGGGGGTATTGCAACTTTTGACCATTTTGAGGCGAAATTGTTCCTTTGGGCTGTATTGCAATTTTTTGCCATTTTGAGGCGAAATATTTCCTTTGGGGGGGTGTTGCAACTTTTGGCCATTTTGAAGCGAAATTGTTACTTTGGGGGGGGAATTGCAACTTTTCGGCATTTTGAAGCGAAATTGTACCTTTGTGGGGTATTGCAACTTTTGGCCATTTTGAAGCGAAATTGTTCCTTTCGGGGGGTATTGCAACTTTTCGGCATTTTGAGGCGAAATTGTTCCTTTGGGGGGGTATTGCAACTTTTGGCCATTTTGAAGCGAAATTGTTCCTTTCGGGGGGTATTGCAACTTTTCGGCATTTTGAGGCGAAATTGTTTCTTTGGGGGGGTATTGCAACTTTTGGCCATTTTGAAGCGAAATTGTTCCTTTGGGGGGGTATTGCAACTTTTGGCCATTTTGAAGCGAAATTGTTCCTTTGGAGGGGTATTACAACTTTTCGGCATTTTGAGGCGAAATTATTCCTTTGGGGGGGTATTGCAATTTTTCTTTCCATTTTGAGGCGAAATTGTTCCTTTGGGGGGTATTGCAACTTTTGGCCATTATGAAGCGAAATTGTTCCTTTCGGGGGGTATTGCAACTTTTCGGCATTTTGAGGCGAAATTGTTCCTTTGAAAGGGGTATTGCAACTTTTGGCCATTTTGAAGCTAAATTGTTCCTTTCGGGGGGGTATTGCAACTTTTCGGCATTTTGAGGCGAAATTGTTCCTTTGGTGGGTATTGCAATTTTTTTTCCATTTTGAGGCGAAATTGTTCCTTTGGGGGGGTATTGCAACTTTTGGCCATTTTGAAGCGAAATTGTTCCTTTGAGGGAGTATTGCAACTTTTCGGCATTTTGAGGCGAAATTGTTCCTTTGGGGGGGTATTGCATCTTTTGGCCATTTTGAAGCAAAATTGTTCCTTTCGGGGGGTATTGCAACTTTTCGGCATTTTAAGGTGAAATTGTTCCTTTGGGGGGGAATTGCAACTTTTCGGCATTTTGAAGCGAAATTATTCCTTTGGGGGGGTATTGCAATTTTTTTCCATTTTGAGGCGAAATTGTTCCTTTGGGGGGTATTGCAACTTTTGGCCATTTTGAAGCGAAATTGTTCCTTTCGGGGGGTATTGCAACTTTTCGGCATTTTGAGGCGAAATTGTTTCTTTGGGGGGGTATTGCAACTTTTAGCCATTTTGAAGCGAAATTGTTCCTTTGGGGGGGTATTGCAACTTTTCGGCATTTTGAGGCGAAATTGTTCCTTTGGGGGTGTATTGCAATTTGTTGCCATTTTGAGGCGAAATTGTTCCTTTGGGGGGGTATTGCAACTTTTGGCCATATTGAAGCGAAATTGTTCCTTTGGGGGGGTATTGCAACTTTTGGCCATTTTGAAGTGAAATTGTTCCTTTGGGGGGTATTGCAATTTTTTGCCATTTTGAGGCGAAATTGTTCCTTTGGGGGGGTATTGCAATTTTTTGCCATTTTGAGGCGAAATTGTTGCTATGGGGGGGTATTGCATCTTTTGGCCATTTTGAAGCGAAATTGTTCTTTTCGGGGGGTATTGCAACTTTTCGGCATTTTGAGGTGAAATTTTCCCTTTGGGGGGTATTGCAATTTTTTGCCATTTTGAGGCGAAATTGTTCCTTTGGGGGGGTATTGCAACTTTTGGCCATTTTGAAGCGAAATTGTTCCTTTCAGGGGGTATTGCAACTTTTCGGCATTTTGAAGCGAAATTGTTACTTTGGGGGGGAATTGCAACTTTTCGGAATTTCGAAGCGAAATTATTCCTTTGGGGGGGTATTGCAATTTTTCTTTCCATTTTGAGGCGAAATTGTTCCTTTGGGGGGTATTGCAACTTTTGGCCATTATGAAGCGAAATTGTTCCTTTCGGGGGGTATTGCAACTTTTCGGCATTTTGAGGCGAAATTGTTCCTTTGGAGGGGTATTGCAACTTTTGGCCATTTTGAAGCGAAATTGTTCCTTTCGGGGGGGTATTGCAACTTTTCGGCATTTTGAGGCGAAATTGTTCCTTTGGTGGGTATTGCAATTTTTTTTCCATTTTGAGGCGAAATTGTTCCTTTGGGGGGGTATTGCAACTTTTGGCCATTTTGAAGCGAAATTGTTCCTTTGAGGGAGTAATGCAACTTTTCGGCATTTTGAGGCGAAATTGTTCCTTTGGGGGGTATTGCAATTTTTTGCCATTTTGAGGCGAAATTGTTCCTTTGGGGGGGTATTGCAATTTTTTGCCATTTTGAGGTGAAATTGTTGCTATGGGGGGGTATTGCATCTTTTGGCCATTTTGAAGCAAATTTGTTCCTTTCGGGGGGTATTGCAACTTTTCGGCATTTTGAGGTGAAATTGTTCCTTTGGGGGGTTTTGCAATTTTTTGCCATTTTGAGGCGAAATATTTCCTTTGGGGGGGGTGTTGCAACTTTTGGCCATTTCGAAGCGAAATTGTTCCTTTCAGGGGGTATTGCAACTTTTCGGCATTTTGAAGCGAAATTGTTACTTTGGGGGGGGAATTGCAACTTTTCGGCATTTTGAAGCGAAATTATTCCTTTGGGGGGGTATTGCAATTTTTTTCCATTTTGAGGCGAAATTGTTCCTTTGGGGGGTATTGCAACTTTTGGCCATTTTGAAGCGAAATTGTTCCTTTCGGGGGGTATTGCAACTTTTCGGCATTTTGAGGCGAAATTGTTCCTTTGGGGGGGTATTGCAACTTTTGGCCATTTTGAAGCGAAATTGTTCCTTTCGGGGGGGTATTGCAACTTTTGGCCATTTTGAAGCGAAATTGTTCTTTTCGGGGGGTATTGAAACTTTTCGGCATTTTGAGGCGAAATTGTTCCTTTGGGGGGGTATTGCAATTTTTTGCCATTTTGAGGCGAAATTGTTCCTTTGGGGGGGTATTGCAACTTTTCGGCATTTTGAAGCGAAATTGTTCCTTTGGTGGGGTATTGCAATTTTTTTTCCATTTTGAGGCGAAATTGTTCCTTTGGGGGGGTATTGCAACTTTTGGCCATTTTGTAGCGAAATTGTTCCTTTGGGGGATATTGCAACTTTTTGGCATTTTGAGGCGAAATTGTTCCTTTGGGGCGGTATTGCAACTTTTGGCCATTTTGAAGCGAAATTGTTCCTTTCGGGGGGTATTGAAACTTTTCGGCATTTTGAGGCGAAATTGTTCCTTGGGGGGGTATTGCAATTTTTTTTCCATTTTGAGGCGAAATTGTTCCTTTGGGGGGGTATTGCAACTTTTGGCCATTTTGAAGCGAAATTGTTCCTTTCGGGGGGTATTGCAACTTTTCGGCAATTTGAGGCGAAATTGTTCCTTTGGGGGGGTATTGCAACTTTTGGCCATTTTGAAGCGAAATTGTTCCTTTGGGGTGTATTCCAATTTTTTGCCATTTTGAGGCGAAATTGTTCCTTTGGGGGGTATTGCTATTTTTTGCCATTTTGAGGCGAAATTGTTCCTTTGGGGGGTATTGCAACTTTTCGACATTTTGAAGCTAAATTGTTCCTTTTGTGGGGGTATTGCAATTTTTTTCCATTTTGAGGCGAAATTGTTCCTTTGGGGGGGTATTGCAACTTTTGGCCATTTTGAAGCGAAATTGTTCCTTTCAGGGGGTATTGCAACTTTTCGGCATTTTGAGGCGAAATTGTTCCTTTGGGGGGGTTTTGCAACTTTTGGCCATTTTGAGGCGAAATTGTTCCTTTCGGGGGGTATTGAAACTTTTCAGCATTTTGAGGCGAAATTGTTCCTTTGGGGGGGTATTGCAATTTTTTTTCCATTTTGAGGCGAAATTGTTCCTTTGGGGGGGTATTGCAACTTTTGGCCATTTTGAAGCGAAATTGTTCCTTTCGGGGGGTATTGCAATTTTTTGCCATTTTGAGGCGAAATTGTTCCTTTGGGGGTGTATTGCAACTTTTGGCCATTTTGAAGCGAAATTGTTCCTTTCGGGGGGTATTGAAACTTTTTGGCATTTTGAGGCGAAATTGTTCCTTTGGGGGGGTATTGCAATTTTTTTTCCATTTTGAGGCGAAATTGTTCCTTTGGGGGGTATTGCAATTTTTTTTCCATTTTGAAGCAAAATTGTTCCTTTGGGGGGGTATTGCAACTTTTCGGCATTTTGAAGCGAAATTGTTCCTTTGGGGGGGTATTGCAACTTTTGACCATTTTGAAGCAAAATTGTTCCTTTGGGGGGGTATTGCAACTTTTGGCCATTTTGAAGCGAAATTGTTCCTTTCGGGGGGTATTGAAACTTTTCGGCATTTTGAGGCGAAATTGTTCCTTTGGGGGGGTATTGCAACTTTTGGTCATTTTGAAGCGAAATTGATCCTTTGGAGGGTATTGCAATTTTTTGCCATTTTGAGGCGAAATTGTTCCTTTGGGGGGGATTGCAACTTTTCGGCATTTTGAGGCGAAATTGTTCCTTTGGGGGGTATTGCAATTTTTTGCCATTTTGAGGCGAAATTGTTCCTTTGGGGGGGTATTGCAACTTTTCGGCATTTTGAAGCGAAATTGTTCCTTTGGTGGGGTATTGCAATTTTTTTTCCATTTTGAGGCGAAATTGTTCCTTTGGGGGGGTATTGCAACTTTTGGCCATTTTGTAGCGAAATTGTTCCTTTGGGGGATATTGCAACTTTTTGGCATTTTGAGGCGAAATTGTTCCTTTGGGGCGGTATTGCAACTTTTGGCCATTTTGAAGCGAAATTGATCCTTTCGGGGGGTATTGCAATTTTTTTTCCATTTTGAGGCGAAATTGTTCCTTTGGGGGGGTATTGCAACTTTTGGCCATTTTGAAGCGAAATTGTTCCTTTCGGGGGGTATTGCAACTTTTCGGCAATTTGAGGCGAAATTGTTCCTTTGGGGGGTATTGCAACTTTTGGCCATTTTGAAGCGAAATTGTTCCTTTGGGGTGTATTGCAATTTTTTGCCATTTTGAGGCGAAATTGTTCCTTTGGGGGGTATTGCAATTTTTTGCCATTTTGAGGCGAAATTGTTCCTTTGGGGGGTATTGCAATTTTTTGCCATTTTGAGGCTAAATTGTTCCTTTCAGGGGGTATTGCAACTTTTCGGCATTTTGAGGCGAAATTGTTCCTTTGGGGGGGTTTTGCAACTTTTGGCCATTTTGAAGCGAAATTGTTCCTTTCGGGAGGTATTGAAACTTTTCGGCATTTTGAGGCGAAATTGTTCCTTTGGGGGGGTATTGCAACTTTTTGCCATTTTGAAGCGAAATTGTTCCTTTCGGGGGGTGTTGAAACTTTTCAGCATTTTGAGGCGAAATTGTTCCTTTGGGGGGGTATTGCAATTTTTTTTCCATTTTGAGGCGAAATTGTTCCCTTGGGGGGGTATTGCAACTTTTGGCCATTTTGAAGCGAAATTGTTCCTTTCGGGGGGTATTGAAACTTTTCGGCATTTTGAGGCGAAATTGTTCCTTTGGGGGGGTATTGCAATTTTTTTTCCATTTTGAGGCGAAATTGTTCCTTTGGGGGGGTATTGCAACTTTTGGCCATTTTGAAGCGAAATTGTTCCTTTGGGGGGTATTGCAACTTTTCGGCATTTTGAAGCGAAATTGTTCCTTTGGGGGGTATAGCAACTTTTGGCCATTTTGAAGCGAAATTGTTCCTTTCGGGGGTATTGCAACTTTTCGGCATTTTGAGGCGAAATTGTTCCTTTGGGGGGTATTGCAATTTTTTTTCCATTTTGAGGCGAAATTGTTCCTTTGGGGGGGTATTGCAACTTTTGGCCATTTTGAAGCGAAATTGTTCCTTTCGGGGGGTATTGCAATTTTTTGCCATTTTAAGGCGAAATTGTTCCTTTGGGGGGGTATTGCAACTTTTGGCCATTTTGAAGCGAAATTGTTCCTTTGGGGGGGTATTGCAATTTTTTGCCATTTTGAGGCGAAATTGTTCCTTTGGGGGGTATTGCAACTTTTGGCCATTTTGAAGCGAAATTGTTCCTTTCGGGGGGTATTGAAACTTTTTGGCATTTTGAGGCGAAATTGTTCCTTTGGGGGGGTATTGCAATTTTTTTTCCATTTTGAGGCGAAATTGTTCCTTTGGGGGGTATTGCAATTTTTTTTCCATTTTGAAGCAAAATTGTTCCTTTGGGGGGGTAATGCAACTTTTCGGCATTTTGAAGCGAAATTGTTCCTTTGGGGGGGTATTGCAACTTTTGGCCATTTTGAAGCAAAATTGTTCCTTTGGGGGGGTTTTGCAACTTTTGGCCATTTTGAGGCGAAATTGTTCCTTTCGGGGGGTATTGAAACTTTTCAGCATTTTGAGGCGAAATTGTTCCTTTGGGGGGGTATTGCAATTTTTTTTCCATTTTGAGGCGAAATTGTTCCTTTGGGGGGGTATTGCAACTTTTGGCCATTTTGAAGCGAAATTGATCCTTTGGGGGGTATTGCAATTTTTTGCCATTTTGAGGCGAAATTGTTCCTTTGGGGGGTATTGCAATTTTTTTCCATTTTGAGGCGAAATTGTTCCTTTGGGGGGGTATTGCAACTTTTGGCCATTTTGAAGCGAAATCGTTCCTTTCGGGGGGTATTGAAACTTTTCGGCATTTTGAGGCGAAATTGTTCCTTTAAGGGGGTATTGCAACTTTTGGCCATTTTGAAGCGAAATTGTTCCTTTGGGGGGGTATTGCAACTTTTCGGCATTTTGAGGCGAAATTGTTCCTTTGGGGGGTATTGCAATTTTTTTTCCATTTTGAGGCGAAATTGTTCCTTTGGGGGGGTATTGCAACTTTTGGCCATTTTGAAGCGAAATTGTTCCTTTCGGGGGGTATTGCAATTTTTTGCCATTTTGAGGCGAAATTGTTCCTTTGGGGGTGTATTGCAACTTTTGGCCATTTTGAAGCGAAATTGTTCCTTTCGGGGGGTATTGAAACTTTTTGGCATTTTGAGGCGAAATTGTTCCTTTGGGGGGGTATTGCAATTTTTTTTCCATTTTGAGGCGAAATTGTTCCTTTGGGGGGTATTGCAATTTTTTTTCCATTTTGAAGCAAAATTGTTCCTTTGGGGGGGTATTGCAACTTTTCGGCATTTTGAAGCGAAATTGTTCCTTTGGGGGGGTATTGCAACTTTTGACCATTTTGAAGCAAAATTGTTCCTTTGGGGGGGTATTGCAACTTTTGGCCATTTTGAAGCGAAATTGTTCCTTTCGGGGGGTATTGAAACTTTTCGGCATTTTGAGGCGAAATTGTTCCTTTGGGGGGGTATTGCAACTTTTGGTCATTTTGAAGCGAAATTGATCCTTTGGAGGGTATTGCAATTTTTTGCCATTTTGAGGCGAAATTGTTCCTTTGGGGGGGATTGCAACTTTTCGGCATTTTGAGGCGAAATTGTTCCTTTGGGGGGTATTGCAATTTTTTGCCATTTTGAGGCGAAATTGTTCCTTTGGGGGGGTATTGCAACTTTTCGGCATTTTGAAGCAAAATTGTTCCTTTGGTGGGGTATTGCAATTTTTTTTCCATTTTGAGGCGAAATTGTTCCTTTGGGGGGGTATTGCAACTTTTGGCCATTTTGTAGCGAAATTGTTCCTTTGGGGGATATTGCAACTTTTTGGCATTTTGAGGCGAAATTGTTCCTTTGGGGCGGTATTGCAACTTTTGGCCATTTTGAAGCGAAATTGATCCTTTCGGGGGGTATTGCAATTTTTTTTCCATTTTGAGGCGAAATTGTTCCTTTGGGGGGGTATTGCAACTTTTGGCCATTTTGAAGCGAAATTGTTCCTTTCGGGGGGTATTGCAACTTTTCGGCAATTTGAGGCGAAATTGTTCCTTTGGGGGGTATTGCAACTTTTGGCCATTTTGAAGCGAAATTGTTCCTTTGGGGTGTATTGCAATTTTTTGCCATTTTGAGGCGAAATTGTTCCTTTGGGGGGTATTGCAATTTTTTGCCATTTTGAGGCGAAATTGTTCCTTTGGGGGGTATTGCAATTTTTTGCCATTTTGAGGCTAAATTGTTCCTTTCAGGGGGTATTGCAACTTTTCGGCATTTTGAGGCGAAATTGTTCCTTTGGGGGGGTTTTGCAACCTTTGGCCATTTTGAAGCGAAATTGTTCCTTTCGGGAGGTATTGAAACTTTTCGGCATTTTGAGGCGAAATTGTTCCTTTGGGGGGGTATTGCAACTTTTTGCCATTTTGAAGCGAAATTGTTCCTTTCGGGGGGTATTGAAACTTTTCAGCATTTTGAGGCGAAATTGTTCCTTTGGGGGGGTATTGCAATTTTTTTTCCATTTTGAGGCGAAATTGTTCCCTTGGGGGGGTATTGCAACTTTTGGCCATTTTGAAGCGAAATTGTTCCTTTCGGGGGGTATTGAAACTTTTCGGCATTTTGAGGCGAAATTGTTCCTTTGGGGGGGTATTGCAATTTTTTTTCCATTTTGAGGCGAAATTGTTCCTTTGGGGGGGTATTGCAACTTTTGGCCATTTTGAAGCGAAATTGTTCCTTTGGGGGGTATTGCAACTTTTCGGCATTTTGAAGCGAAATTGTTCCTTTGGGGGGTATAGCAACTTTTGGCCATTTTGAAGCGAAATTGTTCCTTTCGGGGGTATTGCAACTTTTCGGCATTTTGAGGCGAAATTGTTCCTTTGGGGGGTATTGCAATTTTTTTTCCATTTTGAGGCGAAATTGTTCCTTTGGGGGGGTATTGCAACTTTTGGCCATTTTGAAGCGAAATTGTTCCTTTCGGGGGGTATTGCAATTTTTTGCCATTTTAAGGCGAAATTGTTCCTTTGGGGGGGTATTGCAACTTTTGGCCATTTTGAAGCGAAATTGTTCCTTTGGGGGGGTATTGCAATTTTTTGCCATTTTGAGGCGAAATTGTTCCTTTGGGGGGTATTGCAACTTTTGGCCATTTTGAAGCGAAATTGTTCCTTTCGGGGGGTATTGAAACTTTTTGGCATTTTGAGGCGAAATTGTTCCTTTGGGGGGGTATTGCAATTTTTTTTCCATTTTGAGGCGAAATTGTTCCTTTGGGGGGTATTGCAATTTTTTTTCCATTTTGAAGCAAAATTGTTCCTTTGGGGGGGTAATGCAACTTTTTGGCATTTTGAAGCGAAATTGTTCCTTTGGGGGGGTATTGCAACTTTTGGCCATTTTGAAGCAAAATTGTTCCTTTGGGGGGGTATTGCAACTTTTGGCCATTTTGAAGCGAAATTGTTCCTTTCGGGGGGTATTGAAACTTTTCGGCATTTTGAGGCGAAATTGTTCCTTTGGGGGGGTATTGCAACTTTTGGCCATTTTGAAGCGAAATTGATCCTTTGGGGGGTATTGCAATTTTTTGCCATTTTGAGGCGAAATTGTTCCTTTGGGGGGGTATTGCAACTTTTCGGCATTTTGAGGCGAAATTGATCCTTTGGGGGGTATTGCAATTTTTTGCCATTTTGAGGCGAAATTGTTCCTTTGGGGGGGTATTGCAACTTTTCGGCATTTTGAAGCGAAATTGTTCCTTTGGTGGGGTATTGCAATTTTTTTTCCATTTTGAGGCGAAATTGTTCCTTTGGGGGGGTATTGCAACTTTTGGCCATTTTGTAGCGAAATTGTTCCTTTGGGGGATATTGCAACTTTTTGGCATTTTGAGGCGAAATTGTTCCTTTGGGGATGTATTGCAACTTTTGGCTATTTTGAAGCGAAATTGTAACTTTCGGGGGGTATTGAAACTTTTCGGCATTTTGAGGCGAAATTGTTCCTTTGGGGGGGTATTGCAATTTTTTTTCCATTTTGAGGCGAAATTGTTCCTTTGGGGGGGTATTGCAACTTTTGGCCATTTTGAAGCGAAATTGATCCTTTGGGGGGTATTGCAATTTTTTGCCATTTTGAGGCGAAATTGTTCCTTTGGGGGGGTATTGCAACTTTTCGGCATTTTGAGGCGAAATTGTTCCTTTGGGGGGTATTGCAATTTTTTGCCATTTTGAGGCGAAATTGTTCCTTTGGGGGGGTATTGCAACTTTTCGGCATTTTGAAGCGAAATTGTTCCTTTGGTGGGGTATTGCAATTTTTTTTCCATTTTGAGGCGAAATTGTTCCTTTGGGGGGGTATTGCAACTTTTGGCCATTTTGTAGCGAAATTGTTCCTTTGGGGGATATTGCAACTTTTTGGCATTTTGAGGCGAAATTGTTCCTTTGGGGATGTATTGCAACTTTTGGCCATTTTGAAGCGAAATTGTTCCTTTCGGGGGGTATTGAAACTTTTCGGCATTTTGAGGCGAAATTGTTCCTTTGGGGGGGTATTGCAATTTTTTTTCCATTTTGAGGCGAAATTGTTCCTTTGGGGGGGTATTGCAACTTTTGGCCATTTTGAAGCGAAATTGTTCCTTTAGGGGGGGATTTCAACTTTTCGGCATTTTGAAGCGAAATTGTTCCTTTGGGGGGGTATTGCAATTTTTTTCCATTTTGAGGCGAAATTGTTCCTTTGGGGGGGTATTGCAACTTTTGGCCATTTTGAAGCGAAATTGTTCCTTTCGGGGGGTATTGCAACTTTTCGGCATTTTGAGGCGAAATTGTTCCTTTGGGGGTATTGCAACTTTTGGCCATTTTGAAGCGAAATTGTTCCTTTCGGGGGTATTGCAACTTTTCGGCATTTTGAGGCGAAATTGTTCCTTTGGGGGGCATTGCAATTTTTTTTCCATTTTGAGGCGAAATTGTTCCTTTGGGGGCGTATTGCAACTTTTGGCCATTTTGAAGCGAAATCGTTCCTTTCGGGGGGTATTGCAACTTTTCGGCAATTTGAGGCGAAATTGTTCCTTTGGGGGGGTATTGCAACTTTTGGCCATTTTGAAGCGAAATTGTTCCTTTGGGGTGTATTGCAATTTTTTGCCATTTTGAGGCGAAATTGTTCCTTTGGGGGGTATTGCAATTTTTTGCCATTTTGAGGCGAAATTTTTCCTTTGGGGGGGTATTGCAACTTTTCGGCATTTTGAGGCGAAATTGTTCCTTTGGTGGGGTATTGCAATTTTTTTTCCATTTTGAGGCGAAATTGTTCCTTTGGAGGGGTATTGCAACTTTTGGCCATTTTGAAGCGAAATTGTTCCTTTGGGGGGGTATTGCAACTTTTGGCCATTTTGAAGCGAAATTGTTCCTTTCGGGGGGTATTGCAACTTTTCGGCATTTTGAGGCGAAATTGTTCCTTTGGGGGGGTTTTGCAACTTTTGGCCATTTTGAAGCGAAATTGTTCCTTTCGGGGGGTATTGAAACTTTTCGGCATTTTGAGGCGAAATTGTTCCTTTGGGGGGGTATTGCAACTTTTGGCCATTTTGAAGCGAAATTGTTCCTTTCGGGGGGTATTGAAACTTTTCAGCATTTTGAGGCGAAATTGTTCCTTTGGGGGGGTATTGCAATTTTTTTTCCATTTTGAGGCGAAAAAGTTCCCTTGGGGGGGTATTGCAACTTTTGGCCATTTTGAAGCGAAATTGTTCCTTTCGGGGGGTATTGCAATTTTTTGCCATTTTAAGGCGAAATTGTTCCTTTGGGGGGGTATTGCAACTTTTGGCCATTTTGAAGCGAAATTGTTCCTTTGGGGGGGTATTGCAATTTTTTGCCATTTTGAGGCGAAATTGTTCCTTTGGGGGGGTATTGCAACTTTTGGCCATTTTGAAGCGAAATTGTTCCTTTCGGGGGGTATTGAAACTTTTTGGCATTTTGAGGCGAAATTGTTCCTTTGGGGGGTATTGCAATTTTTTTTCCATTTTGAGGCGAAATTGTTCCTTTGGGGGGTATTGCAATTTTTTTTCCATTTTGAGGCGAAATTGTTCCTTTGGAGGGGTATTGCAACTTTTGGCCATTTTGAAGCGAAATTGTTCCTTTGGGGGGGTATTGCAACTTTTGGCCATTTTGAAGCGAAATTGTTCCTTTCGGGGGGTATTACAACTTTTCGGCATTTTGAGGCGAAATTGTTCCTTTGGGGGGGTTTTGCAACTTTTGGCCATTTTGAAGCGAAATTGTTCCTTTCGGGGGGTATTGAAACTTTTCGGCATTTTGAGGCGAAATTGTTCCTTTGGGGGGGTATTGCAACTTTTGGCCATTTTGAAGCGAAATTGTTCCTTTCGGGGGGTATTGAAACTTTTCAGCATTTTGAGGCGAAATTGTTCCTTTGGGGGGGTATTGCAATTTTTTTTCCATTTTGAGGCGAAAAAGTTCCCTTGGGGGGGTATTGCAACTTTTGGCCATTTTGAAGCGAAATTGTTCCTTTGGGGGGGTATTGCAACTTTTCGGCATTTTGAAGCGAAATTGTTCCTTTGGGGGGGTATTGCAACTTTTGGCCATTTTGAGGCGAAATTGTTCCTTTGGGGGGTATTGCAATTTTTTTTCCATTTTGAGGCGAAATTGTTCCTTTGGGGGGGTATTGCAACTTTTGGCCATTTTGAGGCGAAATTGTTCCTTTGGTGGGGTATTGCAACTTTTTGGCATTTTGAGGCGAAATTGTTCCTTTGGGGGGGTATTGCATTTTTTTTTCCATTTTGAGGCGAAATTTTTCCTTTGGGGGGGTATTGCAACTTTTCGGCATTTTGAGGCGAAATTGTTCCTTTGGTGGGGTATTGCAATTTTTTTTCCATTTTGAGGCGAAATTGTTCCTTTGGAGGGGTATTGCAACTTTTGGCCATTTTGAAGCGAAATTGTTCCTTTGGGGGGGTATTGCAACTTTTGGCCATTTTGAAGCGAAATTGTTCCTTTCGGGGGGTATTGCAACTTTTCGGCATTTTGAGGCGAAATTGTTCCTTTGGGGGGGTTTTGCAACTTTTGGCCATTTTGAAGCGAAATTGTTCCTTTCGGGGGGTATTGAAACTTTTCGGCATTTTGAGGCGAAATTGTTCCTTTGGGGGGGTATTGCAACTTTTGGCCATTTTGAAGCGAAATTGTTCCTTTCGGGGGGTATTGAAACTTTTCAGCATTTTGAGGCGAAATTGTTCCTTTGGGGGGGTATTGCAATTTTTTTTCCATTTTGAGGCGAAAAAGTTCCCTTGGGGGGGTATTGCAACTTTTGGCCATTTTGAAGCGAAATTGTTCCTTTGGGGGGGTATTGCAACTTTTCGGCATTTTGAAGCGAAATTGTTCCTTTGGGGGGGTATTGCAACTTTTGGCCATTTTGAGGCGAAATTGTTCCTTTGGGGGGGTATTGCAATTTTTTTTCCATTTTGAGGCGAAATTGTTCCTTTGGGGGGGTATTGCAACTTTTGGCCATTTTGAGGCGAAATTGTTCCTTTGGTGGGGTATTGCAACTTTTTGGCATTTTGAGGCGAAATTGTTCCTTTGGGGCGGTATTGCAACTTTTGGCCATTTTGAAGCGAAATTGTTCCTTTCGGGGGGTATTGAAACTTTTCGGCATTTTGAGGCGAAATTGTTCCTTTGGGGGGGTATTGCAATTTTTTTTCCATTTTGAGGCGAAATTGTTCCTTTGGGGGGGTATTGCAACTTTTGGCCATTTTGAAGCGAAAATGTTCCTTTCGGGGGGTATTGAAACTTTTCGGCATTTTGAAGCGAAATTGTTCCTTTGGGGGGGTATTGCAATTTTTTTTCCTTTTTGAGGCGAAATTGTTCCTTTGGGGGGGTATTGCAATTTTTTGCCATTTTGAGGTGAAATTGTTCCTTTGGGGGGGGTATTGCAATTTTTGGCCATATTGAAGCAAAATTGTTCCTTTGGGGGCGTATTACAATTTTTGCCCATTTTGAGGCGAAATTGTTCCTTTGGGGGGGTATTGCAATTTTTTTCCATTTTGAGGCGAAATTGTTCCTTTGGGGGGTATTGCAACTTTTGGCCATTTTGAAGCAAAATTGTTCCTTTCGGGGGGTATTGAAACTTTTCGGCATTTTGAGGCGAAATTGTTCCTTTGGGGGGGTATTGCAATTTTTTTTCCATTTTGAGGCGAAATTGTTCCTTTGGGGGGGGTATTGCAACTTTTGGCCATTTTGAAGCGAAATTGTTCCTTTGGGGGAGTATTGCAACTTTTCGGCATTTTGAAGCGAAATTGTTCCTTTGGGGGGGTATTGCAATTTTTTTCCATTTTGAGGCGAAATTGTTCCTTTGGGGGGGTATTGCAACTTTTGGCCATTTTAAAGCGAAATTGTTCCTTTCGGGGGGTATTGCAACTTTTCAGCATTTTGAGGCGAAATTGTTCCTTTGGGGGGTATTGCAATTTTTTTTCCATTTTGAGGCGAAATTGTTCCTTTGGGGGGGTATTGCAACTTTTGGCCATTTTGAAGCGAAATTGTTCCTTTGGAGGGGTATTGCAACTTTTCGGCATTTTGAGGCGAAATTGTTCCTTTGGGGGGGTATTGCAATTTTTTGCCATTTTGAGGCGAAATTGTTCCTTTCGGGGGGTATTGCAACTTTTGGCCATTTTGAAGCGAAATTGTTCCTTTGGGGGGGTATTGCAACTTTTCGGCATTTTGAAGCGAAATTGTTCCTTTGGGGGGGTATTGCAACTTTTCGGCATTTTGAGGCGAAATTGTTCCTTTGGGGGGGTATTGCAACTTTTCGGCATTTTGAGGCGAAATTGTTCCTTTGGGGGGTATTGCAATTCTTTTTCCATTTTGAGGCGAAATTGTTCCTTTGGGGGGGGTATTGCAATTTTTTGCCATTTTGAGGCGAAATTGTTCCTTTGGGGGGGTATTGCAACTTTTGGCCATTTTGAAGCGAAATTGTTCCTTTGGGGGGTATTGCAATTTTTTGCCATTTTGAGGCGAAATTGTTCCTTTGGGGGGTATTGCAACTTTTGGCCATTTTGAAGCGAAATTGTTCCTTTCGGGGGGTATTGCAACTTTTCGGCATTTTGAAGCGAAATTGTTCCTTTGGGGGGGTATTGCAACTTTTGGCCATTTTGAGGCGAAATTGTTCCTTTGGGGGGGTATTGCAATTTTTTTTCCATTTTGAGGCGAAATTGTTCCTTTGGGGGGGTATTGCAACTTTTGGCCATTTTGAGGCGAAATTGTTCCTTTGGTGGGGTATTGCAACTTTTTGGCATTTTGAGGCGAAATTGTTCCTTTGGGGCGGTATTGCAACTTTTGGCCATTTTGAAGCGAAATTGTTCCTTTCGGGGGGTATTGAAACTTTTCGGCATTTTGAGGCGAAATTGTTCCTTTGGGGGGGTATTGCAATTTTTTTTCCATTTTGAGGTGAAATTGTTCCTTTGGGGGGGTATTGCAACTTTTGGCCATTTTGAAGCGAAAATGTTCCTTTCGGGGGGTATTGAAACTTTTCGGCATTTTGAAGCGAAATTGTTCCTTTGGGGGGGGATTGCAATTTTTTTTCCTTTTTGAGGCGAAATTGTTCCTTTGGGGGGGTATTGCAATTTTTTGCCATTTTGAGGTGAAATTGTTCCTTTGGGGGGGGTATTGCAATTTTTGGCCATATTGAAGCAAAATTGTTCCTTTGGGGGCGTATTACAATTTTTGCCCATTTTGAGGCGAAATTGTTCCTTTGGGGGGGTATTGCAATTTTTTTCCATTTTGAGGCGAAATTGTTCCTTTGGGGGGGTATTGCAACTTTTGGCCATTTTGAAGCAAAATTGTTCCTTTCGGGGGGTATTGAAACTTTTCGGCATTTTGAGGCGAAATTGTTCCTTTGGGGGGGTATTGCAATTTTTTTTCCATTTTGAGGCGAAATTGTTCCTTTGGGGGGGTATTGCAACTTTTGGCCATTTTGAAGCGAAATTGTTCCTTTGGGGGAGTATTGCAACTTTTCGGCATTTTGAAGCGAAATTGTTCCTTTGGGGGGGTATTGCAATTTTTTTCCATTTTGAGGCGAAATTGTTCCTTTGGGGGGGTATTGCAACTTTTGGCCATTTTAAAGCGAAATTGTTCCTTTCGGGGGGTATTGCAACTTTTCAGCATTTTGAGGCGAAATTGTTCCTTTGGGGGGTATTGCAATTTTTTTTCCATTTTGAGGCGAAATTGTTCCTTTGGGGGGGTATTGCAACTTTTGGCCATTTTGAAGCGAAATTGTTCCTTTGGAGGGGTATTGCAACTTTTCGGCATTTTGAGGCGAAATTGTTCCTTTGGGGGGGTATTGCAATTTTTTGCCATTTTGAGGCGAAATTGTTCCTTTCGGGGGGTATTGCAACTTTTGGCCATTTTGAAGCGAAATTGTTCCTTTGGGGGGGTATTGCAACTTTTCGGCATTTTGAAGCGAAATTGTTCCTTTGGGGGGGTATTGCAACTTTTCGGCATTTTGAGGCGAAATTGTTCCTTTGGGGGGGTATTGCAACTTTTCGGCATTTTGAGGCGAAATTGTTCCTTTGGGGGGTATTGCAATTCTTTTTCCATTTTGAGGCGAAATTGTTCCTTTGGGGGGGGTATTGCAATTTTTTGCCATTTTGAGGCGAAATTGTTCCTTTGGGGGGGTATTGCAACTTTTGGCCATTTTGAAGCGAAATTGTTCCTTTGGGGGGTATTGCAATTTTTTGCCATTTTGAGGCGAAATTGTTCCTTTGGGGGGTATTGCAACTTTTGGCCATTTTGAAGCGAAATTGTTCCTTTCGGGGGGTATTGCAACTTTTCGTCATTTTGAGGCGAAATTGTTCCTTTGGGGGGGTACTGCAATTTTTTTTCCTTTTTGAGGCGAAATTGTTCCTTTGGGGGGGTATTGCAATTTTTTGCCATTTTGAGGTGAAATTGTTCCTTTCTGGGGGTATTGCAACTTTTCGGCATTTTGATGCGAAATTGTTCCTTTGGGGGGCTATTGCAACTTTTGGCCATTTTGAAGCGAAATTGTTCCTTTGGGGGGGGTATTGCAACTTTTGGCCATTTTGAAGCGAAATTGTTCCTTTCGGGGTGTATTGCAACTTTTCGGCATTTTGAGGCGAAATTGTTCCTTTGGGGGGGTATTGCAATTTTTTTTCCTTTTTGAGGCGAAATTGTTCCTTTGGGGGGGTATTGCAACTTTTCGGCATTTTGAGGTGAAATTGTTCCTTTGGGGGGTATTGCAATTTTTTGCCATTTTGAGGCGGATTTGTTCCTTTGGGGGGGTATTGCAACTTTTGGCGAATTTGAAGCGAAATTGTTCCTTTCGGGGGGTATTGTAACTTTTCGGCATTTTGAGGCGAAATTGTTCCTTTGGGGGGGTATTGCAACTTTTGGCCATTTTGAAGCAAAATTGTTCTTTAGGAGGGGTATTGCAACTTTTCGGCATTTTGAGGCGAAATTGTTCCTTTGTGGGTGTATTGCAATTTTTTCCCATTTTGAGGCGAAATTTTTCCTTTGGGGGGGTATTGCAACTTTTGGCCATATTGAAGCGAAATTGTTCCTTGGGGGGGGTATTGCAACTTTCCGGCATTTTAAGGCAAAATTGTTCCTTTGGGGGGTATTGCAACTTTTCGGCATTTTGAGGCGAAATTGATCCTTTGGGGGGGTATTGCAATTTTTTGCCATTTTACGGCGAAATTGTTCCTTTGGTGGGGTATTGCAAATTTTGGCCATTTTGAAGCAAAATTGTTCCTTTGGGGGGGTATTGCAATTTTTTGCCATTTTGAGGCGAAATTGTTCCTTTGGGGGGTATTGCAATTTTTTGCCATTTTGAGGCTAAATTGTTCCTTTGGGGGGTATTACAATTTTTTGCCATTTTGAGGCGAAATTGTTCCTTTGGGGGGGGTATTGCAACTTTGGCCATTTTGAAGCTAAATTGTTCCTTTGGGGGGGTATTGCAATTTTTTGCCATTTTGAGGCGAACTTTTTCCTTTGCGGTGGTATTGCAACTTTTGGCCATTTTGAAGCGAAATTGTTCCTTTGGGGGGGTATTGCAAATTTTTGCCATTTTGAGGCGAAATTGTTCTTTTGGGGGGGTATTGCAAATTTTGACCATTTTGAGGCGAAATTGTTCCTTTGGGGGGTATTGCAATTTTTTGCCATTTTGAGGCGAAATATTTCCTTTGGGGGGGTGTTGCAACTTTTGGCCATTTTGAAGAGAAATTGTTACTTTGGGGGGGGAATTGCAACTTTTCGGCATTTTGAAGCGAAATTGTTCCTTTGTGGGGTATTGCAACTTTTGGCCATTTTGAAGCGAAATTGTTCCTTTCGGGGGGTATTGCAACTTTTCGGCATTTTGAGGCGAAATTGTTCCTTTGGGGGGTATTGCAACTTTTGGCCATTTTGAAGCGAAATTGTTCCTTTCGGGGGGTATTGCAACTTTTCGGCATTTTGAGGCGAAATTGTTTCTTTGGGGGGGTATTGCAACTTTTGGCCATTTTGAAGCGAAATTGTTCCTTTGGGGGGGTATTGCAACTTTTCGGCATTTTGAGGCGAAAATGTTCCTTTGGGGGTGTATTGCAATTTGTTTCCATTTTGAGGCGAAATTGTTCCTTTGGGGGGGTATTGCAACTTTTGGCCATATTGAAGCGAAATTGTTCCTTTGGGGGGGTATTGCAACTTTTGGCCATTTTGAAGCGAAATTGTTCCTTTGGAGGGGTATTACAACTTTTCGGCATTTTGAGGCGAAATTGTTCCTTTGGGGGGGTATTGCAATTTTTTGCCATTTTGAAGCGAACTTTTTCCTTTGCGGTGGTATTGCAACTTTTGGCCATTTTGAAGCGAAATTGTTCCTTTGGGGGGGTATTGCAATTTTTTGCCATTTTGAGGCGAAATTGTTCCTTTGGGGGGGTATTGCAATTTTTTGCCATTTTGAGGCGAAATTGTTGCTATGGGGGGGTATTGCATCTTTTGGCCATTTTGAAGCGAAATTGTTCTTTTCGGGGGGTATTGCAACTTTTCGGCATTTTGAGGTGAAATTTTCCCTTTGGGGGGTATTGCAATTTTTTGCCATTTTGAGGCGAAATTGTTCCTTTGGGGGGGTATTGCAACTTTTGGCCATTTTGAAGCGAAATTGTTCCTTTCAGGGGGTATTGCAACTTTTCGGCATTTTGAAGCGAAATTGTTACTTTGGGGGGGAATTGCAACTTTTCGGAATTTTGAAGCGAAATTATTCCTTTGGGGGGGTATTGCAATTTTTCTTTCCATTTTGAGGCGAAATTGTTCCTTTGGGGGGTATTGCAACTTTTGGCCATTATGAAGCGAAATTGTTCCTTTCGGGGGGTATTGCAACTTTTCGGCATTTTGAGGCGAAATTGTTCCTTTGGAGGGGTATTGCAACTTTTGGCCATTTTGAAGCGAAATTGTTACTTTCGGGGGGGTATTGCAACTTTTCGGCATTTTGAGGCGAAATTGTTCCTTTGGTGGGTATTGCAATTTTTTTTCCATTTTGAGGCGAAATTGTTCCTTTGGGGGGTATTGCAACTTTTGACCATTTTGAAGCGAAATTGTTCCTTTGGGGGGGTATTGCAATTTTTTGCCATTTTGAGGCGAAATTGTTCCTTTGGGGGGGTATTGCAATTTTTTGCCATTTTGAGGCGAAATTGTTGCTATGGGGGGTATTGCATCTTTTGGCCATTTTGAAGCAAAATTGTTCCTTTCGGGGGGTATTGCAACTTTTCGGCATTTTAAGGTGAAATTGTTCCTTTGGGGGGTTTTGCAATTTTTTGCCATTTTGAGGCGAAATATTTCCTTTGGGGGGGGTGTTGCAACTTTTGGCCATTTTGAAGCGAAATTGTTCCTTTCAGGGGGTATTGCAACTTTTCGGCATTTTGAAGCGAAATTGTTACTTTGGGGGGGAATTGCAACTTTTCGGCATTTTGAAGCGAAATTATTCCTTTGGGGGGGTATTGCAATTTTTTTCCATTTTGAGGCGAAATTGTTCCTTTGGGGGGTATGCAACTTTTGGCCATTTTGAAGCGAAATTGTTCCTTTCGGGGGGTATTGCAACTTTTCGGCATTTTGAGGCGAAATTGTTCCTTTGGGGGGGTATTGCAACTTTTGGCCATTTTGAAGCGAAATGGTTCCTTTCGGGGGGTATTGCAACTTTTCGGCATTTTGAGGCGAAATTGTTTCTTTGGGGGGTATTGCAACTTTTGGCCATTTTGAAGCGAAATTGTTCCTTTGGGGGGGGTATTGCAACTTTTCGGCATTTTGAGGCGAAATTGTTCCTTTGGGGGTGTATTGCAATTTGTTGCCATTTTGAGGCGAAATTGTTCCTTTGGGGGGGTATTGCATCTTTTGGCCATTTTGAAGCGAAATTGTTCTTTTCGGGGGGTATTGCAACTTTTCGGCATTTTGAGGTGAAATTTTACCTTTGGGGGGTATTGCAATTTTTTGCCATTTTGAGGCGAAATTGTTCCTTTGGGGGGGTATTGCAACTTTTGGCCATTTTGAAGCGAAATTGTTCCTTTCAGGGGGTATTGCAACTTTTCGGCATTTTGAAGCGAAATTGTTACTTTGGGGGGGAATTGCAACTTTTCGGAATTTTGAAGCGAAATTATTCCTTTGGGGGGGTATTGCAATTTTTCTTTCCATTTTGAGGCGAAATTGTTCCTTTGGGGGGTATTGCAACTTTTGGCCATTATGAAGCGAAATTGTTCCTTTCGGGGGGTATTGCAACTTTTCGGCATTTTGAGGCGAAATTGTTCCTTTGGAGGGGTATTGCAACTTTTGGCCATTTTGAAGCGAAATTGTTCCTTTCGGGGGGGTATTGCAACTTTTCGGCATTTTGAGGCGAAATTGTTCCTTTGGTGGGTATTGCAATTTTTTTTCCATTTTGAGGCGAAATTGTTCCTTTGGGGGGGTATTGCAACTTTTGGCCATTTTGAAGCGAAATTGTTCCTTTGAGGGAGTATTGCAACTTTTCGGCATTTTGAGGCGAAATTGTTCCTTTGGGGGGTATTGCAATTTTTTGCCATTTTGAGGCGAAATTGTTCCTTTGGGGGGGTATTGCATCTTTTGGCCATTTTGAAGCAAATTTGTTCCTTTCGGGGGGTATTGCAACTTTTCGGCATTTTGAAGCGAAATTGTTACTTTGGGGGGGAATTGCAACTTTTCGGCATTTTGAAGCGAAATTATTCCTTTGGGGGGGTATTGCAATTTTTTTCCATTTTGAGGCGAAATTGTTCCTTTGGGGGGTATTGCAACTTTTGGCCATTTTGAAGCGAAATTGTTCCTTTCGGGGGGTATTGCAACTTTTCGGCATTTTGAGGCGAAATTGTTCCTTTGGGGGGTATTGCAACTTTTGGCCATTTTGAAGCGAAATTGTTCCTTTCGGGGGGTATTGCAACTTTTCGGCATTTTGAGGCGAAATTGTTTCTTTGGGGGGGTATTGCAACTTTTGGCCATTTTGAAGCGAAATTGTTCCTTTGGGGGCGGTATTGCAACTTTTCGGCATTTTGAGGCGAAATTGTTCCTTTGGGGGTGTATTGCAATTTGTTGCCATTTTGAGGCGAAATTGTTCCTTTGGGGGGGTATTGAAACTTTTGGCCATATTGAAGCGAAATTGTTCCTTTGGGGGGGTATTGCAACTTTTGGCCATTTTGAAGCGAAATTGTTCCTTTGGAGGGGTATTGCAACTTTTCGGCATTTTGAGGCGAAATTGTTCCTTTGGGGGGTATTGCAATTTTTTGCCATTTTCAGGCGAAATTTTTCCTTTGCGGGGGTATTGCAACTTTTGGCCATTTTGAAGCGAAATTGTTCCTTTGGGGGGTATTGCAATTTTTTGCCATTTTGAGGCGAAATTGTTCCTTTGGGGGGTATTGCAACTTTTGACCATTTTGAAGCGAAATTGTTCCTTTCGGGGGGGTATTGCAACTTTTCGGCATTTTGAGGCGAAATTGCTCCTTTGGGGGGGTTTTGCAACTTTTGGCCATTTTGAAGCGAAATTGTTCCTTTGGGGGGGGTATTGCAATTTTTTGCCATTTTGAGGTGAAATTGTTCCTTTGGGGGGTATTGCAACTTTTGGCCATATTGAAGCAAAATTGTTCCTTTGAGGGGGTATTGCAACTTTTCGGCATTTTGAGGCGAAATTGTTCCTTTGAGGGTGTATTGCAACTTTTGGCCATTTTGAAGCGAAATTGTTCTTTTGGGGGGGTATTGCAACTTTTCGGCATTTTGAGGCGAAATTGTTCCTTTGGGGGGGTATTGCAACTTTTGGCCATTTTGAAGCGAAATTGTTCCTTTGGGGGGGTATTACAATTTTTGGCCATTTTGAGGCGAAATTGTTCCTTTGGGGGGGTATTGCAACTTTCCGGCATTTTGAGGCAAAATTGTTCCTTTGGGGGGGTATTGCAACTTTTGGCCATTTTGAAGCGAAATTGTTCCTTTGGGGGGGTATTGCAACTTTTGGCCATTTTGAAGCGAAATTGTTCCTTTGGGGGGTATTGCAACTTTTCAGCATTTTGAGGCGAAATTGTTCCTTTGGGGGGGTATTGCAATTTTTTGCCATTTTGAGGCGAAATTGTTCCTTTGGGTGGGTATTGCAACTTTGGCCATTTTGAAGCGAAATTGTTCCTTTGGGGGGGTATTGCAATTTTTTGCCATTTTGAGGCGAAATTGTTCCTTTGGGAGGGTATTGCAACTTTTGGCCATTTTGACGCGAATTTGTTTCTTTCGGGGGGTATTGCAACTTTTGGCCATTTTGAAGCGAAATTGTTCCTTTGAGGGAGTATTGCAACTTTTCGGCATATTGAGGCGAAATTGTTCCTTTGGGGGGGTATTGCAACTTTTAGCCATTT
Organism: Anomaloglossus baeobatrachus; assembly: GCF_048569485.1. Classification (NCBI taxonomy): domain Eukaryota; kingdom Metazoa; phylum Chordata; class Amphibia; order Anura; family Aromobatidae; genus Anomaloglossus; species Anomaloglossus baeobatrachus. The sequence continues at coordinate 195,673,633 of NC_134361.1, forward strand.
TGAAGCGAAATTGTTCCTTTGGGGGGTATTGCAACTTTTCGGCATTTTGAGGCGAAATTGTTCCTTTGGGGGAGTATTGCAATTTTTTGCCATTTTGAAGCGAAATTGTTCCTTTGGGGGGGTATTGCAATTTTTTTCCATTTTGAGGCGAAATTGCTTCTTTGGGGGGGTATTGCAACTTTTGGCCATTTTGAAGCGAAATTGTTCCTTTCGGGGGTATTGCAACTTTTCGGCATTTTGAGGCGAAATTGATCCTTTGGGGGGTATTGCAATTTTTTGCCATTTTGAGGCGAAATTGTTCCTTTGGGGGGGTATTGCAACTTTTGGCCATTTTGAAGCGAAATTGTTCCTTTGGGGGGGTATTGCAATTTTTTCCTTTTTGAGGCGAAATTGTTCCTTTGGGGGGTATTGCAACTTTTGGCCATTTTGAAGCGAAATTGTTCCTTTCGGGGGGTATTGCAACTTTTCGGCATTTTGAGGCGAAATTGTTCCTTTGAGGGGGTATTGCAACTTTTCGCCATTTTGAGGCGAAATTGTTCCTTTGGAGGGTTATTGCAATTTTTTGCCATTTTGAGGCGAAATTGTTCCTTTGGAGGGGTATTGCAATTTTTTGCCATTTGGAGGCGAAATTGTTCCTTTGGGGGGGTATTGCAACTTTTGGCCATTTTGAAGCGAAATTGTTCCTTTGGGGGGGTATTGCAACTTTTGACCATTTTGAAGCGAAATTGTTCCTTTCGGGGGGTATTGCAACTTTTCGACATTTTGAGGTGAAATTGTTCCTTTGCAGGGGTTTTGCAACTTTTCGGCATTTTGAGGCGAAATTGTTCCTTTGGGGGGGTATTGCAATTTTTTGCCATTTTGAGGCGAAATTGTTCCTTTGGGGGGTATTGCAACTTTTGGCCATTTTGAAGCGAAATTGTTCCTTTGGGGGGTATTGCAATTTTTTGCCATTTTGAGGCGAAATTGTTGCTTTGGGGGGTATTGCATCTTTTGGCCATTTTGAAGCGAAATTGTTCCTTTCGGGGGGTATTGCAACTTTTCGGCATTTTGAGGTGAAATTGTTCCTTTCGGGGGGTGTTGCAATTTTTTGCCATTTTGAGGCGAAATTGTTCCTTTGGGCGGGGTATTGCAACTTTTCGGCATTTTGAGGCGAAATTGTTCCTTTGGGGGGTATTGCAACTTTTGGCCATTTTGAAGCGAAATTGTTTCTTTTGGGGGGTATTGCAACTTTTCGGCATTTTGAGGCGAAATTGTTCCTTTGGGGGGGTATTGCAACTTTTGGCCATTTTGAAGCGAAATTGTTCCTTTGGGGGGGTATTGCAACTTTTGGCCATATTGAAGCGAAATTGTTCCTTTGGGGGGGTATTGCAATTTTTTGCCATTTTGAGGCGAAATTGTTCCTTTGGGGGGGTATTGCAATTTTTTGCCATTTTGAGGCAAAATTGTTGCTATGGGGGGTATTGCATCTTTTGGCCATTTTGAAGCGAAATTGTTCTTTTCGGGGGGTATTGCAACTTTTCGGCATTTTGAGATGAAATTGTTCCTTTGGGGGGTATTGCAATTTTTCCCATTTTGAGGCGAAATTGTTCCTTTGGGGGGGTATTGCAACTTTTGGCCATTTTGAAGCGAAATTGTTCCTTTCAGGGGGTATTGCAACTTTTCGGCATTTTGAAGCGAAATTGTTACTTTGGGGGGGAACTGCAACTTTTCGGCATTTTGAAGCGAAATTATTCCTTTGGGGGGTATTGCAATTTTTTTTCGATTTTGAGGCGAAATTGTTCCTTTGGGGGGTATTGCAACTTTTGGCCAGTTTGAAGCGAAATTGTTCCTTTCGGGGGGTATTGCAACTTTCCGGCATTTTGAGGCAAAATTGTTCCTTTGGGGGGTATTGCGACTTTTGGCCATTTTGAAGTGAAATTGCTCCTTTGCAACTTTTCGGCATTTTGAGGCGAAATTGTTCCTTTAGGGGGGTATTGCAATTTTTTGCCATTTTGAGGCGAAATTGTTCCTTTGGGGGGGTATTGCAACTTTTGGCCATTTTGAAGCGAAATTGTTCCTTTGGGGGGTATTGCAACTTTTCGGCATTTTGAGGCGAAATTGTTCCTTTGGGGGAGTATTGCAATTTTTTGCCATTTTGAAGCGAAATTGTTCCTTTGGGGGGGTATTGCAATTTTTTTCCATTTTGAGGCGAAATTGCTTCTTTGGGGGGGTATTGCAACTTTTGGCCATTTTGAAGCGAAATTGTTCCTTTCGGGGGTATTGCAACTTTTCGGCATTTTGAGGCGAAATTGTTCCTTTGGGGGGGTATTGCAACTTTTGGCCATTTTGAAGCGAAATTGTTCCTTTGGGGGGGTATTGCAATTTTTTCCTTTTTGAGGCGAAATTGTTCCTTTGGGGGGTATTGCAACTTTTGGCCATTTTGAAGCAAAATTGTTCCTTTCAAGGGGTATTGCAACTTTTCGGCATTTTGAGGCGAAATTGTTCCTTTGAGGGGGTATTGCAACTTTTCGGCATTTTGAGGCGAAATTGTTCCTTTGGAGGGTTATTGCAATTTTTTGCCATTTTGAGGCGAAATTGTTCCTTTGGAGGGGTATTGCAATTTTTTGCCATTTGGAGGCGAAATTGTTCCTTTGGGGGGGTATTGCAACTTTTGGCCATTTTGAAGCGAAATTGTTCCTTTGGGGGGTATTGCAACTTTTGGCCATTTTGAAGCGAAATTGTTCCTTTCGGGGGGTATTGCAACTTTTCGACATTTTGAGGTGAAATTGTTCCTTTGCGGGGGTTTCAAACTTTTCGGCATTTTGAGGCAAAATTGTTCCTTTGGGGGGTTCTGCGACTTTTGGCCATTTTGAAGTGAAATTGCTCCTTTGCAACTTTTCGGCATTTTGAGGCGAAATTGTTCCTTTAGGGGGGTATTGCAATTTTTTGCCATTTTGAGGCGAAATTGTTCCTTTGGGGGGGTATTGCAACTTTTGGCCATTTTGAAGCGAAATTGTTCCTTTGGGGGGTATTGCAACTTTTCGGCATTTTAAGGCGAAATTGTTCCTTTGGGGGAGTATTGCAATTTTTTGCCATTTTGAAGCGAAATTGTTCCTTTGGGGGGGTATTGCAATTTTTTTCCATTTTGAGGCGAAATTGTTGCTTTGGGGGGTATTGCATCTTTTGGCCATTTTGAAGCGAAATTGTTCCTTTCGGGGGGTATTGCAACTTTTCGGCATTTTAAGGTGAAATTGTTCCTTTCGGGGGGTACTGCAATTTTTTGCCATTTTGAGGCGAAATTGTTCCTTTGGGCGGGGTATTGCAACTTTTCGGCATTTTGAGGCGAAATTGTTCCTTTGGGGGGTATTGCAACTTTTGGCCATTTTGAAGCGAAATTGTTTCTTTCGGGGGGTATTGCAACTTTTCGGCATTTTGAGGCGAAATTGTTCCTTTGGGGGGGTATTGCAACTTTTGGCCATTTTGAAGCGAAATTGTTCCTTTGAGGGGGTATTGCAACTTTTCGGCATTTTGAGGCGAAATTGTTCCTTTGGAGGGTTATTGCAATTTTTTGCCATTTTGAGGCGAAATTGTTCCTTTGGAGGGGTATTGCAATTTTTTGCCATTTGGAGGCGAAATTGTTTCTTTGGGGGGGTATTGCAACTTTTGGCCATTTTGAAGCGAAATTGTTCCTTTGGGGGGGTATTGCAACTTTTGGCCATTTTGAAGCGAAATTGTTCCTTTCGGGGGGTATTGCAACTTTTCGACATTTTGAGGTGAAATTGTTCCTTTGCGGGGGTTTTGCAATTTTTTGTCATTTTGAGGCGAAATTGTTCCTTTGTGGGGGTATTGCAACTTTTGGCCATTTTGAAGCGAAATTGTTCCTTTCGGGGGGTATTGCAACTTTTCGGCATTTTGAAGCGAAATTGTTCCTTTGGGGGGTATTGCAACTTTTTGGCATTTTAAGGCGAAATTGTTCCTTTGGGGGGGTATTGCAACTTTTGGCCATTCTGAAGTGAAATTGTTCCTTTGGGGGGGTATTGCAACTTTTCGACATTTTGAAGTGAAATTGTTCCTTTTGGGGGGTATTGCAACTTTTCGGCATTTTGAAGCGAAATTGTTCTTTTGGGGGGGTATTGCAACTTTTCGGCATTTTGAGGCGAAATTGTTCCTTTGGGGGGTATTGCAACTTTTGGCCATTTTGAAGCGAAATTGATCCTTTGGGGGGGTATTGCAACTTTTTGGCATTTTAAGGCGAAATTGTTCCTTTGGGGGGGTATTGCAACTTTTGGCCATTCTGAAGTGAAATTGTTCCTTTGGGGGGGTATTGCAACTTTTCGACATTTTGAAGTGAAATTGTTCCTTTGGGGGGGTATTACAACTTTTCGGCATTTTGAAGCGAAATTGTTCTTTTGTGGGGGTATTGCAACTTTTCGGCATTTTGAGGCGAAATTGTTCCTTTGGGGGGTATTGCAACTTTTGGCCATTTTGAAGCGAAATTGTTCCTTTCGGGGGGTATTGCAACTTTTCGGCATTTTGAGGCGAAATTGTTCCTTTGGGGGGGTATTGCAACTTTTGGCCATTTTGAAGCGAAATTGTTCCTTTGGGGGGGTATTGCAATTTTTGCCATTTTGAGGCGAAATTGTTCCTTTCGGGGGGTATTGCAACTTTTGGCCATTTTGAAGCGAAATTGTTCCTTTGGGGGGGTATTGCAACTTTTGGCCATTTTGAAGCGAAATTGTTCCTTTCGGGGGGTATTGCAACTTTTCGACATTTTGAGGTGAAATTGTTCCTTTGCAGAAGTTTTGCTATTTTTTGCCATTTTGAGGCGAAATTGTTCCTTTCGGGGGGTATTGCAACTTTTCGGCATTTTGAAGCGAAATTGTTCCTTTGGGGGGGTATTGCAACTTTTCGGCATTTTAAAGCGAAATTGTTCCTTTGGGGGCGTATTGCAACTTTTGGCCATTTTGAAGTGAAATTGTTCATTTGGGGGGGTATTGCAACTTTTCGACATTTTGAAGTGAAATTGTTCCTTTGGGGGGGTATTGCAACTTTTCGGCATTTTGAAGCGAAATTGTTTTTTTGGGGGGGTATTGAAACTTTTCGGCATTTTGAGGCGAAATTGTTCCTTTGGGGGGGTATTGCAATTTTTTGCCATTTTGAGGCGAAAATGTTCCTTTGGGGGGGTATTGCAACTTTTGGCCATTTTGAAGCGAAATTGTTCCTTTCGGGGGGTATTGCAACTTTTCGGCATTTTGAAGCGAAATTGTTCCTTTGGGGGGTATTGCAACTTTTTGGCATTTTGAGGCGAAATTGTTCCTTTGGGGGGGTATTGCAACTTTTGGCCATTTTGAAGCGAAATTGTTCCTTTGGGGGGTATTGCAACTTTTCGGCATTTTGAAGCGAAATTGTTCTTTTGGGGGGGTATTGCAATTTTTTGCCATTTTGAGGCGAAATTGTTTCTTTGGGGGGGTATTGCAACTTTTGGCCATTTTGAAGCGAAATTGTTCCTTTGGGGGGGTATTGCAACTTTTCGGCATTTTGAGGCTTAATTGTTCCTTTGGGGGGGTATTGCAATTTTTTGCCATTTTGAGGCGAAATTGTTCCTTTGGGGGGTATTGCAACTTTTGGCCATTTTGAAACGAAATTATTCCTTTCGGGGGGTATAGAAACTTTTCGGCATTTTGAGGCGAAATTGTTCCTTTGGGGGGTATTGCAATTTTTTTCCATTTTGAGGCGAAATTGTTCCTTTGGGGGGGTATTGCAACTTTTGGCCATTTTGACGCGAAATTGTTCCTTGGGGGGGTACTGCAACTTTTCAGGATTTTGAAGCGAAATTGTTCCTTTGGGGGGTATTGCAATTTTTTTCCATTTTGAGGCGAAATTGTTTCTTTGGGGGGGTATTGCAACTTTTGGCCATTTTGAAGCGAAATTGTTCCTTTCGGGGGGTATTGCAACTTTTCGGCATTTTGAGGCGAAATTGCTCCTTTGGGGGGTATTGCAACTTTTGGCCATTTTGAAGCGAAATTGTTTCTTTGGGGGGGTATTGCAATTTTTTGCCATTTTGAGGCAAAATTGTTCCTTTGGGGGGGTATTGCAACTTTTGGCCATTTTGAAGCGAAATTGTTCCTTTCGGGGGGTATTGCAACTTTTTGGCATTTTGAGGCGAAATAGTTCCTTTGGGGGGGTATTGCAATTTTTTTTCCATTTTGAGGCGAAATTGTTCCTTTGGGGAGTATTGCAACTTTTGGCCATTTTGAAGCGAAATTGTTCCTTTCGGGGGGTATTGCAACTTTTCAGCATTTTGAGGCGAAATTGTTCCTTTGGGGGGGTATTGCAATTTTTTTTCCATTTTGAGGCGAAATTGTTCCTTTGGGGAGTATTGCAACTTTTGGCCATTTTGAGGCGAAATTGTTCCTTTGCGGGGGTATTGTAACTTCTGGCCATTTTAAGGCGAAATTGTTCCTTTGCGGGGGTATTGCAACTTTCCGGCATTTTGAAGCGAAATTGTTCCTTTGGGGGGTATTGCAATTTTTTTCCATTTTGAGGCGAAATTGTTCCTTTGGGGGGGTATTGCAACTTTTGGCCATTTGACGCGAAATTGTTCCTTTGGGGGGGTATTGCAACTTTTGGCCATTTTGAAGCGAAATTGTTCCTTTGGGGGGGTATTGCAACTTTTCGTCATTCTGAGGCAAAATTGTTCCTTTAGGGGGTATTGCAACTTTTGGCCATTTTGAAGCGAAATTGTTCGTTTGGGGGGTATTGCAACTTTTCGCCATATTGAAGCGAAATTGTTCCTTTGGGGGGTATTACAATTTTTGGCCATTTTGAGGCGAAATTGTTCCTTTGGGGGGGTATTGCAACTTTTGGCCATTTTGAAGCGAAATTGTTCCTTTCGGGGGGTATTGCAACTTTTCGACATTTTGAGGCGAAATTGCTCCTTTGGGGGGTATTGCAACTTTTGGCCATTTTGAAGCGAAATTGTTCCTTTGGGGGGGTATTGCAATTTTTTGCCATTTTGAGGCAAAATTGTTCCTTTGGGGGGGTATTGCAACTATTGGCCATTTTGAAGCGAAATTGTTCCTTTGGAGGGTATTGCAACTTTTCGGCATTTTGAGGAGAAATTGTTCCTTTGGAGGGGTATTGCAATTTTTTGCCATTTTGAGGCGAAATTGTTCCTTTGGGGGTTTTTGCAACTTTTGGCCATTTTGAAGCGAAATTGTTCCTTTGGGGGGGTATTGCAATTTTTTGCCATTTTGAGGCGAAATTGTTTTTTTTCGGGGGGTATAGAAACTTTTCGGCATTTTGAGGCGAAATTGTTCCTTTGGGGGGGTATTGCAACTTTTGGCCATTTGACGCGAAATTGTTCCTTTGGGGGGGTATTGCAACTTTTGGCCATTTTGAAGCGAAATTGTTCCTTTGGGGGGTATTGCAACTTTTCGTCATTTTGAGGCAAAATTGTTCCTTTAGGGGGTATTGCAACTTTTGGCCATTTTGAAGCGAAATTGTTCGTTTGGGGGGTATTGCAACTTTTCGCCATATTGAAGCGAAATTGTTCCTTTGGGGGGTATTACAATTTTTGGCCATTTTGAGGCGAAATTGTTCCTTTGGGGGGGTATTGCAACTTTCCGGCATTTTGAGGCAAAATTGTTCCTTGGGGGGGGTATTGCAACTTTTCGGCATTTTGAGGAGAAATTGTTCTTTTGGGGGGGCATTGCAACTTTTTGCCTTTTTGAGGCGAAATTGTTCCTTTGGGGGGTATTGCAACTTTTGGCCATTTTGAAGCGAAATTGTTCCTTTGGGGGGGTATTGCAATTTTTTTCCATTTTGAGGCGAAATTGTTCCTTTTGGGGGGGTATTGCAACTTTTCGGCATTTTGAAGCGAAATTGTTCCTTTGGGGGGTATTGCAATTTTTTTCCATTTTGAGGCGAAATTGTTTCTTTGGGGGGGTATTGCAACTTTTGGCCATTTTGAAGCGAAATTGTTCCTTTCGGGGGGTATTGCAACTTTTTGGCATTTTGAGGCGAAATTGTTCCTTTGGGGGGGTATTGCAATTTTTTTTCCATTTTGAGGCGAAATTGTTCCTTTGGGGGGGTATTGCAACTTTTGGCCATTTTGAAGCGAAATTGTTCCTTTGGGGGGGTATTGCAACTTTTCGGCATTTTGAAGCGAAATTGTTCCTTTGGGGGGGTATTGCAATTTTTTTCCATTTTGAGGCGAAATTGTTCCTTTGAGGGGGTATTGCAACTTTTCGGCATTTTGAGGCAAAATTGTTCCTTTGGCGGGGTATTGCAATTTTTTGCCATTTTGAGGCGAAATTGTTCCTTTGGGGAGTATTGCAACTTTTGGCCATTTTGAAGCGAAATTGTTCCTTTCGGGGGGTATTGCAACTTTTGGCCATTTTGAAGCGAAATTGTTCCTTTGAAGGGGTATTGCAACTTTTCGGCATTTTGAGGCGAAATTGTTCCTTTGGGGGGGTATTGCAATTTTTTGCCATTTTGAGGCGAAATTGTTCCTTTGGGGGGGGTATTGCAATTTTTTGCCATTTTGAGGCGAAATTGTTCCTTTGGGGGGGTATTGCAACTTTTGGCCATTTTGAAGCGAAATTGTTCCTTTCGGGGGGTATTGCAACTTTTCGACATTTTGAGGTGAAATTGTTCCTTTGCGGGGGTTTTGCAATTTTTTGCCATTTTGAGGCGAAATTGTTCCTTTGTGGGGGTATTGCAACTTTTGGCCATTTTGAAGCGAAATTGTTCCTTTCGGGGGGTATTGCAACTTTTCGGCATTTTGAAGCAAAATTGTTCCTTTGGGGAGGTATTGCAACTTTTCGGCATTTTGAGGCGAAATTGTTCCTTTGGGGGGGTATTGCAACTTTTGGCCATTTTGAAGTGAAATTGTTCCTTTGGGGGGTATTGCAACTTTTCGGCATTTTGAGGAGAAATTGTTCTTTTGGGGGGGCATTGCAACTTTTTGCCTTTTTGAGGCGAAATTGTTCCTTTGGGGGGTATTGCAACTTTTGGCCATTTTGAAGCGAAATTGTTCCTTTGGGGGGGTATTGCAATTTTTTTCCATTTTGAGGCGAAATTGTTCCTTTTGGGGGGGTATTGCAACTTTTCGGCATTTTGAAGCGAAATTGTTCCTTTGGGGGGTATTGCAATTTTTTTCCATTTTGAGGCGAAATTGTTTCTTTGGGGGGGTATTGCAACTTTTGGCCATTTTGAAGCGAAATTGTTCCTTTCGGGGGGTATTGCAACTTTTTGGCATTTTGAGGCGAAATTGTTCCTTTGGGGGGGTATTGCAATTTTTTTTCCATTTTGAGGCGAAATTGTTCCTTTGGGGGGGTATTGCAACTTTTGGCCATTTTGAAGCGAAATTGTTCCTTTGGGGGGGTATTGCAACTTTTCGGCATTTTGAAGCGAAATTGTTCCTTTGGGGGGGTATTGCAATTTTTTTCCATTTTGAGGCGAAATTGTTCCTTTGAGGGGGTATTGCAACTTTTCGGCATTTTGAGGCAAAATTGTTCCTTTGGCGGGGTATTGCAATTTTTTGCCATTTTGAGGCGAAATTGTTCCTTTGGGGAGTATTGCAACTTTTGGCCATTTTGAAGCGAAATTGTTCCTTTCGGGGGGTATTGCAACTTTTGGCCATTTTGAAGCGAAATTGTTCCTTTGAAGGGGTATTGCAACTTTTCGGCATTTTGAGGCGAAATTGTTCCTTTGGGGGGGTATTGCAATTTTTTGCCATTTTGAGGCGAAATTGTTCCTTTGGGGGGGGTATTGCAATTTTTTGCCATTTTGAGGCGAAATTGTTCCTTTGGGGGGGTATTGCAACTTTTGGCCATTTTGAAGCGAAATTGTTCCTTTCGGGGGGTATTGCAACTTTTCGACATTTTGAGGTGAAATTGTTCCTTTGCGGGGGTTTTGCAATTTTTTGCCATTTTGAGGCGAAATTGTTCCTTTGTGGGGGTATTGCAACTTTTGGCCATTTTGAAGCGAAATTGTTCCTTTCGGGGGGTATTGCAACTTTTCGGCATTTTGAAGCAAAATTGTTCCTTTGGGGGGGTATTGCAACTTTTCGGCATTTTGAGGCGAAATTGTTCCTTTGGGGGGGTATTGCAACTTTTGGCCATTTTGAAGTGAAATTGTTCCTTTGGGGGGTATTGCAACTTTTCGGCATTTTGAAGCGAAATTGTTCTTTTGGGGGGGTATTGCAATTTTTTGCCATTTTGAGGCGAAATTGTTCCTTTGGGGGGGTATTGCAACTTTTGGCCATTTTGAAGCGAAATTGTTCCTTTGGGGGGGTATTGCAACTTTTCGGCATTTTGAGGCGAAATTGTTCCTTTGGGGGGGTATTGCAACTTTTGGCCATTTTGAAGCGAATTTGTTCCTTTGGGGGGGTATTGCAATTTTTTTCCATTTTGAGGCGAAATTGTTCCTTTGGGGGGGTATTGCAACTTTTGGCCATTTTGAAGCGAAATTGTTCCTTTCGGGGGGTATTGAAACTTTTCGGCATTTTGAGGCGAAATTGTTCCTTTGGGGGGGTATTGCAATTTTTTTTCCATTTTGAGGCGAAATTGTTCCTTTGGGGGGGTATTGCAACTTTTGGCCATTTTGAAGCGAAATTGTTCCTTTGGGGGGGTATTGCAACTTTTCGGCATTTTGAAGCGAAATTGTTCCTTTGGGGGGGTATTGCAATTTTTTGCCATTTTGAGGCGAAATTGTTCCTTTGGGGGGGTATTGCAACTTTTGGCCATTTTGAAGCGAAATTGTTCCTTTCGGGGGGTATTGAAACTTTTCGGCATTTTGAGGCGAAATTGTTCCTTTGGGGGGGTATTGCAATTTTTTTTCCATTTTGAGGCGAAATTGTTCCTTTGGGGGGGTATTGCAACTTTTGGCCATTTTGAAGCGAAATTGTTCCTTTGGGGGGGTATTGCAACTTTTCGGCATTTTGAAGCGAAATTGTTCCTTTGGGGGGGTATTGCAATTTTTTTCCATTTTGAGGCGAAATTGTTCCTTTGGGGGGTATTGCAACTTTTGGCCATTTTGAAGCGAAATTGTTCCTTTCAGGGGGTATTGCAACTTTTCGGCATTTTGAGGCGAAATTGTTCCTTTGGGGGGGTAGTGCAATTTTTTGCCATTTTGAGGCGAAATTGTTCCTTTGGGGGGGTATTGCAACTTTGGCCATTTTGAAGCGAAATTGTTCCTTTGGGAGGGTATTGCAATTTTTTGCCATTTTGAAGCGAAATTGTTCCTTTGGGGGTGTATTGCAACTTTTGGCCATTTTGAAACGAAATTGTTCCTTTCGGGGGGTATTGAAACTTTTCGGCATTTTGAAGCGAAATTGTTCCTTTCGGGGGGTATTGCAACTTTTCGGCATTTTGAGGCGAAATTGTTCCTTTGGGGGGGTATTGCAACTTTTGGCCATTTTGAAGCGAAATTGTTCCTTTGGGGGGGTATTGCAATTTTTTGCCATTTTGAGGCGAAATTGTTCCTTTGGGGGGGTATTGCAACTTTTGGCCATTTTGAAGCGAAATTGTTCCTTTCGGGGGGTATTGCAACTTTTCGGCATTTTGAGGCGAAATTGTTCCTTTGGGGGGTATTGTAATTTTTTTTCCATTTTGAGGCGAAATTGTTCCTTTGGGGGGGTATTGCAACTTTTGGCCATTTTGAAGCGAAATTGTTCCTTTGAGGGAGTATTGCAACTTTTCAGCATTTTGAGGCGAAATTGTTCCTTTGGGGGGGTATTGCAATTTTTTTTCCATTTTGAGGCGAAATTGTTCCTTTGGGGAGTATTGCAACTTTTGGCCATTTTGAGGCGAAATTGTTCCTTTGCGGGGGTATTGTAACTTCTGGCCATTTTAAGGCGAAATTGTTCCTTTGCGGGGGTATTGCAACTTTCCGGCATTTTGAAGCGAAATTGTTCCTTTGGGGGGTATTGCAATTTTTTGCCATTTTGAGGCAAAATTGTTCCTTTGGGGGGGTATTGCAACTATTGGCCATTTTGAAGCGAAATTGTTCCTTTGGAGGGTATTGCAACTTTTCGGCATTTTGAGGAGAAATTGTTCCTTTGGAGGGGTATTGCAATTTTTTGCTATTTTGAGGCGAAATTGTTTTTTTTCGGGGGGTATAGAAACTTTTCGGCATTTTGAGGCGAAATTGTTCCTTTGGGGGGGTATTGCAATTTTTTTCCATTTTGAGGCGAAATTGTTCCTTTGGGGGGGTATTGCAACTTTTGGCCATTTGACGCGAAATTGTTCCTTTGGGGGGGTATTGCAACTTTTGGCCATTTTGAAGCGAAATTGTTCCTTTGGGGGGGTATTGCAACTTTTCGTCATTCTGAGGCAAAATTGTTCCTTTAGGGGGTATTGCAACTTTTGGCCATTTTGAAGCGAAATTGTTCGTTTGGGGGGTATTGCAACTTTTCGCCATATTGAAGCGAAATTGTTCCTTTGGGGGGTATTACAATTTTTGGCCATTTTGAGGCGAAATTGTTCCTTTGGGGGGGTATTGCAACTTTTGGCCATTTTGAAGCGAAATTGTTCCTTTCGGGGGGTATTGCAACTTTTCGACATTTTGAGGCGAAATTGCTCCTTTGGGGGGTATTGCAACTTTTGGCCATTTTGAAGCGAAATTGTTCCTTTGGGGGGGTATTGCAACTTTTGGCCATTTTGAAGCGAAATTGTTCCTTTCGGGGGGTATTGCAACTTTTCGGCATTTTGAGGCGAAATAGTTCCTTTGGGGGGGTATTGCAATTTTTTTTCCATTTTGAGGCGAAATTGTTCCTTTAGGGAGTATTGCAACTTTTGGCCATTTTGAAGCGAAATTGTTCCTTTCGGGGGGTATTGCAACTTTTCAGCATTTTGAGGCGAAATTGTTCCTTTGGGGGGGTATTGCAATTTTTTTTCCATTTTGAGGCGAAATTGTTCCTTTGGGGAGTATTGCAACTTTTGGCCATTTTGAGGCGAAATTGTTCCTTTGCGGGGGTATTGCAATTTCTGGCCATTTTAAGGCGAAATTGTTCCTTTGCGGGGGTATTGCAACTTTTTGCCATTTTGAGGCAAAATTGTTCCTTTGGGGGGGTATTGCAACTATTGGCCATTTTGAAGCAAAATTGTTCCTTTGGAGGGTATTGCAACTTTTCGGCATTTTGAGGAGAAATTGTTCCTTTGGAGGGGTATTGCAATTTTTTGCCATTTTGAGGCGAAATTGTTCCTTTGGGGGTTATTGCAACTTTTGGCCATTTTGAAGCGAAATTGTTCCTTTGGGGGGGTATTGCAATTTTTTGCCATTTTGAGGCGAAATTGTTTTTTTTCGGGGGGTATAGAAACTTTTCGGCATTTTGAGGCGAAATTGTTCCTTTGGGGGGGTATTGCAATTTTTTTCCATTTTGAGGCGAAATTGTTCCTTTGGGGGGGTATTGCAACTTTTGGCCATTTGACGCGAAATTGTTCCTTTGGGGGGGTATTGCAACTTTTGGCCATTTTGAAGCGAAATTGTTCCTTTGGGGGGGTATTGCAACTTTTCGTCATTTTGAGGCAAAATTGTTCCTTTAGGGGGTATTGCAACTTTTGGCCATTTTGAAGCGAAATTGTTCGTTTGGGGGGTATTGCAACTTTTCGCCATATTGAAGCGAAATTGTTCCTTTGGGGGGTATTACAATTTTTGGCCATTTTGAGGCGAAATTGTTCCTTTGGGGGGGTATTGCAACTTTCCGGCATTTTGAGGCAAAATTGTTCCTTGGGGGGGGTATTGCAACTTTTCGGCATTTTGAGGAGAAATTGTTCTTTTGGGGGGGCATTGCAACTTTTTGCCATTTTGAGGCGAAATTGTTCCTTTGGGGGGTATTGCAACTTTTGGCCATTTTGAAGCGAAATTGTTCCTTTGGGGGGGTATTGCAATTTTTTTCCATTTTGAGGCGAAATTGTTCCTTTTGGGGGGGTATTGCAACTTTTCGGCATTTTGAAGCGAAATTGTTCCTTTGGGGGGTATTGCAATTTTTTTCCATTTTGAGGCGAAATTGTTTCTTTGGGGGGGTATTGCAACTTTTGGCCATTTTGAAGCGAAATTGTTCCTTTCGGGGGGTATTGCAACTTTTTGGCATTTTGGGGCGAAATTGCTCCTTTGGGGGGTATTGCAACTTTTGGCCATTTTGAAGCGAAATTGTTCCTTTGGGGGGGTATTGCAATTTTTTGCCATTTTGAGGCAAAATTGTTCCTTTGGGGGGGTATTGCAACTTTTGGCCATTTTGAAGCGAAATTGTTCCTTTCGGGGGGTATTGCAACTTTTCGGCATTTTGAGGCGAAATAGTTCCTTTGAGGGGGTATTGCAACTTTTCGGCATTTTGAGGCAAAATTGTTCCTTTGGCGGGGTATTGCAATTTTTTGCCATTTTGAGGCGAAATTGTTCCTTTGGGGAGTATTGCAACTTTTGGCCATTTTGAAGCGAAATTGTTCCTTTCGGGGGGTATTGCAACTTTTGGCCATTTTGAAGCGAAATTGTTCCTTTGAAGGGGTATTGCAACTTTTCGGCATTTTGAGGCGAAATTGTTCCTTTGGGGGGGTATTGCAATTTTTTGCCATTTTGAGGCGAAATTGTTCCTTTGGGGGGGGTATTGCAATTTTTTGCCATTTTGAGGCGAAATTGTTCCTTTGGGGGGGTATTGCAACTTTTGGCCATTTTGAAGCGAAATTGTTCCTTTCGGGGGGTATTGCAACTTTTCGACATTTTGAGGTGAAATTGTTCCTTTGCGGGGGTTTTGCAATTTTTTGCCATTTTGAGGCGAAATTGTTCCTTTGTGGGGGTATTGCAACTTTTGGCCATTTTGAAGCGAAATTGTTCCTTTCGGGGGGTATTGCAACTTTTCGACATTTTGAGGTGAAATTGTTCCTTTGCGGGGGTTTTGCAATTTTTTGCCATTTTGAGGCGAAATTGTTCCTTTGTGGGGGTATTGCAACTTTTGGCCATTTTGAAGCGAAATTGTTCCTTTCGGGGGGTATTGCAACTTTTCGGCATTTTGAAGCGAAATTGTTCTTTTGGGGGGGTATTGCAATTTTTTGCCATTTTGAGGCGAAATTGTTCCTTTGGGGGGGTATTGCAACTTTTGGCCATTTTGAAGCGAAATTGTTCCTTTGGGGGGGTATTGCAACTTTTCGGCATTTTGAGGCGAAATTGTTCCTTTGGGGGGGTATTGCAACTTTTGGCCATTTTGAAGCAAATTTGTTCCTTTGGGGGGTATTGCAATTTTTTTCCATTTTGAGGCGAAATTGTTCCTTTGGGGGGTATTGCAACTTTTCGGCATTTTGAAGCGAAATTGTTCTTTTGGGGGGGTATTGCAATTTTTTGCCATTTTGAGGCGAAATTGTTCCTTTGGGGGGGTATTGCAACTTTTGGCCATTTTGAAGCGAAATTGTTCCTTTCGGGGGGTATTGAAACTTTTCGGCATTTTGAGGCGAAATTGTTCCTTTGGGGGGGTATTGCAATTTTTTTTCCATTTTGAGGCGAAATTGTTCCTTTGGGGGGGTATTGCAACTTTTGGCCATTTTGAAGCGAAATTGTTCCTTTGGGGGGGTATTGCAACTTTTCGGCATTTTGAAGCGAAATTGTTCCTTTGGGGGGGTATTGCAATTTTTTTCCATTTTGAGGCGAAATTGTTCCTTTGGGGGGTATTGCAACTTTTGGCCATTTTGAAGCGAAATTGTTCCTTTCAGGGGGTATTGCAACTTTTCGGCATTTTGAGGCGAAATTGTTCCTTTGGGGGGGTAGTGCAATTTTTTGCCATTTTGAGGCGAAATTGTTCCTTTGGGGGGGTATTGCAACTTTGGCCATTTTGAAGCGAAATTGTTCCTTTGGGAGGGTATTGCAATTTTTTGCCATTTTGAAGCGAAATTGTTCCTTTGGGGGGGTATTGCAACTTTTGGCCATTTTGAAACGAAATTGTTCCTTTCGGGGGGTATTGAAACTTTTCGGCATTTTGAAGCGAAATTGTTCCTTTCGGGGGGTATTGCAACTTTTCGGCATTTTGAGGCGAAATTGTTCCTTTGGGGGGGTATTGCAACTTTTGGCCATTTTGAAGCGAAATTGTTCCTTTGGGGGGGTATTGCAATTTTTTGCCATTTTGAGGCGAAATTGTTCCTTTGGGGGGGTATTGCAACTTTTGGCCATTTTGAAGCGAAATTGTTCCTTTCGGGGGGTATTGCAACTTTTCGGCATTTTGAGGCGAAATTGTTCCTTTGGGGGGTATTGTAATTTTTTTTCCATTTTGAGGCGAAATTGTTCCTTTGGGGGGGTATTGCAACTTTTGGCCATTTTGAAGCGAAATTGTTCCTTTGAGGGAGTATTGCAACTTTTCGGCATTTTGAGGCGAAATTGTTCCTTTGGGGGGTATTGCAATTTTTTGCCATTTTGAGGCGAAATATTTCCTTTGGGGGGGTGTTGCAACTTTTGGCCATTTTGAAGCGAAATTGTTCCTTTCAGGGGTATTGCAACTTTTCGGCATTTTGAAGCGAAATTGTTACTTTGGGGGGGGATTGCAACTTTTCGGCATTTTGAAGCGAAATTATTCCTTTTGGGGGGGTATTGCAATTTTTTTCCATTTTGAGGCGAAATTGTTCCTTTGGGGGGTATTGCAACTTTTGGCCACTTTGAAGCGAAATTGTTCCTTTCGGGGGGTATTGCAACTTTTCGGCATTTTGAGGCGAAATTGTTCCTTTGGGGGGGTATTGCAACTTTTGGCCATTTTGAAGCGAAATTGTTCCTTTCGGGGGGTATTGCAACTTTTCGGCATTTTGAGGCGAAATTGTTTCTTTGGGGGGGTATTGCAACTTTTGGCCATTTTGAAGCGAAATTGTTCCTTTGGGGGGGTATTGCAACTTTTCGGCATTTTGAGGCGAAATTGTTACTTTGGGGGTGTATTGCAATTTGTTGCCATTTTGAGGCGAAATTGTTCCTTTGGGGGGGTATTGCAACTTTTGGCCATATTGAAGCGAAATTGTTCCTTTGGGGGGTTATTGCAACTTTTGGCCATTTTGAAGCGAAATTGTTCCTTTGGAGGGGTATTGCAACTTTTCGGCATTTTGAGGCGAAATTGTTCCTTGGGGGGGTATTGCAATTTTTTGCCATTTTGAGGCGAACTTTTTCCTTTGCGGGGGTATTGCAACTTTTGGCCATTTTGAGGCGAAATTGTTCCTTTGGGGGGTATTGCAATTTTTTGCCATTTTGAGGCGAAATTGTTCCTTTGGGGGGGTATTGCAATTTTTTGCCATTTTGAGGCGAAATTGTTTCTTTGGGGGGGTATTGCAACTTTTGGCCATTTTGAAGCGAAATTGTTCCTTTGGGGGGGTATTGCAATTTTTTGACATTTTGAGGCGAAATTGTTCTTTTGGGGGGGTATTGCAACTTTTGCCCATTTTGAAGCGAAATTGTTCCTTTCGGGGGGGTATTGAAACTTTTCGGCATTTTGAGGCGAAATTGTTCCTTTGGGGTGGTATTGCAATTTTTTTTCCATTTTGAGGCGAAATTGTTCCTTTGGGGGGGGTATTGCAACTTTTGGCCATTTTGAAGCAAAATTGTTCCTTTGGGGGGGTATTGCAACTTTTGGCCATTTTGAAGCGAAATTGTTCCTTTGGGGGGGTATTGCAATTTTTTGCCATTTTGAGGCAAAATTGTTCCTTTGGGGGGTATTGCAACTTTTGGCCATTTTGAAGCGAAATTGTTTCTTTCGGTGGGGGTATTGAAACTTTTCGGCATTTTGAGGCGAAATTGTTCCTTTGGGGGGTATTGCAACTTTTGGCCACTTTGAAGCGAAATTGTTCCTTTCGGGGGGTATTGCAACTTTTCGGCATTTTGAGGCGAAATTGTTCCTTTGGGGGGGTATTGCAACTTTTGGCCATTTTGAAGCGAAATTGTTCCTTTCGGGGGGTATTGCAACTTTTCGGCATTTTGAGGCGAAATTGTTTCTTTGGGGGGGTATTGCAACTTTTGGCCATTTTGAAGCGAAATTGTTCCTTTGGGGGGGTATTGCAACTTTTTGGCATTTTGAGGCGAAATTGTTACTTTGGGGGTGTATTGCAATTTGTTGCCATTTTGAGGCGAAATTGTTCCTTTGGGGGGGTATTGCAACTTTTGGCCATATTGAAGCGAAATTGTTCCTTTGGGGGGTTATTGCAACTTTTGGCCATTTTGAAGCGAAATTGTTCCTTTGGAGGGGTATTGCAACTTTTCGGCATTTTGAGGCGAAATTGTTCCTTGGGGGGGTATTGCAATTTTTTGCCATTTTGAGGCGAACTTTTTCCTTTGCGGGGGTATTGCAACTTTTGGCCATTTTGAAGCGAAATTGTTCCTTTGGGGGGTATTGCAATTTTTTGCTATTTTGAGACGAAATTGTTCCTTTGGGGGGGTATTGCAATTTTTTGCCATTTTGAGGCGAAATTGTTCCTTTGGGGGGGTATTGCAATTTTTTGCCATTTTGAGGCGAAATTGTTGCTATGGGGGGGTAATGCATCTTTTGGCCATTTTGAAGCGAAATTGTTCTTTTCGGGGGGTATTGCAACTTTTCGGCATTTTGAGGTGAAATTGTCCCTTTGGGGGGTATTGCAATTTTTTGCCATTTTGAGGCGAAATTGTTCCTTTGGGGGGGTATTGCAATTTTTGGCCATTTTGAGGCGAAATTGTTCCTTTGGGGGGTATTGCAATTTTTTGCCATTTTGAGGCGAAATTGTTCCTTTGGGGGGGTATTGCAATTTTTTGCCATTTTGAGGCGAAATTGTTTCTTTGGGGGGGTATTGCAACTTTTGGCCATTTTGAAGCGAAATTGTTCCTTTGGGGGGGTATTGCAATTTTTTGACATTTTGAGGCGAAATTGTTCTTTTGGGGGGGTATTGCAACTTTTGGCCATTTTGAAGCGAAATTGTTCCTTTCGGGGGGGTATTGAAACTTTTCGGCATTTTGAGGCGAAATTGTTCCTTTGGGGTGGTATTGCAATTTTTTTTCCATTTTGAGGCGAAATTGTTCCTTTGGGGGGGGTATTGCAACTTTTGGCCATTTTGAAGCAAAATTGTTCCTTTGGGGGGGTATTGCAACTTTTGGCCATTTTGAAGCGAAATTGTTCCTTTGGGGGGGTATTGCAATTTTTTGCCATTTTGAGGCGAAATTGTTCCTTTGGGGGGTATTGCAACTTTTGGCCATTTTGAAGCGAAATTGTTTCTTTCGGTGGGGGTATTGAAACTTTTCGGCATTTTGAGGCGAAATTGTTCCTTTGGGGGGGTATTGCAACTTTTGGACATTTTGAGGCAAAATTGTTCCTTTGGGGTGGTATTGCAATTTTTTTTCCATTTTGAGGCGAAATTGTTCCTTTGGGGGCGTATTGCAACTTTTGGCCATTTTGAAGCGAAATTGTTCCTTTCGGGGGGTATTGCAATTTTTTGCCATTTTGAGGCGAAATTGTTCCTTTGGGGGGTATTGCAATTTTTTGCCATTTTGAGGCGAAATTGTTCCTTTGGGGGGTATTGCAACTGTTCGGCATTTTGAGGCGAAATTGTTCCTTTGGTGGGGTATTGCAATTTTTTTTCCATTTTGAGGCGAAATTGTTCCTTTGGGGGGGTATTGCAACTTTTGGCCATTTTGAAGCGAAATTGTTCCTTTGGGGGGGTATTGCAACTTTTGGCCATTTTGAAGCGAAATTGTTCCTTTGGAGGGGTATTGCAACTTTTCGGCATTTTGAGGCGAAATTGTTTCTTTGGGGGGGTATTGCAAATTTTTGCCATTTTGAGGCGAAATTGTTCCTTTGGGGGGGTATTGCAACTTTTGGCCATTTTGAAGCGAAATTGTTCCTTTGGGGGGGTATTGCAATATTTTGCCATTTTGAGGCGAAATTGTTCCTTTGGGGGGTATTGCAACTTTTGGCCATTTTGAAGCGAAATTGTTCCTTTCGGGGGGTATTGCAACTTTTCGGCATTTTGAGGCGAAATTGTTCCTTTGGGGGTTATTGCAATTTTTTTTCTATTTTGAGGCGAAATTGTTCCTTTGGGGGGTATTGCAACTTTTGGCCATTTTGAAGCGAAATTGTACCTTTGGGGGGTATTGCAATTTTTGGCCATTTTGAAGCGAAATTGTTCCTTTGGGGGGTATTGCAACTTTTCGGCATTTTGAAGCGAAATTGTTCCTTTGGGGGGTATTGCAACTTTTGGCCATTTTGAAGCGAAATTGTTCCTTTGGGTGGGTATTGCAATTTTTTGACATTTTGAGGTGAAATTGTTCCTTTGGGGGGGTATTGCAACTTTTCGGCATTTTGAGGCAAAATTGTTCCTTTGGGGGGTATTGCAATTTTTTGCCATTTTGAGGCGAAATTGTTCCTTTGGGGGGGTATTGCAATTTTTGGCCATTTTGAGGCGAAATTGTTCCTTTGGGGGGGTATTGCAATTTTTTGCCATTTTGAGGCGAAATTGTTCCTTTGGGGGGTATTGCAATTTTTTGCCATTTTGAGGCGAAATTGTTTCTTTGGGGGGTATTGCAACTTTTGGCCATTTTGAAGCGAAATTGTTCCTTTCGGGGGGGTATTGAAACTTTTCGGCATTTTGAGGCGAAATTGTTCCTTTGGGGTGGTATTGCAATTTTTTTTCCATTTTGAGGCGAAATTGTTCCTTTGGGGGGGTATTGCAACTTTTGTCCATTTTGAAGCGAAATTGTTCCTTTGGGGGGTATTGCAATTTTTTGCCATTTTGAGGCGAAATTGTTCCTTTGGGGGGGTATTGCAACTTTTGGCCATTTTGAAGCGAAATTGTTTCTTTCGGGGGGGTATTGAAACTTTTCGGCATTTTGAGGCGAAATTGTTCCTTTGGGGGGGAATTGCAACTTTTCGGCATTTTGAGGTGAAATTGTTCCTTTGGGGGGTATTGCAATTTTTTGCCATTTTGAGGCGAAATTGTTTCTTTGGGGGGGTATTGCAACTTTTCGGCATTTTGAGGCGAAATTGTTCCTTTGGGGTGGTATTGTAATTTTTTTTCCATTTTGAGGCGAAATTGTTCCTTTGGGGGGGTATTGCAACTTTTGGCCATTTTGAAGCGAAATTGTTCCTTTCGGGGGGTATTGCAACTTTTCGCCAATTTGAGGCGAAATTGTTCCTTTGGGGGGGTATTGCAACTTTTGGCCATTTTGAAGCGAAATTGTTCCTTTGGGGGGTATTGCAACTTTTGGCCATTTTAAAGCGAAATTGTTCCTTTCGGGGGGTATTGAAACTTTTCGGCATTTTGAGGTGAAATTGTTCCTTTGGGGGGGTATTGCAATTTTTTTTTCCATTTTGAGGCGAAATTATTCCTTTGGGGGGGTATTGCAACTTTTCGGCATTTTGAAGCGAAATTGTTCCTTTGGGGGGGTATTGCAATTTTTTTCCATTTTGAGGCGAAATTGTTCCTTTGGGGGGGTATTGCAACTTTTGGCCATTTTGAAGCGAAATTGTTCCTTTCAGGGGGTATTGCAACTTTTCGGCATTTTGAGGCGAAATTGTTCCTTTGGGGGGGTTTTGCAACTTTTGGCCATTTTGAAGCGAAATTGTTCCTTTCGGGGGGTATTGAAACTTTTCGGCATTTTGAGGCGAAATTGTTCCTTTGGGGGGGTATTGCAACTTTTGGCCATTTTGAAGCGAAATTGTTCCTTTCGGAGGGTATTGAAACTTTTCAGCATTTTGAGGCGAAATTGTTTCTTTGGGGGGGTATTGCAAATTTTTGCCATTTTGAGGCGAAATTGTTCCTTTGGGGGGGTATTGCAACTTTTGGCCATTTTGAAGCGAAATTGTTCCTTTGGGGGGGTATTGCAATATTTTGCCATTTTGAGGCGAAATTGTTCCTTTGGGGGGTATTGCAACTTTTGGCCATTTTGAAGCGAAATTGTTCCTTTCGGGGGTATTGCAACTTTTCGGCATTTTGAAGCGAAATTGTTCCTTTGGGGGGGTATTGCAATTTTTTTCCATTTTGAGGCGAAATTGTTCCTTTGGGGGGGTA
This sequence comes from Anomaloglossus baeobatrachus, assembly GCF_048569485.1. Lineage (NCBI taxonomy): Eukaryota > Metazoa > Chordata > Amphibia > Anura > Aromobatidae > Anomaloglossus > Anomaloglossus baeobatrachus. The sequence goes on from NC_134361.1 coordinate 195,695,601, forward strand.
TTGCAACTTTTGGCCATTTTGAAGCGAAATTGTTCCTTTCAGGGGGTATTGCAACTTTTCGGCATTTTGAGGCGAAATTGTTCCTTTGGGGGGGTATTGCAACTTTTGGCCATTTTGAAGCGAAATTGTTCCTTTCGGAGGGTATTGAAACTTTTCAGCATTTTGAGGCGAAATTGTTTCTTTGGGGGGGTATTGCAAATTTTTGCCATTTTGAGGCGAAATTGTTCCTTTGGGGGGGTATTGCAACTTTTGGCCATTTTGAAGCGAAATTGTTCCTTTGGGGGGGTATTGCAATATTTTGCCATTTTAAGGCGAAATTGTTCCTTTGGGGGGTATTGCAACTTTTGGCCATTTTGAAGCGAAATTGTTCCTTTCGGGGGGTATTGCAACTTTTCGGCATTTTGAGGCGAAATTGTTCCTTTGGGGGTTATTGCAATTTTTTTTCCATTTTGAGGCGAAATTGTTCCTTTGGGGGGTATTGCAACTTTTGGCCGTTTTGAAGCGAAATTGTACCTTTGGGGGGGTATTGCAATTTTTGGCCATTTTGAGGCGAAATTGTTCCTTTGGGGGGGTATTGCAACTTTTGGCCATTTTGAAGCGAAATTGTTCCTTTCAGGGGGTATTGCAACTTTTCGGCATTTTGAGGCGAAATTGTTCCTTTGGGGGGGTATTGCAACTTTTGGCCATTTTGAAGCGAAATTGTTCCTTTCGGAGGGTATTGAAACTTTTCAGCATTTTGAGGCGAAATTGTTCCTTTGGGGGGGTATTGCAATTTTTTTTTCCATTTTGAGGCGAAATTATTCCTTTGGGGGGGTATTGCAACTTTTCGGCATTTTGAAGCGAAATTGTTCCTTTGGGGGGGTATTGCAATTTTTTTCCATTTTGAGGCGAAATTGTTCCTTTGGGGGGGTATTGCAACTTTTGGCCATTTTGAAGCGAAATTGTTCCTTTCAGGGGGTATTGCAACTTTTCGGCATTTTGAGGCGAAATTGTTCCTTTGGGGGGGTTTTGCAACTTTTGGCCATTTTGAAGCGAAATTGTTCCTTTCGGGGGGTATTGAAACTTTTCGGCATTTTGAGGCGAAATTGTTCCTTTGGGGGGGTATTGCAACTTTTGGCCATTTTGAAGCGAAATTGTTCCTTTCGGAGGGTATTGAAACTTTTCAGCATTTTGAGGCGAAATTGTTTCTTTGGGGGGGTATTGCAAATTTTTGCCATTTTGAGGCGAAATTGTTCCTTTGGGGGGGTATTGCAACTTTTGGCCATTTTGAAGCGAAATTGTTCCTTTGGGGGGGTATTGCAATATTTTGCCATTTTGAGGCGAAATTGTTCCTTTGGGGGGTATTGCAACTTTTGGCCATTTTGAAGCGAAATTGTTCCTTTCGGGGGTATTGCAACTTTTCGGCATTTTGAAGCGAAATTGTTCCTTTGGGGGGGTATTGCAATTTTTTTCCATTTTGAGGCGAAATTGTTCCTTTGGGGGGGTATTGCAACTTTTGGCCATTTTGAAGCGAAATTGTTCCTTTCAGGGGGTATTGCAACTTTTCGGCATTTTGAGGCGAAATTGTTCCTTTGGGGGGGTATTGCAACTTTTGGCCATTTTGAAGCGAAATTGTTCCTTTCGGAGGGTATTGAAACTTTTCAGCATTTTGAGGCGAAATTGTTTCTTTGGGGGGGTATTGCAAATTTTTGCCATTTTGAGGCGAAATTGTTCCTTTGGGGGGGTATTGCAACTTTTGGCCATTTTGAAGCGAAATTGTTCCTTTGGGGGGGTATTGCAATATTTTGCCATTTTAAGGCGAAATTGTTCCTTTGGGGGGTATTGCAACTTTTGGCCATTTTGAAGCGAAATTGTTCCTTTCGGGGGGTATTGCAACTTTTGGCCATTTTAAAGCGAAATTGTTCCTTTCGGGGGGTATTGAAACTTTTCGGCATTTTGAGGTGAAATTGTTCCTTTGGGGGGGGTATTGCAATTTTTTTTTCCATTTTGAGGCGAAATTATTCCTTTGGGGGGGTATTGCAACTTTTCGGCATTTTGAAGCGAAATTGTTCCTTTGGGGGGGTATTGCAATTTTTTTCCATTTTGAGGCGAAATTGTTCCTTTGGGGGGGTATTGCAACTTTTGGCCATTTTGAAGCGAAATTGTTCCTTTCAGGGGGTATTGCAACTTTTCGGCATTTTGAGGCGAAATTGTTCCTTTGGGGGGGTTTTGCAACTTTTGGCCATTTTGAAGCGAAATTGTTCCTTTCGGGGGGTATTGAAACTTTTCGGCATTTTGAGGCGAAATTGTTCCTTTGGGGGGGTATTGCAACTTTTGGCCATTTTGAAGCGAAATTGTTCCTTTCGGAGGGTATTGAAACTTTTCAGCATTTTGAGGCGAAATTGTTTCTTTGGGGGGGTATTGCAAATTTTTGCCATTTTGAGGCGAAATTGTTCCTTTGGGGGGGTATTGCAACTTTTGGCCATTTTGAAGCGAAATTGTTCCTTTGGGGGGGTATTGCAATATTTTGCCATTTTGAGGCGAAATTGTTCCTTTGGGGGGTATTGCAACTTTTGGCCATTTTGAAGCGAAATTGTTCCTTTCGGGGGTATTGCAACTTTTCGGCATTTTGAAGCGAAATTGTTCCTTTGGGGGGGTATTGCAATTTTTTTCCATTTTGAGGCGAAATTGTTCCTTTGGGGGGGTATTGCAACTTTTGGCCATTTTGAAGCGAAATTGTTCCTTTCAGGGGGTATTGCAACTTTTCGGCATTTTGAGGCGAAATTGTTCCTTTGGGGGGGTATTGCAACTTTTGGCCATTTTGAAGCGAAATTGTTCCTTTCGGAGGGTATTGAAACTTTTCAGCATTTTGAGGCGAAATTGTTCCTTTGGGGGGGTATTGCAATTTTTTTTTCCATTTTGAGGCGAAATTATTCCTTTGGGGGGGTATTGCAACTTTTCGGCATTTTGAAGCGAAATTGTTCCTTTGGGGGGGTATTGCAATTTTTTTCCATTTTGAGGCGAAATTGTTCCTTTGGGGGGGTATTGCAACTTTTGGCCATTTTGAAGCGAAATTGTTCCTTTCAGGGGGTATTGCAACTTTTCGGCATTTTGAGGCGAAATTGTTCCTTTGGGGGGGTTTTGCAACTTTTGGCCATTTTGAAGCGAAATTGTTCCTTTCGGGGGGTATTGAAACTTTTCGGCATTTTGAGGCGAAATTGTTCCTTTGGGGGGGTATTGCAACTTTTGGCCATTTTGAAGCGAAATTGTTCCTTTCGGAGGGTATTGAAACTTTTCAGCATTTTGAGGCGAAATTGTTTCTTTGGGGGGGTATTGCAAATTTTTGCCATTTTGAGGCGAAATTGTTCCTTTGGGGGGGTATTGCAACTTTTGGCCATTTTGAAGCGAAATTGTTCCTTTGGGGGGGTATTGCAATATTTTGCCATTTTGAGGCGAAATTGTTCCTTTGGGGGGTATTGCAACTTTTGGCCATTTTGAAGCGAAATTGTTCCTTTCGGGGGTATTGCAACTTTTCGGCATTTTGAAGCGAAATTGTTCCTTTGGGGGGGTATTGCAATTTTTTTCCATTTTGAGGCGAAATTGTTCCTTTGGGGGGGTATTGCAACTTTTGGCCATTTTGAAGCGAAATTGTTCCTTTCAGGGGGTATTGCAACTTTTCGGCATTTTGAGGCGAAATTGTTCCTTTGGGGGGGTATTGCAACTTTTGGCCATTTTGAAGCGAAATTGTTCCTTTCGGAGGGTATTGAAACTTTTCAGCATTTTGAGGCGAAATTGTTTCTTTGGGGGGGTATTGCAAATTTTTGCCATTTTGAGGCGAAATTGTTCCTTTGGGGGGGTATTGCAACTTTTGGCCATTTTGAAGCGAAATTGTTCCTTTGGGGGGGTATTGCAATATTTTGCCATTTTAAGGCGAAATTGTTCCTTTGGGGGGTATTGCAACTTTTGGCCATTTTGAAGCGAAATTGTTCCTTTCGGGGGGTATTGCAACTTTTCGGCATTTTGAGGCGAAATTGTTCCTTTGGGGGTTATTGCAATTTTTTTTCCATTTTGAGGCGAAATTGTTCCTTTGGGGGGTATTGCAACTTTTGGCCGTTTTGAAGCGAAATTGTACCTTTGGGGGGGTATTGCAATTTTTGGCCATTTTGAAGCGAAATTGTTCCTTTGGGGGGGTATTGCAACTTTTCGGCATTTTGAAGCGAAATTGTTCCTTTAAGAGGTATTGCAACTTTTGGCCATTTTGAGGCCTGCGCCACACATCCGTGCCTCCGGTACGTTTTTGGCATTTTTTGCACGTACCGGAGACACGTGCTGATGTTGACATACTATTTTTAATCTAAAAAGCCTCACGTCAGTGTTTGCGCACGGAGCGTGTGTCCGTTCCGTGCGTACGTTTGAGCGTGTCGAAAAAGCGCTGACATGTCCGTTTTCCACCGGCATCACGTCCTCACGGATCCATTAAATCCTATGGGTCCGTGTTTACACGTACGTGATACGGATGGCCTCCGTATGCTATCCGTGTGGTCCGTGTCCGTGTTTTAATTAGAAAGTTTGTTACACTCTGAAATACTTTCAGGTGGCGTAGCTAACATATTTTTTTGCACAAAACTAACTGTGCATTTGCAGAAGGAGTGAGCAAGCAAGAAGTTGTAGTTCTGTGTATTGCAAGATCTATTTTGAGCAAACTTTCGTCTTCGAAATATAATAATGGCACCACGGGTGGACACGGAGAAACTTATAACAGCTGTCGAGACTCACCCACCATTATGGGATACACGTGTAGATGGTTACCATGACCGACTGACAGTTGAGCGCCATTGGAATCAAGTAGCTGAGGCAGTGTACCCCAATAATGCATGGTCTAGATGTTCTCCTGCAAAGCGTGCTAAATATGGTAAGTTTTTGTATTTTTTTATAGTTATTTATTTAATATCTATATTTGGATTTTTTCATACTTTCAAACTGTGATTGTTTTGGCATAGTTATGTTGTCTTTTAGTGTAAAATCCTATGAGAAGAATTGGTATATGTACTACTCAATATATTGAGTTCCTGTACAATTTTTTCATAGTATCACCAAACTTTCATAAGTGACAAAACTCAAAGTATACTTAAATTTGTAATCTGACTTGGAATTCTTCATGAATTTACTTAATTAACTGATTAAACTGTCATGTGTTTTTAAATTCCCTGTTGTATTAGTCTAAATTTAGTATCACAATTGAAAATCTTGTAATTTTTATTTTTTTTTAATAAAATTGTTTAAAATGACATGTCAATATCATTACCTACATGTATCAAATAATATTTCTAGTAATTTATAGCCAAATGTCATTGCAAAAACACCAAATTATAATTTAAATATAGATGACAATTACTTAAAATATAATTATTCAGAAATATTATTTGGTTATGTGTGAATGTCTAAACATGTTTTTGAATGAAGAATCTCTAAATAAATTATATTTAATCCAAAGTATTTGACCAACATAATTGTGTTAAATTGTATATTACATTTCGCAAACATTATTTAATTTAATGTGTGCAGATTTATGGAGAATGTTGCAAGTGACATATTTTTTTATTTTCCACAGTTGACTTGGTAAAAAGGCGTTGGCGTTCAGCCCGTGATCAGTACCGAAGGGAGTACAACCCTATACCATCCTCATCCAGCCAAGGCCGCAAACGCAGATATATTTATTATGAACAAATAAGCTTCCTAGCACCCATCTTAGAAGTTACACAGTAAGTTCTTTTTTGTAAAAAAAAAAAAAAAAAAACCCCTGAAGATAATTGGACAAAGATAAATGTTAAGATTGTAATATGTTTTTTCATTTCTTATAGAACGGAGGATAATCTTGACGAATCAGATGATGAACCAACAGCAGGTCCCTCTGCTACAGCCACCTCAGCATCAGAACAAGAACCTGCCAGAGAAGACATTGAAATTCCTGAGACTCAACAAGATGCAGCAAATGAATCACATGAGGGTGGGACAGAGAGTGCACAAACCAACACCCAAGGCTCATCAACGCAACAAACAACAACACCAGCTACACAATCAACACAAACAAATGTACTTCCACGTTTTGCACCACAACCTCTACGTGCAAGAAGAATCCGCAGACCTGAGGAAATGAGATCCTTACCGGAAATAATTGACACACGCATTATTCACATAATGAACACTTTAATTCCAGAAACAGATGCCGAGCGTTTTTGTCGGTCTTTATCTACTAGCTTAACCAAAATTCCTTCAGATAGGCAGGAACGTGTAAGAGCTGCTATGCTTACCCTACTGTCAGCTAGTCAGGCAGAACAGGAACCAGTGAGAGTGTATGAGGCCATAGAAAATTGGCGTACCATTATGCAACAACATACAGTCCCAAACACAACAGACAATCAAAATACAATTTCAACACAAACAACAATGGCAACTGTAATAGTCAATAATCCACTATTACAACAATCTGGACAACCTTCAATTGCTTCAAGTACGTTATTCCCAACACCAATTAGACAAGGGTATGTTGCAACCAATACTGGTGCCTTAAGCACTGTACAAAGTGCTACCTCACAGCAACCCATGAACTATATGAATTTACAACCAACTCAAACTACTAGTTACTTTACTCAACCCACAAATATTGGTGGTTTACCTAATTTGTTTCCAGGTTCAACATACCCACAATCATTCATGATGCCTCATTATCCAATCTCAACTATGTTACCTACACCACACTTACAAACATCAGTCAACTATCCTCAAGGTCAACAACATACACACACACAATACCCAATTACTAGTGATGAGCGAGTACTAAAAAGCTCGGGTGCTCGAAGCTCGGGCCGAGCCTCCCAAGATACTCGTGTACTCGGCCCGAGCAACGAGCCCAATGTTATCCTATGGGAGACCCGAGTATTTTTGTGAAATGACCTCCCGGCAGCATGGAGAAACCCTAAAAATGTCACAAAAGTCTCAGAAGAGTGCTCAAATGACATGGCAACAGCATGGGGAAGACCCCTTGAAGCATTTATCACTCAAAAGTCACAGCTGTGAACAATTTTGTCCGCGTTTTACGCCATTTTTACGGACTCACCAGAAAACCTTCCAAAATGACCCCAAAATGATTTTTCATGGCGGAAATGTTAAGGGCACATACCCAATAGTGAGATAGAGCTGGTGTATGTTACTTTTTGAGATCAATACATGAAAGATTTTACGTGAAAACATTGTGTGGCACTCCGATGTCCCTGAGAAGAGACGTACATGAAGGCCTCTTGAGTCTAATGTGCCCATTTTGAGGAAGTGAGTCTTTGTAGTATTTTCCTTTGCCAGGGCAGTCCTAAATTGTGAGGTTCACCAATGCCCCTGCATACAGACGTGCATGAGGGCCTGTAAACCTGAAGTGCCCATTGGAAGGAAGTGGGTGTATTATAGTATAGCCCTTAGGCAGGGAAGCCAAACATTGGGAGGCTCCACGTTGTCCCTGGATAGAGACGTGCATGAAGGCCTGTAAACCTGAAGTGCCCATTGGAAGGAAGTGGGTGTATTATAGTATAGCCCTTAGGCAGGGAAGCCAAACATTGGGAGGCTCCACGTTGTCCCTGGATAGAGACGTGCATGAAGGCCTGTAAACCTGAAGTGCCCATTGGAAGGAAGTGGGTGTATTATAGTATAGCCCTTAGGCAGGGAAGCCAAACATTGGGAGGCTCCACGTTGTCCCTGGATAGAGACGTGCATGAAGGCCTGTAAACCTGAAGTGCCCATTGGAAGGAAGTGGGTGTATTATAGTATAGCCCTTAGGCAGGGAAGCCAAACATTGGGAGGCTCCACGTTGTCCCTGGATAGAGACGTGCATGAAGGCCTGTAAACCTGAAGTGCCCATTGGAAGGAAGTGGGTGTATTATAGTATAGCCCTTAGGCAGGGAAGCCAAACATTGGGAGGCTCCACGTTGTCCCTGGATAGAGACGTGCATGAAGGCCTGTAAACCTGAAGTGCCCATTGGAAGGAAGTGGGTGTATTATAGTATAGCCCTTAGGCAGGGAAGCCAAACATTGGGAGGCTCCACGTTGTCCCTGGATAGAGACGTGCATGAAGGCCTGTAAACCTGAAGTGCCCATTGGAAGGAAGTGGGTGTATTATAGTATAGCCCTTAGGCAGGGAAGCCAAACATTGGGAGGCTCCACGTTGTCCCTGGATAGAGACGTGCATGAAGGCCTGTAAACCTGAAGTGCCCATTGGAAGGAAGTGGGTGTATTATAGTATAGCCCTTAGGCAGGGAAGCCAAACATTGGGAGGCTCCACGTTGTCCCTGGATAGAGACGTGCATGAAGGCCTGTAAACCTGAAGTGCCCATTGGAAGGAAGTGGGTGTATTATAGTATAGCCCTTAGGCAGGGAAGCCAAACATTGGGAGGCTCCACGTTGTCCCTGGATAGAGACGTGCATGAAGGCCTGTAAACCTGAAGTGCCCATTGGAAGGAAGTGGGTGTATTATAGTATAGCCCTTAGGCAGGGAAGCCAAACATTGGGAGGCTCCACGTTGTCCCTGGATAGAGACGTGCATGAAGGCCTGTAAACCTGAAGTGCCCATTGGAAGGAAGTGGGTGTATTATAGTATAGCCCTTAGGCAGGGAAGCCAAACATTGGGAGGCTCCACGTTGTCCCTGGATAGAGACGTGCATGAAGGCCTGTAAACCTGAAGTGCCCATTGGAAGGAAGTGGGTGTATTATAGTATAGCCCTTAGGCAGGGAAGCCAAACATTGGGAGGCTCCACGTTGTCCCTGGATAGAGACGTGCATGAAGGCCTGTAAACCTGAAGTGCCCATTGGAAGGAAGTGGGTGTATTATAGTATAGCCCTTAGGCAGGGAAGCCAAACATTGGGAGGCTCTACGTTGTCCCTGGATAGAGACCTGTTAGGTTCTTAGTGCCTCCGTGCTTGCATTTAAAAACCGCACGTGTGTGCCTGTTGGTGGCAGCTTTCCGCTGCATTTGTGTGAGTTTTGCACAAACTTGGATATAACACACAAGTCTAGTGAATACACATCAGCACAGCATTGCAAAATGCGCAAGGGCGTTGTCAACGAACAAGGAAGTGGACGTGATGGTGGTGCAGGCAGACACCGAGGTTGTGTGCAAGCTCTAATTTCGCCACAACAAAGGGCCACATCTAGTCGCTCGCACGTCCTGTCCCAAATTCTTGGGGACCGCAGCAGTACACCCCTCTTGAACCAAGACCAGTGTCAACAGGTTGTTAGTTGGATAGCGGATAATGCTTCCAGTCAGATTGGCACCACCACAAACACTCTGTCTTCCACACGGTCAAGTGTCAGTAGCCGTGATACTGCACCGCACATTTCAGAACCTGATCCTCCTTCCTACCACCAGGCCGAGTACACGTCCACGGACATTACTGATCCCACACTTGGACACTCGGAATAGCTGTTCGTTCACGTTTCCATTCACAAATTCTGGCCTCTCGCCAGCTCCTGTTGAAGTGGGCCATGACGAGATTGTATGTACAGATGCACAAATATTTGAGCAGCCACGTTCTCACGAAGTTGGCAACGTGTCTCAACAAGGGGTGGCCGATGATGAGACACAATTGTCAGGAAGTCAGGAGGAGGAGCAGGGTGCGGAAGAGGAAGACGACGTGGTGGATGATCCAGTAACTGACCCAACCTGGCAGGAGGATATGCAGAGCGAGGACAGCAGTGCACAGGGGGAGGGAGGCGTAGCATCACAACAGGCAGTAAGAAGCAGAGTGGTGGCCCCAGGCAGACGTCAGTCAACTGTTCCCCGGAACAACACGACACAAGGTGCCTGTACAAATGTTAGGTCTTCCCGAGTCTGGCTGTAATACTATTGTATGTATTGAGGATTTCGATTGCGTTAGGGCAATGACAACCAGAGACGAGTTCTTGGTGCAAGACATTTATAATATGCAACCAGCAAATATGTACATAAACGGAACAAAAACACAGTAGAACATAAATACAGGAAATACCTTCCAGGGACTGAGCGAAAGGGAATTCCCGGTACCGCGCACCGGACTCCCCCAGGGAGACCACCAACAGCAAACCCCTATACAGGGACTGTCTGGCAATCACCCCAGAAGCCCTAAATGCGCAGCAGCCGGGACACAAAAGGGCAATAGGTAAGTCGAAAAATGTCTGTACGTGATGTGAGTCCAGAGTGGTATTAAACGGAAGGAACCGGGCAGAAGTTCCGACCAAAGACGGCAAACGGAGTCCAGGTACAGCTAGATGATACCAGATGAAGTCCAGAGTCGGTGTCGGTTGTTTTCCAAGAGGATCCGAATAACAATCAGGAACCAAAAGCAGCAGGGCAGGAGCACACAGGAAGCAGTATACTCAGGCACTGGACTAAGCTTTAGGGGCGGCTTTTAAACAGATGGACAGGAAGTAGGGCAACATAACAGAAAACTCCATGTTAACAAAGGGCAAGCTCTTTCAAAAGAAAACTGGAAAACCAGGAACTCTGACACTGGCAGTTTTTTAAGTTGGCTCCAGATGATTCTAAAAAGGCCATTTGCAACACCTGCCATGCCAGCATCAGCAGGGGTACCAAAACTAGCAGCCTGACCACCACCAGCATGATCAGGCACATGTCAGCCAAGCACCCGACTTTGTGGGAAGTACAACAGAGTCGAGGAGCAGTGCTTGCTGATGTCACTGCTACGTCTTCGCTGGTTGTGCATGCGAGCCAATCCCCTGTCCATGCTGCCTGCGAACAAGCCTCCTCCACTCCTGCACCTGCAGTTGCCTACGCAGAAAGAACACCATCATCAAGCACGTCCTTGTCCCAGCGCAACGTTCAGTTATCCATTCAGCAAACCTTTGAGCGCAGGCGCAAATACACTGCCAACACCCCACATGCCACAGTTCTAAATGCTAACATTTCGCGACTGCTTGCGCTGGAAATGTTGCCTTTTAGGCTGGTTGAGACAGAAGCATTCCGCGAACTGATGGTGGCAGCTGTCCCACGTTACTCGGTCCACAGCCGCCACTATTTCTCCCTGTGTGCCGTCCCCGCATTGCATAACTAACCACGTGTCACAAAACATCACACGTGCCCGGAACAACGCTGTTTCAGCCAAAGTCCACCTAACCACAGACACGTGGACAAGTGCATGTGGGCAAGGCCGCTACATCTCGTTGACGTCACACTGGGTTAATATTGTGCAAGCTGGGACCCAGTCTGAGCGAGGGACGGAATACGTCCTTCACACACCAAGTTTTGCAGGCCCTACCTCAGTCAGGGTTTCACACACACTCTACAGCTCCGGAATGTCATGCTCCTCAGCCTCCTCCTCCTCCTGCGCATCCTGATCCACTTTACCCTCCACACCAGTCCCAAGCTGTAAGTGTCGCTGGCGGAGGAGGGGACGGTGCGCTCTCCCACTGCTCGGGTCCGGCTGACGCAGCTCTACGGCTGCTGCTGCTCGTTGGCTCGAGCGATGGCCGGATCCCGGGGACTCGAGCGGCGCTACTCGCCCGTGAGTGAAAAGGGGTGGTTTGGGTTTTGGGGATATTGTCCGTGACGCCACCCACGGTTGTGGTGATTGTGTGGACACCACCGCTGCTCTGGACGGGGATCCCGGGAGCCTGTGACAGGGAGCAGCTTTGTTGTTATTTCTCCCCTACGTGGGTAGGGGGGTTGGTTGTCCCGGGGCCTGGTGATGGGGTAGAGATGGATGACAGGCGGGTTGCGGGGCCTGATGAAGTGCATGGTCGCAGGGGCAGCGCTGTGCCGCACGGCACGGAGGTACTCACTCAGCCCAATGATGATGACACAGTTCAGGGTAAAACAAGTGGCTGGATGGACAGGTCACTCGGACGGCTGCGGTTGTTCCTCCCTGCAGGTTAGTGATGACTGTCTCTCCCTGCACCGAAGTTAAGTGTTGGTAGTGATGGTTTCCCAACGGTAACCCGCTCCCTGACCTGGATATGGGCCGGAGGAGCCCCTTTTGCCCACAGGCGCTGGCCCTGGGAGACGGTTGCCCTTGCCGGTGGCTGTGTCTCCCCTTCACGGTTGTACGGTTGCCTTCTATCTGGACTTGGCTGTTTGGAAACCCTGAGGTCCCCTTCAATAACGGATTTGGCAAATTCACGGCGACACCAAGCCTTGCCGGGATCCGAAAGTCCTCTGCCAATGGTGCTGGCTTCGCTTTGTATACCGGTCCGGTACGGCCGGGTCACCACCCGTCCACGGTCCTTACGGCAGACTCCAATCGGCCTCCACTGCAGACGGTCACCACATCCTGCCAACCTTGCTGTCCTGTCCAGGCCACACACCCGGACCAACTTCAGGCTCTTTGCTGTCACTTTTCTCCTCTCTACTACTTTCCTCCTTCCACTTCCTTAGCTTAACTCTCACTGCCTGTGTTTTCCCTCCTCCTCGGTGGGTGGAGACCAACCGCCTGGCTCCACACCCTGGTGTGGACAACAGCCCCTGGGGAAGGCAACAAGGATTTTGTGTTTTGACTATGATATGCCTGCAGGGAGTGTGGGGTGTTTAAGTGTTGTGCTCTGTGGCCCCTGGCTTGTCCAGGGCGACACAGAAGCACTGCAGCACTGCCTCGGCGAAGCGGCAACAGGCAGTGCTGAAGCTAATCTGCATAGGTGACAAACCCCACAATGCAGAAGAGGTGTGGACAGCTCTGAAACAGCAGGCAGATCACTGGCTCACAACTCTGAACCTAAAGCCAGGAAAGGTGGTGTGTGACAATGGCCGGAACCTGGTGGCGGCTTTGAGGCGAGGCCAGCTGACACATGTTCCATGCTTGGCCCATGTGCTCAACCTCGAGGTTCAGCGGTTTCTAAAGTCATAGTCAGAGCTGTCTGATCTGCTGGTAAAAGTTCGCCGCCTGTCTGCACATTTTCGAAAGTCACCTACTGCTTCAGCCGGCCTTGCCGCCTTAAGACGCCGTTTGCATCTTCCGGCACACAGACTGGTGTGTGATGTCCCCACGCGTTGGAATTCAACTCTGCACATGTTGGTCAGGATATGTGAGCAGAAGAGGGCAGTTGTTGAGTACCTGCATCACCTAAGCCGTCGGGAAATGGGTCAAACTCCACACATAACACCTGAGGAGTGGAGATGGATGTCCGACCTATGCACCATCCGCCAAAACTTTGAGGACTACAACAAGATGGTGAGCGGCGATGACGACATTATTAGCGTCACCATACCGCTTCTCTGCCTTCTAAAATGGTCTCTGCTCAGAAAACAAACATGATGCATTGCAGGCGGAGCGCGATGAGTTTCAGCAAGAAACAGTAGTGGGTGTGGGTGATGATAACACACAGCCCAGCCTCGTCTCATCACAACGTGCAGTGGAGGACTATGACGAGGAGGAGGATGAAGACATGGAGCAACTCTCTGGCCAAATTGAGGATATGACATGCAGTCATATCCTCGGTTCAGCGTGGCTGGCCAGAGGACAGGGTAGATGATGAGGAGGAGGAGGACAGCATGTTCAGTCATCGTGTCGGTCAGGATACTGAAGTGATGGCTGTTAAGAGTCTGGCACACATGGCTGACTTTATGGTAAGCTGCCTGTCTCGTGACCCTCGCGTTAAGAACATCTTGGCCGACAATCATTACTGGTTGGTAACACTGTTAGACCCACGCTAAAAGGAGAACTTTATGTCTCTTATTCCCGAGGCGGAGAGGTCAGGCAAAATGCAGCAGTTCCAGAAGGCCATAGTCACGGAAGTAGGCAAAGCATTCCCCTCACAAAACGCTAGCGGCATAGGTCATGAATCAGTGGACAACCGAGGCGTACAGCCGAGAGAGGCACAAGTCCAATCCGCCAGAGGTAGGGGAACAGTCTTTAAGATGTGTGACAGTTTTCTCAGCCCCTCACGTACCACAGCCCCTGAGGTGCGGGGTAGTGCCACAAGAAATCCTAAGTTTGCCCAGATGCTGAAGGAGTACCTTGCAGATCGAACAACTGTACTCCGACATTCCTCTGTGCCTTACAATTATTGGGTATCCAAGCTGGACACGTGGCATGAATTGGCTCTCTACGCCTTGGAAGGCCTGGCCTGCCCTGCTGCTAGCGTTTTGTCAGAGCGTGTTTTTAGTGCCGCAGGTGGAATCATTACAGATAAACGCACCCGCCTGTCAACTGAAAATGCTGACAAGCTGACTCTGATCAAGATGAACAAGGGTTGGATTGGGCCAGACTTCACCACACCACCAGCAAATGAGAGCGGAATTTAAAGTTTGCCATGTACCTCCACTCACCCATGGGTACACACTTCTGGAGTTTGGCTAATCGCTGGACTGCTCCTCCTTCTCCTCATGCGCCACCATGATGATGACCGTTACAAATTGCAATACTTAGGCCTTTGTTTCAGGTATACCCCCAGTGGTAAATTTTTTCGCCCATTCTTTGCAGAATGGACATTACAACGACAGGAGACCCACTCCTTTGCAATGGGAACAATGTTTTGAGGCCCTCATGCACGTCTCTATCCAGGGACAACGTGGAGCCTGACGCTGCCACCGACTGCCACACACGTGCTGTTTTTAAATGCAAGCACGGACGCAATAAGAACCTAACTGGTTTTTAGGAGCGACAATTACTGAGAAGTCTGACACTATCAGACACTGCTGACTGACGTGTATTATACACTAGACTTGTGCGTTATATAATAGTTTGTGCAAAACGCGCACCTGTACCCTGCCACCGACTGCCACACACGTGCTGTTTTTAAATGCAAGCACGGACGCAATAAGAACCTAACTGGTTTTTAGGAGCGACAATTACTGAGAAGTCTGACACTATCAGACACTGCTGACTGACGTGTATTATACACTAGACTTGTGCGTTATATAATAGTTTGTGCAAAACGCGCACCTGTACCCTGACACCGACTGCCACACACGTGCTGTTTTTAAATGCAAGCACGGACGCAATAAGAACCTAACTGGTTTTTAGGAGCGACAATTACTGAGAAGTCTGACACTATCAGACACTGCTGACTGACGTGTATTATACACTAGACTTGTGCGTTATATAATAGTTTGTGCAAAACGCGCACCTGTACCCTGCCACCGACTGCCACACACGTGCTGTTTTTAAATGCAAGCACGGACGCAATAAGAACCTAACTGGTTTTTAGGAGCGACAATTACTGAGAAGTCTGACACTATCAGACACTGCTGACTGACGTGTATTATACACTAGACTTGTGCGTTATATAATAGTTTGTGCAAAACGCGCACCTGTACCCTGCCACCGACTGCCACACACGTGCTGTTTTTAAATGCAAGCACGGACGCAATAAGAACCTAACTGGTTTTTAGGAGCGACAATTACTGAGAAGTCTGACACTATCAGACACTGCTGACTGACGTGTATTATACACTAGACTTGTGCGTTATATAATAGTTTGTGCAAAACGCGCACCTGTACCCTGACACCGACTGCCACACACGTGCTGTTTTTAAATGCAAGCACGGACGCAATAAGAACCTAACTGGTTTTTAGGAGCGACAATTACTGAGAAGTCTGACACTATCAGACACTGCTGACTGACGTGTATTATACACTAGACTTGTGCGTTATATAATAGTTTGTGCAAAACGCGCACCTGTACCCTGCCACCGACTGCCACACACGTGCTGTTTTTAAATGCAAGCACGGACGCAATAAGAACCTAACTGGTTTTTAGGAGCGACAATTACTGAGAAGTCTGACACTATCAGACACTGCTGACTGACGTGTATTATACACTAGACTTGTGCGTTATATAATAGTTTGTGCAAAACGCGCACCTGTACCCTGCCACCGACTGCCACACACGTGCTGTTTTTAAATGCAAGCACGGACGCAATAAGAACCTAACTGGTTTTTAGGAGCGACAATTACTGAGAAGTCTGACACTATCAGACACTGCTGACTGACGTGTATTATACACTAGACTTGTGCGTTATATAATAGTTTGTGCAAAACGCGCACCTGTACCCTGCCACCGACTGCCACACACGTGCTGTTTTTAAATGCAAGCACGGACGCAATAAGAACCTAACTGGTTTTTAGGAGCGACAATTACTGAGAAGTCTGACACTATCAGACACTGCTGACTGACGTGTATTATACACTAGACTTGTGCGTTATATAATAGTTTGTGCAAAACGCGCACCTGTACCCTGCCACCGACTGCCACACACGTGCTGTTTTTAAATGCAAGCACGGACGCAATAAGAACCTAACTGGTTTTTAGGAGCGACAATTACTGAGAAGTCTGACACTATCAGACACTGCTGACTGACGTGTATTATACACTAGACTTGTGCGTTATATAATAGTTTGTGCAAAACGCGCACCTGTACCCTGCCACCGACTGCCACACACGTGCTGTTTTTAAATGCAAGCACGGACGCAATAAGAACCTAACTGGTTTTTAGGAGCGACAATTACTGAGAAGTCTGACACTATCAGACACTGCTGACTGACGTGTATTATACACTAGACTTGTGCGTTATATAATAGTTTGTGCAAAACGCGCACCTGTACCCTGCCACCGACTGCCACACACGTGCTGTTTTTAAATGCAAGCACGGACGCAATAAGAACCTAACTGGTTTTTAGGAGCGACAATTACTGAGAAGTCTGACACTATCTGGACTGTTTTACACTGTGTACACCAGCCCCAGATATGATGAAGGCTGGTATACGGTCACCACTAGGAATGGCTATATATACCCTGCCTGCCTGCCTGTATACTGCTACAATAGTCCTGACAAGGACTCTTCTGGTCACTAGCCTGTATTCCGACCTGGCTATACCCTGCCTGTATATAGCAACAATAGTCCTGAGAAGGACTCTGCTACTGTACTCCGACCTGGCTATACCCTGCCTGCCTGTATACAACTAGAATAGTCCTGAGAAGGACTTCTGGTCACACTGTTTGCAGCCCTGCTCCGGAACTAACTATAAAGGGCCGCAAAGCTTTCCCTGAATCAGCGACACTCTCCCTACACTCACTGTCAGAATAGCTGTGAGCAGAGCACAGCGCGCCGGCCTATATAAAGGCTCGGTGACGCTGTGCAGGCCGGCCAATCACTGCAATTCCACAACTAACAGGGCTGTGGCATTGCAGTGGTCTGCCAGCCAATCCCTGCATGAGGGCTGGCTCTCAAAAGAGCGCCAACATGCAGAAATGAAGACCACGAGTAAAGCACGAGTATCGCGAGATTACTCGGTCCCCGCCGAGCAGCCCGAGTACAGTGATACTCGTGCGAGTACCGAGTAGTGACAAGCATGCTCGCTCATCACTACCAATTACCCATGTAGATCCACAGGTGTACTCAACCACAGGCAATGTGTTGGGACAAACCAGCATGCAACAGACTGTTCCACACACTACTGTAGCTAGTAATAGGAATGTTGTTCAGCAAACAACTGCTTCCATTCCTGAAAATACCATTTCTGAGGCCACACAAAACAACATACTCAGCAACACTCAGGTTACTTCACTAGAAGATCTTGTTGACTTGTGATGCACATTTTTGTTAATCTTAACATTCAAACAACAAATCTGATGAATGTGTCAAAATGTTAAAAAAGAGTGATTTCCAAAAATGTGCAAACTCAGAGTTGAAAAGATTTAAAAAACATGTGTGATTATACTTAGTGACGGATCACATATATGTTTTATAGCCTTTTTTTTTTTAATTTTAGGAACACATTTTTACCCAACCAATTTGATGGTTAGATTAGTTCTAATATTCTGAAAACACAGTTTACAATTTTTGGGTCTATGTCAATGTCCAACATGATAGCAACTTAATTGGCCGACATTTTTCAACATTGTAAGCAATGCACACATTTTCTTTACAATTACTCTTGTATGTAAAGTATATTTTGTATGTTATGAAGAATACCATCAAAAGTTACATTTTGAAAAATTTAACACAAGATGAACAATATGTACATTTTTAATGTGGATGTGAAAAAATAACATCCTTAATTTATGGATTAATCTGCTTATTCTTAATAAAAGATTCTGTTTTTGAAGAAAAAAAACATGTTTATTATTGATATTTATTAATAATATAGCATTTTTTCAATAGACGATTAACATTATTAATGTTGTAAGTTTAAAATAATTTTCCTAAAACTTGATAGTAACACAGAAATGTACATACACATACATACAACATTCAGAAAACCATGTTGCTAACAGAAATGTCAGTTTATGATTAACGCATTTGCCCTTTAATACAAGTTCGATTTAAGCTCTTAGATGTTGAGAAAACTTAACCAAGTTCCTATAATAAAAAAAAATTATATTTTTATCAACAAAAAACCATCACAATCTTAACAATCATCACTATTATTAGTATCATCAAAACAATTAAAGTAATCAGTAAATAAATTTCTAATTTGTAAACCAGATGTCACGGAATTATGAGACATAGGTTCACCTGTGGGATTAACAACATGGTTTATCTGAAATTCATCATCCACATAAGTTCCTCCTTCATGTATCCGACAGTAATTGTGAAGCACTATGGTAGCCTTGAGTACAGATGTGACAAAGGTTGGCTGCAACTGAATCGTTGTCTGATAAATGCGCCATTTGTTAGCTAAAATACCAAATGCACACTCCACATAACGTCTTGCTTTAGTTAGCCGATTATTAAAGTACTGTTTCCTGTCATCAATGGATCTCCTTGGATATGGTCGCATAACATGTTTGGATAATGCAAATCCTGCATCTGCTACCATCACATATGGTGCCAACGGTCCAGATGTACCAGGTAGGGCAACTGGTGGGGGGATCAATAATGAATTTTCTTGCAGGCGTTGGGCTAATCTTGATGAACGGAAAATACGGGCATCTGAGGCACTACCATAGGCCCCAATGTCTGCATAAATAAAACGGTATTCTGTGTCAACCAATGCCAAAATAACAACGGAAAAATATTTATGAAAATTGAAATAACGTGACCCAGAGTTTGGTGGCTTTTTAACTCTGAAATGCTTGCCATCCAAAGCTCCTATGCAGTTAGGAAAGTCAACAGAGTCCTTGAAGCCCTTAGAGATTTTCAACCAAGCTTCTCTGTTTGGCTGAGGCATCATTTCTTCTTTTAAATGTTGCCATATCATGTCGCATGTGTGACGTACTATAACGGCAATGGTTGATCGACCCAACAAAAAATCAAAATGTAAAGCAATAAAAGATTGACCAGTCGCCAAGAATCTATGAAAACAAGACAAACAATGATTTACAATTAACACTATGTTTTTTTAAATGAAAAAAAACATAAGAAAACACAAACATTGATTCAAAAATGAGATTAGATCAATAAAGATCAATTACACATTTCAATGTGAAAAATAACACATTTACACAAATTACAAAAAAAAAAAATATAATACCTCAGAGTCACCATAAATCTCTCCTCTGGGGAAATGGAAAGCCGCATCCAAGTGTCCTGATGTTGCAAATGAGGTCGTAAAATATTTAGTAAGTAATCAAAACTCTCAACTGACAAACGGCAGTATGAAAAAAACTTATCTGGGAAATTCCGTAACTCAAAAAATAAAGTATGGAAATGACCATGCATAGGCCGCATCATCATTAGTGGATGCACCCACAATCTGGTTCTTCTTACATTATCATATTGCAACATGTGCCGTCGAACGCCAAAACGACGAGATATAATCCAACATAAAAACACTAAGGCCTCCGTGGATAATGGCATTGCGACAATTTTGTCTCAACACATAGGTGCTCCAAGGCATAATACAAGCAGGAAACAGTTTATACTTAACTTATATTTATGTCCTAATCACATACACCTATGTGTCATTTAATTCCAAGTAATCACCATTATCTCAATGTGTGAAACATGTGAAACACGCACAAAAAACGGACTGCACACGGAACACACACTGACGTATTTCACGCACAGGAAAACGCACACACGTACACACGTATGACACACGATATGCATACGGACACCACACGGAGGGGGAAAACGGACTGCAAATACGGAACACGGACACAAAAACCGGACTACACCAAACGTACGTTTTTTACACGTGAGTGTGGCAGAGGCCTGAAGCGAAATTGTTCCTTTGGGGGGGTATTGCAATTTTTTGACATTTTGAGGCGAAATTGTTCCTTTGGGGGGGTATTGCAACTTTTGGCCATATTGAAGCGAAATTGTTCCTTTGAGGGGGGATTACAATTTTTGGCCATTTTGAGGCGAAATTGTTCCTTTGGGGGGTTATTGCAATTTTTTGCCATTTTGAGGCGAAATTGTTTCTTTGGGGGGGTATTGCAACTTTTGGCCATTTTGAAGCGAAATTGTTCCTTTCGGGGGGTATTGCAACTTTTCGGCATTTTGAGGCAAAATTGTTCCTTTGGGGGGGTATTGCAATTTTTTGCCATTTTGAGGCGAAATTGTTCCTTTGGGGGGGTATTGCAATTTTTGGCCATTTTGAGGCGAAATTGTTCCTTTGGGGGGGTATTGCAATTTTTTGCCATTTTGAGGCGAAATTGTTCCTTTGGGGGGTATTGCAATTTTTTGCCATTTTGAGGCGAAATTGTTTCTTTGGGGGGGTATTGCAACTTTTGGCCATTTTGAAGCGAAATTGTTCCTTTGGGGGGGTATTGCAATTTTTTGCCATTTTGAGGCGAAATTGTTCCTTTGGGGGGGTATTGCAACTTTTGGCCATTTTGAAGCGAAATTGTTCCTTTCGGGGGGTATTGAAACTTTTCGGCATTTTGAGGCGAAATGGTTCCTTTGGGGTGGTATTGCAATTTTTTTTCCATTTTGAGGCGAAATTGTTCCTTTGGGGGAGTATTGCAACTTTTGGCCATTTTGAAGCGAAATTGTTCTTTTGGGAGGGTATTGCAATTTTTTGCCATTTTGAGGCGAAATTGTTCCTTTGGGAAGGTATTGCAACTTTTGGCCATTTTGAAGCGAAATTGTTTCTTTCGGGGGGGTATTGAAACTTTTCGGCATTTTGAGGCGAAATTGTTCCTTTGGGGGGGTATTGCAATTTTTTGCCATTTTGAGGCGAAATTGTTTCTTTGGGGGGGTATTGCAACTTTTGGCCATTTTGAAGCAAAATTGTTCCTTTGGGGGGGTATTGCAACTTTTGGCCATTTTGAAGCGAAATTGTTCCTTTCGGGGGGTATTGAAACTTTTCGGCATTTTGAGGCGAAATTGTTCCTTTGGGGTTGTATTGTAATTTTTTTTCCATTTTGAGGCGAAATTGTTACTTTGGGGGGGTATTGCAACTTTTGGCCATTTTAAAGCGAAATTGTTCCTTTCGGGGGGTATTGAAACTTTTCGGCATTTTGAGGTGAAATTGTTCCTTTGGGGGGGTATTGCAATTTTTTTTTCCATTTTGAGGCGAAATTGTTCCTTTGGGGGGTATTGCAACTTTTCGGCATTTTGAAGCGAAATTGTTCCTTTGGGGGGGTATTGCAATTTTTTTCCATTTTGAGGCGAAATTGTTCCTTTGGGGGGGTATTGCAACTTTTGGCCATTTTGAAGCGAAATTGTTCCTTTCAGGGGGTATTGCAACTTTTCGGCATTTTGAGGCGAAATTGTTCCTTTGGGGGGGTTTTGCAACTTTTGGCCATTTTGAAGCGAAATTGTTCCTTTCGAGGGGTATTGAAACTTTTTGGCATTTTGAGGCGAAATTGTTCCTTTGGGGGGGTATTGCAACTTTTTGCCTTTTTGAAGCGAAATTGTTCCTTTGGGGGGGTATTGCAATTTTTTGCCATTTTGAGGCGAAATTGTTCCTTTGGGGGGGTATTGCAACTTTTGGCCATTTTGAAGCGAAATTGTTTCTTTCGGGGGGGGTATTGCAACTTTTGGCCATTTTGAGGCAAAATTGTTCCTTTGGGGTGGTATTGCAATTTTTTTTCCATTTTGAGGCGAAATTGTTCCTTTGGGGGCGTATTGCAACTTTTGGCCATTTTGAAGCGAAATTGTTCCTTTCGGGGGGTATTGCAATTTTTTGCCATTTTGAGGCGAAATTGTTCCTTTGGGGGGTATTGCAATTTTTTGCCATTTTGAGGCGAAATTGTTCCTTTGGGGGGTATTGCAACTGTTCGGCATTTTGAGGCGAAATTGTTCCTTTGGGGTGGTATTGTAATTTTTTTTCCATTTTGAGGCGAAATTGTTCCTTTGGGGGGGTATTGCAACTTTTGGCCATTTTGAAGCGAAATTGTTCCTTTCGGGGGGTATTGCAACTTTTCGGCAATTTGAGGCGAAATTGTTCCTTTGGGGGGGTATTGCAACTTTTGGCCATTTTGAAGCGAAATTGTTCCTTTTGGGGGGTATTGCAACTTTTGGCCATTTTAAAGCGAAATTGTTCCTTTCGGGGGGTATTGAAACTTTTCGGCATTTTGAGGTGAAATTGTTCCTTTGGGGGGGGTATTGCAATTTTTTTTTCCATTTTGAGGCGAAATTATTCCTTTGGGGGGGTATTGCAACTTTTCGGCATTTTGAAGCGAAATTGTTCCTTTGGGGGGGTATTGCAATTTTTTTCCATTTTGAGGCGAAATTGTTCCTTTGGGGGGGTATTGCAACTTTTGGCCATTTTGAAGCGAAATTGTTCCTTTCAGGGGGTATTGCAACTTTTCGGCATTTTGAGGCGAAATTGTTCCTTTGGGGGGGTTTTGCAACTTTTGGCCATTTTGAAGCGAAATTGTTCCTTTCGGGGGGTATTGAAACTTTTCGGCATTTTGAGGCGAAATTGTTCCTTTGGGGGGGTATTGCAACTTTTGGCCATTTTGAAGCGAAATTGTTCCTTTCGGAGGGTATTGAAACTTTTCAGCATTTTGAGGCGAAATTGTTTCTTTGGGGGGGTATTGCAAATTTTTGCCATTTTGAGGCGAAATTGTTCCTTTGGGGGGGTATTGCAACTTTTGGCCATTTTGAAGCGAAATTGTTCCTTTGGGGGGGTATTGCAATATTTTGCCATTTTGAGGCGAAATTGTTCCTTTGGGGGGTATTGCAACTTTTGGCCATTTTGAAGCGAAATTGTTCCTTTCGGGGGTATTGCAACTTTTCGGCATTTTGAAGCGAAATTGTTCCTTTGGGGGGGTATTGCAATTTTTTTCCATTTTGAGGCGAAATTGTTCCTTTGGGGGGGTATTGCAACTTTTGGCCATTTTGAAGCGAAATTGTTCCTTTCAGGGGGTATTGCAACTTTTCGGCATTTTGAGGCGAAATTGTTCCTTTGGGGGGGTTTTGCAACTTTTGGCCATTTTGAAGCGAAATTGTTCCTTTCGGGGGGAATTGAAACTTTTCGGCATTTTGAGGCGAAATTGTTCCTTTGGGGGGGTATTGCAACTTTTGGCCATTTTGAAGCGAAATTGTTCCTTTCGGAGGGTATTGAAACTTTTCAGCATTTTGAGGCGAAATTGTTTCTTTGGGGGGGTATTGCAAATTTTTGCCATTTTGAGGCGAAATTGTTCCTTTGGGGGGGTATTGCAACTTTTGGCCATTTTGAAGCGAAATTGTTCCTTTGGGGGGGTATTGCAATATTTTGCCATTTTAAGGCGAAATTGTTCCTTTGGGGGGTATTGCAACTTTTGGCCATTTTGAAGCGAAATTGTTCCTTTCGGGGGGTATTGCAACTTTTCGGCATTTTGAGGCGAAATTGTTCCTTTGGGGGTTATTGCAATTTTTTTTCCATTTTGAGGCGAAATTGTTCCTTTGGGGGGTATTGCAACTTTTGGCCGTTTTGAAGCGAAATTGTACCTTTGGGGGGGTATTGCAATTTTTGGCCATTTTGAAGCGAAATTGTTCCTTTGGGGGGGTATTGCAACTTTTCGGCATTTTGAAGCGAAATTGTTCCTTTAAGGGGTATTGCAACTTTTGGCCATTTTGAAGCGAAATTGTTCCTTTGGGGGGGTATTGCAATTTTTTGACATTTTGAGGCGAAATTGTTCCTTTGGGGGGGTATTGCAACTTTTGGCCATATTGAAGCGAAATTGTTCCTTTGAGGGGGTATTACAATTTTTGGCCATTTTGAGGCGAAATTGTTCCTTTGGGGGGTTATTGCAATTTTTTGCCATTTTGAGGCGAAATTGTTTCTTTGGGGGGGTATTGCAACTTTTGGCCATTTTGAAGCGAAATTGTTCCTTTCGGGGGGTATTGCAACTTTTCGGCATTTTGAGGCAAAATTGTTCCTTTGGGGGGGTATTGCAATTTTTTGCCATTTTGAGGCGAAATTGTTCCTTTGGGGGGGTATTGCAACTTTTGGCCATTTTGAAGCGAAATTGTTCCTTTCGGGGGGTATTGAAACTTTTCGGCATTTTGAGGCGAAATGGTTCCTTTGGGGTGGTATTGCAATTTTTTTTCCATTTTGAGGCGAAATTGTTCCTTTGGGGGAGTATTGCAACTTTTGGCCATTTTGAAGCGAAATTGTTCTTTTGGGAGGGTATTGCAATTTTTTGCCATTTTGAGGCGAAATTGTTCCTTTGGGAAGGTATTGCAACTTTTGGCCATTTTGAAGCGAAATTGTTTCTTTCGGGGGGGTATTGAAACTTTTCGGCATTTTGAGGCGAAATTGTTCCTTTGGGGGGGTATTGCAATTTTTTGCCATTTTGAGGCGAAATTGTTTCTTTGGGGGGGTATTGCAACTTTTGGCCATTTTGAAGCAAAATTGTTCCTTTGGGGGGGTATTGCAACTTTTGGCCATTTTAAAGCGAAATTGTTCCTTTCGGGGGGTATTGAAACTTTTCGGCATTTTGAGGTGAAATTGTTCCTTTGGGGGGGTATTGCAATTTTTTTTTCCATTTTGAGGCGAAATTGTTCCTTTGGGGGGTATTGCAACTTTTCGGCATTTTGAAGCGAAATTGTTCCTTTGGGGGGGTATTGCAATTTTTTTCCATTTTGAGGCGAAATTGTTCCTTTGGGGGGGTATTGCAACTTTTGGCCATTTTGAAGCGAAATTGTTCCTTTCAGGGGGTATTGCAACTTTTCGGCATTTTGAGGCGAAATTGTTCCTTTGGGGGGGTTTTGCAACTTTTGGCCATTTTGAAGCGAAATTGTTCCTTTCGAGGGGTATTGAAACTTTTTGGCATTTTGAGGCGAAATTGTTCCTTTGGGGGGGTATTGCAACTTTTTGCCTTTTTGAAGCGAAATTGTTCCTTTGGGGGGGTATTGCAATTTTTTCCATTTTGAGGCGAAATTGTTCCTTTGGGGGGGTATTACAACTTTTGGCCATTTTGAAGCGAAATTGTTTCTTTCGGGGGGGGTATTGCAACTTTTGGCCGTTTTGAGGCAAAATTGTTCCTTTGGGGTGGTATTGCAATTTTTTTTCCATTTTGAGGCGAAATTGTTCCTTTGGGGGCGTATTGCAACTTTTGGCCATTTTGAAGCGAAATTGTTCCTTTCGGGGGGTATTGCAATTTTTTGCCATTTTGAGGCGAAATTGTTCCTTTGGGGGGTATTGCAATTTTTTGCCATTTTGAGGCGAAATTGTTCCTTTGGGGGGTATTGCAACTGTTCGGCATTTTGAGGCGAAATTGTTCCTTTGGTGGGGTATTGCAATTTTTTTTCCATTTTGAGGCGAAATTGTTCCTTTGGGGGGGTATTGCAACTTTTGGCCATTTTGAAGCGAAATTGTTCCTTTGGGGGGGTATTGCAACTTTTGGCCATTTTGAAGCGAAATTGTTCCTTTGGAGGGGTATTGCAACTTTTCGGCATTTTGAGGCGAAATTGTTTCTTTGGGGGGGTATTGCAAATTTTTGCCATTTTGAGGCGAAATTGTTCCTTTGGGGTGGTATTGCAACTTTTGGCCATTTTGAAGCGAAATTGTTCCTTTGGGGGGGTATTGCAATATTTTGCCATTTTGAGGCGAAATTGTTCCTTTGGGGGGTATTGCAACTTTTGGCCATTTTGAAGCGAAATTGTTCCTTTCGGGGGGTATTGCAACTTTTCGGCATTTTGAGGCGAAATTGTTCCTTTGGGGGTTATTGCAATTTTTTTTCCATTTTGAGGCGAAATTGTTCCTTTGGGGGGTATTGCAACTTTTGGCCATTTTGAAGCGAAATTGTACCCTTGGGGGGGTATTGCAATTTTTGGCCATTTTGAAGCGAAATTGTTCCTTTGGGGGGTATTGCAACTTTTCGGCATTTTGAAGCGAAATTGTTCCTTTGGGGGGTATTGCAACTTTTGGCCATTTTGAAGCGAAATTGTTCCTTTGGGGTGGTATTGCAATTTTTTGACATTTTGAGGCGAAATTGTTCCTTTGGGGGGGTATTGCAACTTTTCGGCATTTTGAGGCAAAATTGTTCCTTTGGGGGGGTATTGCAATTTTTTGCCATTTTGAGGCGAAATTGTTCCTTTGGGGGGGTATTGCAATTTTTGACCCTTTTGAGGCGAAATTGTTCCTTTGGGGGGGTATTGCAATTTTTTGCCATTTTGAGGCGAAATTGTTCCTTTGGGGGGTATTGCAATTTTTTGCCATTTTGAGGCGAAATTGTTTCTTTGGGGGGTATTGCAACTTTTGGCCATTTTGAAGCGAAATTGTTCCTTTGGGGGGGTATTGCAATTTCTTGCCATTTTGAGGCGAAATTGTTCCTTTCGGGGGGGTATTGAAACTTTTCGGCATTTTGAGGCGAAATTGTTCCTTTGGGGTGGTATTGCAATTTTTTTTCCATTTTGAGGCGAAATTGTTCCTTTGCGGGGGTATTGCAACTTTTGGCCATTTTGAAGCGAAATTGTTCCTTTGGGGGGGTATTGCAATTTTTTGCCATTTTGAGGCGAAATTGTTCCTTTGGGGGGGTATTGCAACTTTTGGCCATTTTGAAGCGAAATTGTTTCTTTCGGGGGGGTATTGAAACTTTTCGGCATTTTGCGGCGAAATTGTTCCTTTGGGGGGGTATTGCAACTTTTCGGCATTTTGAGGTGAAATTGTTCCTTTGGGGGGGTATTGCAATTTTTTGCCATTTTGAGGCGAAATTGTTTCTTTGGGGGGGTATTGCAACTTTTCGGCATTTTGAGGCGAAATTGTTCCTTTGGGGTGGTATTGTAATTTTTTTTCCATTTTGAGGCGAAATTGTTCCTTTCGGGGGGTATTGCAACTTTTCGGCAATTTGAGGCGAAATTGTTCCTTTGGGGGGGTATTGCAACTTTTGGCCATTTTGAAGCGAAATTGTTCCTTTGGGGGGTATTGCAACTTTTGGCCATTTTAAAGCGAAATTGTTCCTTTCGGGGGGTATTGAAACTTTTCGGCATTTTGAGGTGAAATTGTTCCTTTGGGGGGGTATTGCAATTTTTTTTCCATTTTGAGGCGAAATTGTTCCTTTGGGAGGGTATTGCAACTTTTCGGCATTTTGAAGCGAAATTGTTCCTTTGGGGGGGTATTGCAATTTTTTTCCATTTTGAGGCGAAATTGTTCCTTTGGGGGGGTATTGCAACTTTTGGCCATTTTGAAGCGAAATTGTTTCTTTCAGGGGGGTTTTGAAACTTTTCGGCATTTTGAGGCGAAATTGTTCCTTTGGGGGGGTATTGCAACTTTTCGGCATTTTGAGGTGAAATTGTTCCTTTGGGGGGGTATTGCAATTTTTTGCCATTTTGAGGCGAAATTGTTTCTTTGGGGGGGTATTGCAACTTTTCGGCATTTTGAGGCGAAATTGTTCCTTTCAGGGGGTATTGAAACTTTTCAGCTTTTTGAGGCGAAATTGTTTCTTTGGGGGGGTATTGCAACTTTTGGCCATTTTGAAGCGAAATTGTTCCTTTGGGGGGGTATTGCAACTTTTGGCCATTTTGAAGCGAAATTGTTCCTTTGGGGGGGTATTGCAATATTTTGCCATTTTGAGGCGAAATTGTTCCTTTGGGGGGTATTGCTACTTTTGGCCATTTTGAAGCGAAATTGTTCCTTTCGGGGGGTATTGCAACTTTTCGGCATTTTGAAGCGAAATTGTTCCTTTGGGGGGGTATTGCAATTTTTTTCCATTTTGAGGCGAAATTGTTCCTTTGGGGGGGTATTGCAACTTTTGGCCATTTTGAAGCGAAATTGTTCCTTTCAGGGGGTATTGCAACTTTTCGGCATTTTGAGGCGAAATTGTTCCTTTGGGGGGTATTGCAACTTTTGGCCATTTTGAAGCGAAATTGTTCCTTTCGGGGGGTATTGAAACTTTTCGGCATTTTGAGGCGAAATTGTTCCTTTAAGGGGGTATTGCAACTTTTGGCCATTTTGAAGCGAAATTGTTCCTTTGGGGGGGTATTGCAACTTTTCGGCATTTTGAAGCGAAATTGTTCCTTTGGGGGGTATTGCAACTTTTGGCCATTTTGAAGCGAAATTGTTCCTTTCGGGGGTATTGCAACTTTTCGGCATTTTGAGGCGAAATTGTTCCTTTGGGGGGTATTGCAATTTTTTTTCCATTTTGAGGCGAAATTGTTCCTTTGGGGGGGTATTGCAACTTTTGGCCATTTTGAAGCGAAATTGTTCCTTTCGGGGGGTATTGCAATTTTTTGCCATTTTAAGGCGAAATTGTTCCTTTGGGGGGGTATTGCAACTTTTGGCCATTTTGAAGCGAAATTGTTCCTTTGGGGGGGGTATTGCAATTTTTTGCCATTTTGAGGCGAAATTGTTCCTTTGGGGGGGTATTGCAACTTTTGGCCATTTTGAAGCGAAATTGTTCCTTTCGGGGGGTATTGAAACTTTTTGGCATTTTGAGGCGAAATTGTTCCTTTGGGGGGGTATTGCAATTTTTTTTCCATTTTGAGGCGAAATTGTTCCTTTGGGGGGTATTGCAATTTTTTTTCCATTTTGAAGCAAAATTGTTCCTTTGGGGGGGTATTGCAACTTTTCGGCATTTTGAAGCGAAATTGTTCCTTTGGGGGGGTATTGCAACTTTTGGCCATTTTGAAGCAAAATTGTTCCTTTGGGGGGGTATTGCAACTTTTGGCCATTTTGAAGCGAAATTGTTCCTTTCGGGGGGTATTGAAACTTTTCGGCATTTTGAGGCGAAATTGTTCCTTTGGGGGGGTATTGCAACTTTTGGCCATTTTGAAGCGAAATTGATCCTTTGGGGGGTATTGCAATTTTTTGCCATTTTGAGGCGAAATTGTTCCTTTGGGGGGGTATTGCAACTTTTCGGCATTTTGAGGCGAAATTGTTCCTTTGGGGGGTATTGCAATTTTTTGCCATTTTGAGGCGAAATTGTTCCTTTGGGGGGGTATTGCAACTTTTTGCCATTTTGAAGCGAAATTGTTCCTTTGGGGGGGTATTGCAATTTTTTGCCATTTTGAGGCGAAATTGTTCCTTTGGGGGGGTATTGCAACTTTTTTTCCATTTTGAGGCGAAATTGTTCCTTTGGGGTGGTATTGCAATTTTTTTTCCATTTTGAGGCGAAATTGTTCCTTTGGGGGCGTATTGCAACTTTTGGCCATTTTGAAGCGAAATTGTTCCTTTCGGGGGGTATTGCAATTTTTTGCCATTTTGAGGCGAAATTGTTCCTTTGGGGGGTATTGCAATTTTTTGCCATTTTGAGGCGAAATTGTTCCTTTGGGGGGGTATTGCAATTTTTTGCCATTTTGAGGCGAAATTGTTCCTTTGGGGGGGTATTGCAACTTTTGGCCATTTTGAAGCGAAATTGTTTCTTTCGGGGGGTATTGAAACTTTTTGGCATTTTGAGGCGAAATTGTTCCTTTGGGGGGTATTGCAATTTTTTTTCCATTTTGAAGCAAAATTGTTCCTTTGGGGGGGTATTGCAACTTTTCGGCATTTTCAAGCGAAATTGTTCCTTTGGGGGGGTATTGCAACTTTTGGCCATTTTGAAGCAAAATTGTTCCTTTGGGGGGGTATTGCAACTTTTGGCCATTTTGAAGCGAAATTGTTCCTTTCGGGGGGTATTGAAACTTTTCGGCATTTTGAGGCGAAATTGTTCCTTTGGGGGGGGTATTGCAACTTTTGGCCATTTTGAAGCGAAATTGATCCTTTGGGGGGTATTGCAATTTTTTGCCATTTTGAGGCGAAATTGTTCCTTTGGGGGGGTATTGCAACTTTTCGGCATTTTGAGGCGAAATTGTTCCTTTGGGGGGTATTGCAATTTTTTGCCATTTTGAGGCGAAATTGTTCCTTTGGGGGGGTATTGCAACTTTTTGCCATTTTGAAGCGAAATTGTTCCTTTGGGGGGGTATTGCAATTTTTTGCCATTTTGAGGCGAAATTGTTCCTTTGGGGGGGTATTGCAACTTTTGGCCATTTTGAAGCGAAATTGTTTCTTTCGGGGGGTATTGCAACTTTTGGCCATTTTGAGGCAAAATTGTTCCTTTGGGGTGGTATTGCAATTTTTTTTCCATTTTGAGGCGAAATTGTTCCTTTGGGGGCGTATTGCAACTTTTGGCCATTTTGAAGCGAAATTGTTCCTTTCAGGGGGTATTGCAATTTTTTGCCATTTTGAGGCGAAATTGTTCCTTTGGGGGGTATTGCAATTTTTTGCCATTTTGAGGCGAAATTGTTCCTTTGGGGGGTATTGCAACTGTTCGGCATTTTGAGGCGAAATTGTTCCTTTGGTGGGGTATTGCAATTTTTTTTCCATTTTGAGGCGAAATTGTTCCTTTGGGGGGGTATTGCAACTTTTGGCCATTTTGAAGCGAAATTGTTCCTTTGGGGGGGTATTGCAACTTTTGGCCATTTTGAAGCGAAATTGTTCCTTTGGAGGGGTATTGCAACTTTTCGGCATTTTGAGGCGAAATTGTTTCTTTGGGGGGGTATTGCAAATTTTTGCCATTTTGAGGCGAAATTGTTCCTTTGGGGGGGTATTGCAACTTTTGGCCATTTTGAAGCGAAATTGTTCCTTTGGGGGGGTATTGCAATATTTTGCCATTTTGAGGCGAAATTGTTCCTTTGGGGGGTATTGCAACTTTTGGCCATTTTGAAGCGAAATTGTTCCTTTCGGGGGGTATTGCAACTTTTCGGCATTTTGAGGCGAAATTGTTCCTTTGGGTGTTATTGCAATTTTTTTTCCATTTTGAGGCGAAATTGTTTCTTTGGGGGGTATTGCAACTTTTGGCCATTTTGAAGCGAAATTGTACCTTTGGGGGGGTATTGCAATTTTTGGCCATTTTGAAGCGAAATTGTTCCTTTCGGGGGGTATTGCAATTTTTTGCCATTTTGAGGCGAAATTGTTCCTTTGGGGGGTATTGCAATTTTTTGCCATTTTGAGGCGAAATTGTTCCTTTGGGGGGTATTGCAACTGTTCGGCATTTTGAGGCGAAATTGTTCCTTTGGTGGGGTATTGCAATTTTTTTTCCATTTTGAGGCGAAATTGTTCCTTTGGGGGGGTATTGCAACTTTTGGCCATTTTGAAGCGAAATTGTTCCTTTGGGGGGGTATTGCAACTTTTGGCCATTTTGAAGCGAAATTGTTCCTTTGGAGGGGTATTGCAACTTTTCGGCATTTTGAGGCGAAATTGTTTCTTTGGGGGGGTATTGCAAATTTTTGCCATTTTGAGGCGAAATTGTTCCTTTGGGGGGGTATTGCAACTTTTGGCCATTTTGAAGCGAAATTGTTCCTTTGGGGGGGTATTGCAATATTTTGCCATTTTGAGGCGAAATTGTTCCTTTGGGGGGTATTGCAACTTTTGGCCATTTTGAAGCGAAATTGTTCCTTTCGGGGGGTATTGCAACTTTTCGGCATTTTGAGGCGAAATTGTTCCTTTGGGGGTTATTGCAATTTTTTTTCCATTTTGAGGCGAAATTGTTCCTTTGGGGGGTATTGCAACTTTTGGCCATTTTGAAGCGAAATTGTACCTTTGGGGGGGTATTGCAATTTTTGGCCATTTTGAAGCGAAATTGTTCCTTTGGGGGGTATTGCAACTTTTCGGCATTTTGAAGCGAAATTGTTCCTTTGGGGGGTATTGCAACTTTTGGCCATTTTGAAGCGAAATTGTTCCTTTGGGGGGGTATTGCAATTTTTTGACATTTTGAGGCGAAATTGTTCCTTTGGGGGGGTATTGCAACTTTTCGGCATTTTGAGGCAAAATTGTTCCTTTGGGGGGGTATTGCAATTTTTTGCCATTTTGAGGCGAAATTGTTCCTTTGGGGGGGTATTGCAATTTTTGGCCCTTTTGAGGCGAAATTGTTCCTTTGGGGGGGTATTGCAATTTTTTGCCATTTTGAGGCGAAATTGTTCCTTTGGGGGGTATTGCAATTTTTTGCCATTTTGAGGCGAAATTGTTTCTTTGGGGGGGTATTGCAACTTTTGGCCATTTTGAAGCGAAATTGTTCCTTTGGGGGGGTATTGCAATTTCTTGCCATTTTGAGGCGAAATTGTTCCTTTGGGGGGGTATTGCAACTTTTGGCCATTTTGAAGCGAAATTGTTCCTTTGGGGGGGTATTGCAATTTCTTGCCATTTTGAGGCGAAATTGTTCCTTTGGGGGGGTATTGCAACTTTTGGCCATTTTGAAGCGAAATTGTTCCTTTCGGGGGGGTATTGAAACTTTTCGGCATTTTGAGGCGAAATTGTTCCTTTGGGGTGGTATTGCAATTTTTTTTCCATTTTGAGGCGAAATTGTTCCTTTGGGGGGTATTGCAACTTTTGGCCATTTTGAAGCGAAATTGTTCCTTTGGGGGGGTATTGCAATTTTTTGCCATTTTGAGGCGAAATTGTTCCTTTGGGGGGGTATTGCAACTTTTGGCCATTTTGAAGCGAAATTGTTTCTTTCGGGGGGGTATTGAAACTTTTCGGCATTTTCAGGCGAAATTGTTCCTTTGGGGGGGTATTTCAATTTTTTGCCATTTTGAGGCGAAATTGTTCCTTTGGGGGGGTATTGCAATTTTTGGCCCTTTTGAGGCGAAATTGTTCCTTTGGGGGGGTATTGCAATTTTTTGCCATTTTGAGGCGAAATTGTTCCTTTGGGGGGTATTGCAATTTTTTGCCATTTTGAGGCGAAATTGTTTCTTTGGGGGGGTATTGCAACTTTTGGCCATTTTGAAGCGAAATTGTTCCTTTGGGGGGGTATTGCAATTTCTTGCCATTTTGAGGCGAAATTGTTCCTTTGGGGGGGTATTGCAACTTTTGGCCATTTTGAAGCGAAATTGTTCCTTTGGGGGGGTATTGCAATTTCTTGCCATTTTGAGGCGAAATTGTTCCTTTGGGGGGGTATTGCAACTTTTGGCCATTTTGAAGCGAAATTGTTCCTTTCGGGGGGGTATTGAAACTTTTCGGCATTTTGAGGCGAAATTGTTCCTTTGGGGTGGTTTTGCAATTTTTTTTCCATTTTGAGGCGAAATTGTTTCTTTGGGGGGTATTGCAACTTTTGGCCATTTTGAAGCGAAATTGTTCCTTTGGGGGGGTATTGCAATTTTTTGCCATTTTGAGGCGAAATTGTTCCTTTGGGGGGGTATTGCAACTTTTGGCCATTTTGAAGCGAAATTGTTTCTTTCGGGGGGGTATTGAAACTTTTCGGCATTTTGAGGCGAAATTGTTCCTTTGGGGGGGTATTGCAACTTTTCGGCATTTTGAGGTGAAATTGTTCCTTTGGGGGGGTATTGCAATTTTTTGCCATTTTGAGGCGAAATTGTTCCTTTGGGGGGGTATTGCAACTTTTGGCCATTTTGAAGCGAAATTGTTCCTTTCGGGGGGTATTGCAACTTTTCGGCAATTTGAGGCGAAATTGTTCCTTTGGGGGGGTATTGCAACTTTTGGCCATTTTGAAGCGAAATTGTTCCTTTGGGGGGTATTGCAACTTTTGGCCATTTTAAAGCGAAATTGTTCCTTTCGGGGGGTATTGAAACTTTTCGGCATTTTGAGGTGAAATTGTTCCTTTGGGGGGGTATTGCAATTTTTTTTTCCATTTTGAGGCGAAATTGTTCCTTTGGGAGGGTATTGCAACTTTTCGGCATTTTGAAGCGAAATTGTTCCTTTGGGGGGGTATTGCAATTTTTTTCCATTTTGAGGCGAAATTGTTCCTTTGGGGGGGTATTGCAACTTTTGGCCATTTTGAAGCGAAATTGTTCCTTTCAGGGGGTATTGCAACTTTTCGGCATTTTGAGGCGAAATTGTTCCTTTGGGGGGGTTTTGCAACTTTTGGCCATTTTGAAGCGAAATTGTTCCTTTCGGGGGGTATTGAAACTTTTCGGCATTTTGAGGCGAAATTGTTCCTTTGGGGGGGTATTGCAACTTTTGGCCATTTTGAAGCGAAATTGTTCCTTTCGGAGGGTATTGAAACTTTTCAGCATTTTGAGGCGAAATTGTTTCTTTGGGGGGGTATTGCAACTTTTGGCCATTTTGAAGCGAAATTGTTCCTTTGGGGGGGTATTGCAACTTTTGGCCATTTTGAAGCGAAATTGTTCCTTTGGGGGGGTATTGCAATATTTTGCCATTTTGAGGCGAAATTGTTCCTTTGGGGGGTATTGCAACTTTTGGCCATTTTGAAGCGAAATTGTTCCTTTCGGGGGGTATTGCAACTTTTCGGCATTTTGAAGCGAAATTGTTCCTTTGGGGGGGTATTGCAATTTTTTTCCATTTTGAGGCGAAATTGTTCCTTTGGGGGGGTATTGCAACTTTTGGCCATTTTGAAGCGAAATTGTTCCTTTCAGGGGGTATTGCAACTTTTCGGCATTTTGAGGCGAAATTGTTCCTTTGGGGGGGTTTTGCAACTTTTGGCTATTTTGAAGCGAAATTGTTCCTTTCAGGGGGTATTGAAACTTTTCGGCATTTTGATGCGAAATTGTTCCTTTGGGGGGGTATTGCAACTTTTGGCCATTTTGAAGCGAAATTGTTCCTTTCGGAGGGTATTGAAACTTTTCAGCATTTTGAGGCGAAATTGTTTCTTTGGGGGGGTATTGCAAATTTTTGCCATTTTGAGGCGAAATTGTTCCTTTGGGGGGGTATTGCAACTTTTGGCCATTTTGAAGCGAAATTGTTCCTTTGGGGGGGTATTGCAATATTTTGCCATTTTGAGGCGAAATTGTTCCTTTGGGGGGTATTGCAACTTTTGGCCATTTTGAAGCGAAATTGTTCCTTTCGGGGGGTATTGCAACTTTTCGGCATTTTGAGGCGAAATTGTTCCTTTGGGGGTTATTGCAATTTTTTTTCCATTTTGAGGCGAAATTGTTCCTTTGGGGGGTATTGCAACTTTTGGCCATTTTGAAGCGAAATTGTACCTTTGGGGGGGTATTGCAATTTTTGGCCATTTTGAAGCGAAATTGTTCCTTTGGGGGGGTATTGCAACTTTTCGGCATTTTGAAGCGAAATTGTTCCTTTGGGGGGTATTGCAACTTTTGGCCATTTTGAAGCGAAATTGTTCCTTTGGGGGGGTATTGCAATTTTTTGACATTTTGAGGCGAAATTGTTCCTTTGGGGGGGTATTGCAACTTTTGGCCATATTGAAGCGAAATTGTTCCTTTGAGGGGGTATTACAATTTTTGGCCATTTTGAGGCGAAATTGTTCCTTTGGGGGGTTATTGCAATTTTTTGCCATTTTGAGGCGAAATTGTTTCTTTGGGGGGGTATTGCAACTTTTGGCCATTTTGAAGCGAAATTGTTCCTTTCGGGGGGGTATTGCAACTTTTCGGCATTTTGAGGCAAAATTGTTCCTTTGGGGGGATATTGCAATTTTTTGCCATTTTGAGGCGAAATTGTTCCTTTGGGGGGGTATTGCAATTTTTGGCCATTTTGAGGCGAAATTGTTCCTTTGAGGGGGTATTGCAATTTTTTGCCATTTTGAGGCGAAATTGTTCCTTTGGGGGGTATTGCAATTTTTTGCCATTTTGAGGCGAAATTGTTTCTTTGGGGGGGTATTGCAACTTTTGGCCATTTTGAAGCGAAATTGTTCCTTTGGGGGGGTATTGCAATTTTTTGCCATTTTGAGGCGAAATTGTTCCTTTGGGGGGGTATTGCAACTTTTGGCCATTTTGAAGCGAAATGGTTCCTTTGGGGGGGTATTGCAATTTTTTGCCATTTTGAGGCGAAATTGTTCCTTTCGGGGGGGTATTGAAACTTTTCGGCATTTTGAGGCGAAATGGTTCCTTTGGGGTGGTATTGCAATTTTTTTTCCATTTTGAGGCGAAATTGTTCCTTTGGGGGAGTATTGCAACTTTTGGCCATTTTGAAGAGAAATTGTTCCTTTGGGAGGGTATTGCAATTTTTTGCCATTTTGAGGCGAAATTGTTCCTTTGGGAAGGTATTGCAACTTTTGGCCATTTTGAAGCGAAATTGTTTCTTTCGGGGGGGTATTGAAACTTTTCGGCATTTTGAGGCGAAATTGTTCCTTTGGGGGGGTATTGCAATTTTTTGCCATTTTGAGGCGAAATTTTTTCTTTGGGGGGGTATTGCAACTTTTGGCCATTTTGAAGCAAAATTGTTCCTTTGGGGGGGTATTGCAACTTTTGGCCATTTTGAAGCGAAATTGTTCCTTTCGGGGGGTATTGAAACTTTTCGGCATTTTGAGGCGAAATTGTTCCTTTGGGGTGGTATTGTAATTTTTTTTCCATTTTGAGGCGAAATTGTTCCTTTGGGGGGGTATTGCAACTTTTGGCCATTTTAAAGCGAAATTGTTCCTTTCGGGGGGTATTGAAACTTTTCGGCATTTTGAGGTGAAATTGTTCCTTTGGGGGGGTATTGCAACTTTTGGCCATTTTGAAGCGAAATTGTTCCTTTGGGGGGGTATTGCAACTTTTCGGCATTTTGAAGCGAAATTGTTCCTTTGGGGGGTATTGCAACTTTTGGCCATTTTGAAGCGAAATTGTTCCTTTGGGGGGGTATTGCAATTTTTTGACATTTTGAGGCGAAATTGTTCCTTTGGGGGGGTATTGCAACTTTTGGCCATATTGAAGCGAAATTGTTCCTTTGAGGGGGTATTACAATTTTTGGCCATTTTGAGGCGAAATTGTTCCTTTGGGGGGTTATTGCAATTTTTTGCCATTTTGAGGCGAAATTGTTTCTTTGGGGGGGTATTGCAACTTTTGGCCATTTTGAAGCGAAATTGTTCCTTTCGGGGGGGTATTGCAACTTTTCGGCATTTTGAGGCAAAATTGTTCCTTTGGGGGGATATTGCAATTTTTTGCCATTTTGAGGCGAAATTGTTCCTTTGGGGGGGTATTGCAATTTTTGGCCATTTTGAGGCGAAATTGTTCCTTTGAGGGGGTATTGCAATTTTTTGCCATTTTGAGGCGAAATTGTTCCTTTGGGGGGTATTGCAATTTTTTGCCATTTTGAGGCGAAATTGTTTCTTTGGGGGGGTATTGCAACTTTTGGCCATTTTGAAGCGAAATTGTTCCTTTGGGGGGGTATTGCAATTTTTTTCCATTTTGAGGCGAAATTGTTCCTTTGGGGGGGTATTGCAACTTTTGGCCATTTTGAAGCGAAATTGTTCCTTTCAGGGGGTATTGCAACTTTTCGGCATTTTGAGGCGAAATTGTTCCTTTGGGGGGGTTTTGCAACTTTTGGCTATTTTGAAGCGAAATTGTTCCTTTCAGGGGGTATTGAAACTTTTCGGCATTTTGATGCGAAATTGTTCCTTTGGGGGGGTATTGCAACTTTTGGCCATTTTGAAGCGAAATTGTTCCTTTCGGAGGGTATTGAAACTTTTCAGCATTTTGAGGCGAAATTGTTTCTTTGGGGGGGTATTGCAAATTTTTGCCATTTTGAGGCGAAATTGTTCCTTTGGGGGGGTATTGCAACTTTTGGCCATTTTGAAGCGAAATTGTTCCTTTGGGGGGGTATTGCAATATTTTGCCATTTTGAGGCGAAATTGTTCCTTTGGGGGGTATTGCAACTTTTGGCCATTTTGAAGCGAAATTGTTCCTTTCGGGGGGTATTGCAACTTTTCGGCATTTTGAGGCGAAATTGTTCCTTTGGGGGTTATTGCAATTTTTTTTCCATTTTGAGGCGAAATTGTTCCTTTGGGGGGTATTGCAACTTTTGGCCATTTTGAAGCGAAATTGTACCTTTGGGGGGGTATTGCAATTTTTGGCCATTTTGAAGCGAAATTGTTCCTTTGGGGGGGTATTGCAACTTTTCGGCATTTTGAAGCGAAATTGTTCCTTTGGGGGGTATTGCAACTTTTGGCCATTTTGAAGCGAAATTGTTCCTTTGGGGGGGTATTGCAATTTTTTGACATTTTGAGGCGAAATTGTTCCTTTGGGGGGGTATTGCAACTTTTGGCCATATTGAAGCGAAATTGTTCCTTTGAGGGGGTATTACAATTTTTGGCCATTTTGAGGCGAAATTGTTCCTTTGGGGGGTTATTGCAATTTTTTGCCATTTTGAGGCGAAATTGTTTCTTTGGGGGGGTATTGCAACTTTTGGCCATTTTGAAGCGAAATTGTTCCTTTCGGGGGGGTATTGCAACTTTTCGGCATTTTGAGGCAAAATTGTTCCTTTGGGGGGATATTGCAATTTTTTGCCATTTTGAGGCGAAATTGTTCCTTTGGGGGGGTATTGCAATTTTTGGCCATTTTGAGGCGAAATTGTTCCTTTGAGGGGGTATTGCAATTTTTTGCCATTTTGAGGCGAAATTGTTCCTTTGGGGGGTATTGCAATTTTTTGCCATTTTGAGGCGAAATTGTTTCTTTGGGGGGGTATTGCAACTTTTGGCCATTTTGAAGCGAAATTGTTCCTTTGGGGGGGTATTGCAATTTTTTGCCATTTTGAGGCGAAATTGTTCCTTTGGGGGGGTATTGCAACTTTTGGCCATTTTGAAGCGAAATGGTTCCTTTGGGGGGGTATTGCAATTTTTTGCCATTTTGAGGCGAAATTGTTCCTTTCGGGGGGGTATTGAAACTTTTCGGCATTTTGAGGCGAAATGGTTCCTTTGGGGTGGTATTGCAATTTTTTTTCCATTTTGAGGCGAAATTGTTCCTTTGGGGGAGTATTGCAACTTTTGGCCATTTTGAAGAGAAATTGTTCCTTTGGGAGGGTATTGCAATTTTTTGCCATTTTGAGGCGAAATTGTTCCTTTGGGAAGGTATTGCAACTTTTGGCCATTTTGAAGCGAAATTGTTTCTTTCGGGGGGGTATTGAAACTTTTCGGCATTTTGAGGCGAAATTGTTCCTTTGGGGGGGTATTGCAATTTTTTGCCATTTTGAGGCGAAATTTTTTCTTTGGGGGGGTATTGCAACTTTTGGCCATTTTGAAGCAAAATTGTTCCTTTGGGGGGGTATTGCAACTTTTGGCCATTTTGAAGCGAAATTGTTCCTTTCGGGGGGTATTGAAACTTTTCGGCATTTTGAGGCGAAATTGTTCCTTTGGGGTGGTATTGTAATTTTTTTTCCATTTTGAGGCGAAATTGTTCCTTTGGGGGGGTATTGCAACTTTTGGCCATTTTAAAGCGAAATTGTTCCTTTCGGGGGGTATTGAAACTTTTCGGCATTTTGAGGTGAAATTGTTCCTTTGGGGGGGTATTGCAACTTTTGGCCATTTTGAAGCGAAATTGTTCCTTTGGGGGGGTATTGCAACTTTTCGGCATTTTGAAGCGAAATTGTTCCTTTGGGGGGTATTGCAACTTTTGGCCATTTTGAAGCGAAATTGTTCCTTTGGGGGGGTATTGCAATTTTTTGACATTTTGAGGCGAAATTGTTCCTTTGGGGGGGTATTGCAACTTTTGGCCATATTGAAGCGAAATTGTTCCTTTGAGGGGGTATTACAATTTTTGGCCATTTTGAGGCGAAATTGTTCCTTTGGGGGGTTATTGCAATTTTTTGCCATTTTGAGGCGAAATTGTTTCTTTGGGGGGGTATTGCAACTTTTGGCCATTTTGAAGCGAAATTGTTCCTTTCGGGGGGGTATTGCAACTTTTCGGCATTTTGAGGCAAAATTGTTCCTTTGGGGGGATATTGCAATTTTTTGCCATTTTGAGGCGAAATTGTTCCTTTGGGGGGGTATTGCAATTTTTGGCCATTTTGAGGCGAAATTGTTCCTTTGAGGGGGTATTGCAATTTTTTGCCATTTTGAGGCGAAATTGTTCCTTTGGGGGGTATTGCAATTTTTTGCCATTTTGAGGCGAAATTGTTTCTTTGGGGGGGTATTGCAACTTTTGGCCATTTTGAAGCGAAATTGTTCCTTTGGGGGGGTATTGCAATTTTTTGCCATTTTGAGACGAAATTGTTCCTTTGGGGGGGTATTGCAACTTTTGGCCATTTTGAAGCGAAATTGTTCCTTTCGGGGGGGTATTGAAACTTTTCGGCATTTTGAGGCGAAATGGTTCCTTTGGGGTGGTATTGCAATTTTTTTTCCATTTTGAGGCGAAATTGTTCCTTTGGGGGAGTATTGCAACTTTTGGCCATTTTGAAGAGAAATTGTTCCTTTGGGAGGGTATTGCAATTTTTTGCCATTTTGAGGCGAAATTGTTCCTTTGGGAAGGTATTGCAACTTTTGGCCATTTTGAAGCGAAATTGTTTCTTTCGGGGGGGTATTGAAACTTTTCGGCATTTTGAGGCGAAATTGTTCCTTTGGGGGGGTATTGCAATTTTTTGCCATTTTGAGGCGAAATTTTTTCTTTGGGGGGGTATTGCAACTTTTGGCCATTTTGAAGCAAAATTGTTCCTTTGGGGGGGTATTGCAACTTTTGGCCATTTTGAAGCGAAATTGTTCCTTTCGGGGGGTATTGAAACTTTTCGGCATTTTGAGGCGAAATTGTTCCTTTGGGGTGGTATTGTAATTTTTTTTCCATTTTGAGGCGAAATTGTTCCTTTGGGGGGGTATTGCAACTTTTGGCCATTTTAAAGCGAAATTGTTCCTTTCGGGGGGTATTGAAACTTTTCGGCATTTTGAGGTGAAATTGTTCCTTTGGGGGGGTATTGCAACTTTTGGCCATTTTGAAGCGAAATTGTTCCTTTCAGGGGGTATTGCAACTTTTCGGCATTTTGAGGCGAAATTGTTCCTTTGGGGGGGTTTTGCAACTTTTGGCCATTTTGAAGCGAAATTGTTCCTTTCGGGGGGTATTGAAACTTTTCGGCATTTTGAGGCGAAATTGTTCCTTTGGGGGGGTATTGCAACTTTTGGCCATTTTGAAGCGAAATTGTTCCTTTCGGGGGTATTGAAACTTTTCAGCATTTTGAGGCGAAATTGTTCCTTTGGGGGGGTATTGCAATTTTTTTTCCATTTTGAGGCGAAATTGTTCCTTTGGGGGGGTATTGCAACTTTTGGCCATTTTGAAGCGAAATTGTTCCTTTCAGGGGGTATTGCAACTTTTCGGCATTTTGAGGCGAAATTGTTCCTTTGGGGGGGTTTTGCAACTTTTGGCCATTTTGAAGCGAAATTGTTCCTTTCGGGGGGTATTGAAACTTTTCAGCATTTTGAGGCGAAATTGTTCCTTTGGGGGGGTATTGCAATTTTTTTTCCATTTTGAGGCGAAATTGTTCCTTTCGGGGGGGTATTGCAACTTTTGGCCATTTTGAAGCGAAATTGTTCCTTTGGGGGTATTGCAACTTTTCGGCATTTTGAAGCGAAATTGTTCCTTTGGGGGGGTATTGCAATTTTTTTCCATTTTGAGGCGAAATTGTTCCTTTGGGAGGGTATTGCAATTTTTTGCCATTTTGAGGCGAAATTGTTCCTTTGGGGGGGTATTGCAACTTTTTGGCATTTTGAGGCGAAATTGTTCCTTTGGGGTGTATTGCAATTTTTTGCCATTTTGAGGCGAAATTGTTCCTTTGGGGAG
Source organism: Anomaloglossus baeobatrachus (assembly GCF_048569485.1). Lineage (NCBI taxonomy): Eukaryota > Metazoa > Chordata > Amphibia > Anura > Aromobatidae > Anomaloglossus > Anomaloglossus baeobatrachus. Next base: position 195,737,240 of record NC_134361.1, read on the forward strand.
GTATTGCAACTTTTGGCCATTTTGAAGCGAAATTGTTCCTTTGGGGGGGTTTTGCAACTTTTGGCCATTTTGAAGCGAAATTGTTCCTTTCAGGGGGTATTGAAACTTTTCAGCATTTTGAGGCGAAATTGTTCCTTTGGGGGGGTATTGCAATTTTTTTTTCCATTTTGAGGCGAAATTGTTCCTTTGGGGGGGTATTGCAACTTTTCGGCATTTTGAAGCGAAATTGTTCCTTTGGGGGGTATTGCAACTTTTGGCCATTTTGAAGCGAAATTGTTCCTTTGGGGGGGGTATTGCAATTTTTTGCCATTTTGAGGCGAAATTGTTGCTTTGGGGGGGTATTGCAACTTTTGGCCATTTTGAAGCGAAATTGTTCCTTTCGGGGGGTATTGAAACTTTTCGGCATTTTGAGGCGAAATTGTTCCTTTGGGGGGGTATTGCAATTTTTTTTCCATTTTGAGGCGAAATTGTTCCTTTGGGGGGGTATTGCAACTTTTGGCCATTTTGAAGCGAAATTGTTCCTTTCGGGGGGTATTGCAACTTTTCGGCAATTTGAGGCGAAATTGTTCCTTTGGGGGGGTATTGCAACTTTTGGCCATTTTGAAGCGAAATTGTTCCTTTGGGGTGTATTGCAATTTTTTGCCATTTTGAGGCGAAATTGTTCCTTTGGGGGGTATTGCTATTTTTTGCCATTTTGAGGCGAAATTGTTCCTTTGGGGGGTATTGCAACTTTTCGACATTTTGAAGCTAAATTGTTCCTTTGGGGGGGTATTGCAATTTTTTTCCATTTTGAGGCGAAATTGTTCCTTTGGGGGGGTATTGCAACTTTTGGCCATTTTGAAGCGAAATTGTTCCTTTCAGGGGGTATTGCAACTTTTCGGCATTTTGAGGCGAAATTGTTCCTTTGGGGGGGTTTTGCAACTTTTGGCCATTTTGAAGCGAAATTGTTCCTTTCGGGTGGTATTGAAACTTTTCAGCATTTTGAGGCGAAATTGTTCCTTTGGGGGTATTGCAACTTTTGGCCATTTTGAAGCGAAATTGTTCCTTTCGGGGGGTATTGAAACTTTTCGGCATTTGAGGCGAAATTGTTCCTTTGGGGGGGTATTGCAACTTTTGGCCATTTTGAAGCGAAATTGATCCTTTGGGGAGTATTGCAATTTTTTGTAATTTTGAGGCGAAATTGTTCCTTTGGGGGGGTATTGCAACTTTTCGGCATTTTGAGTCGAAATTGTTCCTTTGGGGGGTATTGCAATTTTTTGCCATTTTGAGGCGAAATTGTTCCTTTGGGGGGGGTATTGCAACTTTTCGGCATTTTGAAGCGAAATTGTTCCTTTGGTGGGGTATTGCAATTTTTTTTCCATTTTGAGGCGAAATTGTTCCTTTGGGGGGGTATTGCAACTTTTGGCCATTTTGTAGCGAAATTGTTCCTTTGGGGGATATTGCAACTTTTTGGCATTTTGAGGCGAAATTGTTCCTTTGGGGCGGTATTGCAACTTTTGGCCATTTTGAAGCGAAATTGTTCCTTTCGGGGGGTATTGAAACTTTTCGGCATTTTGAGGCGAAATTGTTCCTTTGGGGGGGTATTGCAATTTTTTTTCCATTTTGAGGCGAAATTGTTCCTTTGGGGGGGTATTGCAACTTTTGGCCATTTTGAAGCGAAATTGTTCCTTTCGGGGGGTATTGCAACTTTTCGGCAATTTGAGGCGAAATTGTTCCTTTGGGGGGGTATTGCAACTTTTGGCCATTTTGAAGCGAAATTGTTCCTTTGGGGTGTATTGCAATTTTTTGCCATTTTGAGGCGAAATTGTTCCTTTGGGGGGTATTGCAATTTTTTGCCATTTTGAGGCGAAATTGTTCCTTTGGGGGGTATTGCAACTTTTCGACATTTTGAAGCTAAATTGTTCCTTTGGGGGGGTATTGCAATTTTTTTCCATTTTGAGGCGAAATTGTTCCTTTGGGGGGGTATTGCAACTTTTGGCCATTTTGAAGCGAAATTGTTCCTTTCAGGGGGTATTGCAACTTTTCGGCATTTTGAGGCGAAATTGTTCCTTTGGGGGGGTTTTGCAACTTTTGGCCATTTTGAAGCGAAATTGTTCCTTTCGGGGGGTATTGAAACTTTTCAGCATTTTGAGGCGAAATTGTTCCTTTGGGGGGGTATTGCAATTTTTTTTCCATTTTGAGGCGAAATTGTTCCTTTGGGGGGGTATTGCAACTTTTGGCCATTTTGAAGCGAAATTGATCCTTTGGGGGGTATTGCAATTTTTTGCCATTTTGAGGCGAAATTGTTCCTTTGGGGGGTATTGCAATTTTTTTCCATTTTGAGGCGAAATTGTTCCTTTGGGGGGGTATTGCAACTTTTGGCCATTTTGTAGCGAAATTGTTCCTTTGGGGGGTATTGCAACTTTTGGCCATTTTGAAGCGAAATTGTTCCTTTCGGGGGGTATTGAAACTTTTCGGCATTTTGAGGCGAAATTGTTCCTTTAAGGGGGTATTGCAACTTTTGGCCATTTTGAAGCGAAATTGTTCCTTTGGGGGGGTATTGCAACTTTTCGGCATTTTGAAGCGAAATTGTTCCTTTGGGGGGTATTGCAACTTTTGGCCATTTTGAAGCGAAATTGTTCCTTTCGGGGGTATTGCAACTTTTCGGCATTTTGAGGCGAAATTGTTCCTTTGGGGGGTATTGCAATTTTTTTTCCATTTTGAGGCGAAATTGTTCCTTTGGGGGGGTATTGCAACTTTTGGCCATTTTGAAGCGAAATTGTTCCTTTCGGGGGGTATTGCAATTTTTTGCCATTTTAAGGCGAAATTGTTCCTTTGGGGGGGTATTGCAACTTTTGGCCATTTTGAAGCGAAATTGTTCCTTTGGGGGGGGTATTGCAATTTTTCGCCATTTTGAGGCGAAATTGTTCCTTTGGGGGGGTATTGCAATTTTTTTTCCATTTTGAAGCAAAATTGTTCCTTTGGGGGGGTATTGCAACTTTTCGGCATTTTGAAGCGAAATTGTTCCTTTGGGGGGGTATTGCAACTTTTGGCCATTTTGAAGCAAAATTGTTCCTTTGGGGGGTATTGCAACTTTTGGCCATTTTGAAGCGAAATTGTTCCTTTCGGGGGGTATTGAAACTTTTCGGCATTTTGAGGCGAAATTGTTCCTTTGGGGGGGTATTGCAACTTTTGGCCATTTTGAAGCGAAATTGATCCTTTGGGGGGTATTGCAATTTTTTGCCATTTTGAGGCGAAATTGTTCCTTTGGGGGGGTATTGCAACTTTTCGGCATTTTGAGGCGAAATTGTTCCTTTGGGGGGTATTGCAATTTTTTGCCATTTTGAGGCGAAATTGTTCCTTTGGGGGGGGTATTGCAACTTTTCGGCATTTTGAAGCGAAATTGTTCCTTTGGTGGGGTATTGCAATTTTTTTTCCATTTTGAGGCGAAATTGTTCCTTTGGGGGGGTATTGCAACTTTTGGCCATTTTGTAGCGAAATTGTTCCTTTGGGGGATATTGCAACTTTTTGGCATTTTGAGGCGAAATTGTTCCTTTGGGGCGGTATTGCAACTTTTGGCCATTTTAAAGAGAAATTGTTCCTTTCGGGGGGTATTGAAACTTTTCGGCATTTTGAGGCGAAATTGTTCCTTTGGGGGGGTATTGCAATTTTTTTTCCATTTTGAGGCGAAATTGTTCCTTTGGGGGGGTATTGCAACTTTTGGCCATTTTGAAGCGAAATTGTTCCTTTCGGGGGGTATTGCAACTTTTCGGCAATTTGAGGCGAAATTGTTCCTTTGGGGGGGTATTGCAACTTTTGGCCATTTTGAAGCGAAATTGTTCCTTTGGGGTGTATTGCAATTTTTTGCCATTTTGAGGCGAAATTGTTCCTTTGGGGGGTATTGCAATTTTTTGCCATTTTGAGGCGAAATTGTTCCTTTGGGGGGTATTGCAACTTTTCGACATTTTGAAGCTAAATTGTTCCTGTGGGGGGGTATTGCAATTTTTTTCCATTTTGAGGCGAAATTGTTCCTTTGGGGGGGTATTGCAACTTTTGGCCATTTTGAAGCGAAATTGTTCCTTTCAGGGGGTATTGCAACTTTTCGGCATTTTGAGGCGAAATTGTTCCTTTGGGGGGGTTTTGCAACTTTTGGCCATTTTGAGGCGAAATTGTTCCTTTGGGGTGTATTGCAATTTTTTGCCATTTTGAGGCGAAATTGTTCCTTTGGGGAGGTATTGCAACTTTTGGCCATTTTGAAGCGAAATTGTTCCTTTGGGGGGGTTTTGCAACTTTTGGCCATTTTGAAGCGAAATTGTTCCTTTCGGGGGGTATTGAAACTTTTCGGCATTTTGAGGCGAAATTGTTCCTTTGGGGGGGTATTGCAACTTTTGGCCATTTTGAAGCGAAATTGTTCCTTTCGGGGGGTATTGAAACTTTTCAGCATTTTGAGGCGAAATTGTTCCTTTGGGGGGGTATTGCAATTTTTTTTTCCATTTTGAGGCGAAATTGTTCCTTTGGGGGGGTATTGCAACTTTTCGGCATTTTGAAGCGAAATTGTTCCTTTGGGGGGGTATTGCAACTTTTGGCCATTTTAAAGCGAAATTGTTCCTTTGGGGGGGGTATTGCAATTTTTTGCCATTTTGAGGCGAAATTGTTCCTTTGGGGGGGTATTGCAACTTTTTGGCATTTTGAGGCGAAATTGTTCCTTTGGGGTGTATTGCAATTTTTTGCCATTTTGAGGCGAAATTGTTCCTTTGTGGCGTATTGCAATTTTTTGCCATTTTGAGGCGAAATTGTTCCTTTGGGGGGGTATTGCAACTTTTCGGCATTTTGAAGCTAAATTGTTCCTTTGGGGGGGTATTGCAACTTTTGGCCATTTTGAAGCGAAATTGTTCCTTTCGGGGGGTATTGAAACTTTTCGGCATTTGAGGCGAAATTGTTCCTTTGGGGGGGTATTGCAACTTTTGGCCATTTTGAAGCGAAATTGATCCTTTGGGGAGTATTGCAATTTTTTGTAATTTTGAGGCGAAATTGTTCCTTTGGGGGGGTATTGCAACTTTTCGGCATTTTGAGTCGAAATTGTTCCTTTGGGGGGTATTGCAATTTTTTGCCATTTTGAGGCGAAATTGTTCCTTTGGGGGGGGTATTGCAACTTTTCGGCATTTTGAAGCGAAATTGTTCCTTTGGTGGGGTATTGCAATTTTTTTTCCATTTTGAGGCGAAATTGTTCCTTTGGGGGGGTATTGCAACTTTTGGCCATTTTGTAGCGAAATTGTTCCTTTGGGGGATATTGCAACTTTTTGGCATTTTGAGGCGAAATTGTTCCTTTGGGGCGGTATTGCAACTTTTGGCCATTTTGAAGCGAAATTGTTCCTTTCGGGGGGTATTGAAACTTTTCGGCATTTTGAGGCGAAATTGTTCCTTTGGGGGGGTATTGCAATTTTTTTTCCATTTTGAGGCGAAATTGTTCCTTTGGGGGGGTATTGCAACTTTTGGCCATTTTGAAGCGAAATTGTTCCTTTCGGGGGGTATTGCAACTTTTCGGCAATTTGAGGCGAAATTGTTCCTTTGGGGGGGTATTGCAACTTTTGGCCATTTTGAAGCGAAATTGTTCCTTTGGGGTGTATTGCAATTTTTTGCCATTTTGAGGCGAAATTGTTCCTTTGGGGGGTATTGCAATTTTTTGCCATTTTGAGGCGAAATTGTTCCTTTGGGGGGTATTGCAACTTTTCGACATTTTGAAGCTAAATTGTTCCTTTGGGGGGGTATTGCAATTTTTTTCCATTTTGAGGCGAAATTGTTCCTTTGGGGGGGTATTGCAACTTTTGGCCATTTTGAAGCGAAATTGTTCCTTTCAGGGGGTATTGCAACTTTTCGGCATTTTGAGGCGAAATTGTTCCTTTGGGGGGGTTTTGCAACTTTTGGCCATTTTGAAGCGAAATTGTTCCTTTCGGGGGGTATTGAAACTTTTCAGCATTTTGAGGCGAAATTGTTCCTTTGGGGGGGTATTGCAATTTTTTTTCCATTTTGAGGCGAAATTGTTCCTTTGGGGGGGTATTGCAACTTTTGGCCATTTTGAAGCGAAATTGATCCTTTGGGGGGTATTGCAATTTTTTGCCATTTTGAGGCGAAATTGTTCCTTTGGGGGGTATTGCAATTTTTTTCCATTTTGAGGCGAAATTGTTCCTTTGGGGGGGTATTGCAACTTTTGGCCATTTTGTAGCGAAATTGTTCCTTTGGGGGGTATTGCAACTTTTGGCCATTTTGAAGCGAAATTGTTCCTTTCGGGGGGTATTGAAACTTTTCGGCATTTTGAGGCGAAATTGTTCCTTTAAGGGGGTATTGCAACTTTTGGCCATTTTGAAGCGAAATTGTTCCTTTGGGGGGGTATTGCAACTTTTCGGCATTTTGAAGCGAAATTGTTCCTTTGGGGGGTATTGCAACTTTTGGCCATTTTGAAGCGAAATTGTTCCTTTCGGGGGTATTGCAACTTTTCGGCATTTTGAGGCGAAATTGTTCCTTTGGGGGGTATTGCAATTTTTTTTCCATTTTGAGGCGAAATTGTTCCTTTGGGGGGGTATTGCAACTTTTGGCCATTTTGAAGCGAAATTGTTCCTTTCGGGGGGTATTGCAATTTTTTGCCATTTTAAGGCGAAATTGTTCCTTTGGGGGGGTATTGCAACTTTTGGCCATTTTGAAGCGAAATTGTTCCTTTGGGGGGGGTATTGCAATTTTTCGCCATTTTGAGGCGAAATTGTTCCTTTGGGGGGGTATTGCAATTTTTTTTCCATTTTGAAGCAAAATTGTTCCTTTGGGGGGGTATTGCAACTTTTCGGCATTTTGAAGCGAAATTGTTCCTTTGGGGGGGTATTGCAACTTTTGGCCATTTTGAAGCAAAATTGTTCCTTTGGGGGGTATTGCAACTTTTGGCCATTTTGAAGCGAAATTGTTCCTTTCGGGGGGTATTGAAACTTTTCGGCATTTTGAGGCGAAATTGTTCCTTTGGGGGGGTATTGCAACTTTTGGCCATTTTGAAGCGAAATTGATCCTTTGGGGGGTATTGCAATTTTTTGCCATTTTGAGGCGAAATTGTTCCTTTGGGGGGGTATTGCAACTTTTCGGCATTTTGAGGCGAAATTGTTCCTTTGGGGGGTATTGCAATTTTTTGCCATTTTGAGGCGAAATTGTTCCTTTGGGGGGGGTATTGCAACTTTTCGGCATTTTGAAGCGAAATTGTTCCTTTGGTGGGGTATTGCAATTTTTTTTCCATTTTGAGGCGAAATTGTTCCTTTGGGGGGGTATTGCAACTTTTGGCCATTTTGTAGCGAAATTGTTCCTTTGGGGGATATTGCAACTTTTTGGCATTTTGAGGCGAAATTGTTCCTTTGGGGCGGTATTGCAACTTTTGGCCATTTTAAAGAGAAATTGTTCCTTTCGGGGGGTATTGAAACTTTTCGGCATTTTGAGGCGAAATTGTTCCTTTGGGGGGGTATTGCAATTTTTTTTCCATTTTGAGGCGAAATTGTTCCTTTGGGGGGGTATTGCAACTTTTGGCCATTTTGAAGCGAAATTGTTCCTTTCGGGGGGTATTGCAACTTTTCGGCAATTTGAGGCGAAATTGTTCCTTTGGGGGGGTATTGCAACTTTTGGCCATTTTGAAGCGAAATTGTTCCTTTGGGGTGTATTGCAATTTTTTGCCATTTTGAGGCGAAATTGTTCCTTTGGGGGGTATTGCAATTTTTTGCCATTTTGAGGCGAAATTGTTCCTTTGGGGGGTATTGCAACTTTTCGACATTTTGAAGCTAAATTGTTCCTGTGGGGGGGTATTGCAATTTTTTTCCATTTTGAGGCGAAATTGTTCCTTTGGGGGGGTATTGCAACTTTTGGCCATTTTGAAGCGAAATTGTTCCTTTCAGGGGGTATTGCAACTTTTCGGCATTTTGAGGCGAAATTGTTCCTTTGGGGGGGTTTTGCAACTTTTGGCCATTTTGAGGCGAAATTGTTCCTTTGGGGTGTATTGCAATTTTTTGCCATTTTGAGGCGAAATTGTTCCTTTGGGGAGGTATTGCAACTTTTGGCCATTTTGAAGCGAAATTGTTCCTTTGGGGGGGTTTTGCAACTTTTGGCCATTTTGAAGCGAAATTGTTCCTTTCGGGGGGTATTGAAACTTTTCGGCATTTTGAGGCGAAATTGTTCCTTTGGGGGGGTATTGCAACTTTTGGCCATTTTGAAGCGAAATTGTTCCTTTCGGGGGGTATTGAAACTTTTCAGCATTTTGAGGCGAAATTGTTCCTTTGGGGGGGTATTGCAATTTTTTTTTCCATTTTGAGGCGAAATTGTTCCTTTGGGGGGGTATTGCAACTTTTCGGCATTTTGAAGCGAAATTGTTCCTTTGGGGGGGTATTGCAACTTTTGGCCATTTTAAAGCGAAATTGTTCCTTTGGGGGGGGTATTGCAATTTTTTGCCATTTTGAGGCGAAATTGTTCCTTTGGGGGGGTATTGCAACTTTTTGGCATTTTGAGGCGAAATTGTTCCTTTGGGGTGTATTGCAATTTTTTGCCATTTTGAGGCGAAATTGTTCCTTTGTGGCGTATTGCAATTTTTTGCCATTTTGAGGCGAAATTGTTCCTTTGGGGGGGTATTGCAACTTTTCGGCATTTTGAAGCTAAATTGTTCCTTTGGGGGGGTATTGCAACTTTTGGCCATTTTGAAGCGAAATTGTTCCTTTGGGGGGTATTGCAACTTTTGGCCATTTTAAAGCGAAATTGTTCCTTTCGGGGGGTATTGAAACTTTTCGGCATTTTGAGGTGAAATTGTTCCTTTGGGGGGGTATTGCAATTTTTTTTCCATTTTGAGGCGAAATTGTTCCTTTGGGGGGGTATTGCAACTTTTCGGCATTTTGAAGCGAAATTGTTCCTTTGGGGGGGTATTGCAATTTTTTTCCATTTTGAGGCGAAATTGTTCCTTTGGGGGGGTATTGCAACTTTTGGCCATTTTGAAGCGAAATTGTTCCTTTCAGGGGGTATTGCAACTTTTCGGCATTTTGAGGCGAAATTGTTCCTTTGGGGGGGTTTTGTAACTTTTGGCCATTTTGAAGCGAAATTGTTCCTTTCGGGGGGTATTGAAACTTTTCAGCATTTTGAGGCGAAATTGTTCCTTTGGGGGGGTATTGCAATTTTTTTTCCATTTTGAGGCGAAATTGTTCCTTTGGGGGGGTATTGCAACTTTTGGCCATTTTGAAGCGAAATTGATCCTTTGGGGGGTATTGCAATTTTTTGCCATTTTGAGGCGAAATTGTTCCTTTGGGGGGTATTGCAATTTTTTTCCATTTTGAGGCGAAATTGTTCCTTTAAGGGGGTATTGCAACTTTTGGCCATTTTGAAGCGAAATTGTTCCTTTGGGGGTGTATTGCAACTTTTCGGCATTTTGAAGCGAAATTGTTCCTTTGGGGGGTATTGCAACTTTTGGCCATTTTGAAGCGAAATTGTTCCTTTCGGGGGTATTGCAACTTTTCGGCATTTTGAGGCGAAATTGTTCCTTTGGGGGGTATTGCAATTTTTTTTCCATTTTGAGGCGAAATTGTTCCTTTGGGGGGGTATTGCAACTTCTGGCCATTTTGAAGCGAAATTGTTCCTTTCGGGGGGTATTGCAATTTTTTGCCATTTTAAGGCGAAATTGTTCCTTTGGGGGGGTATTGCAACTTTTGGCCATTTTGAAGCGAAATTGTTCCTTTGGGGGGGGTATTGCAATTTTTTGCCATTTTGAGGCGAAATTGTTCCTTTGGGGTGGTATTGCAACTATTGGCCATTTTGAAGCGAAATTGTTCCTTTCGGGGGGTATTGAAACTTTTTGGCATTTTGAGGCGAAATTGTTCCTTTGGGGGGGTATTGCAATTTTTTTTCCATTTTGAAGCAAAATTGTTCCTTTGGGGGGGTATTGCAACTTTTCGGCATTTTGAAGCGAAATTGTTCCTTTGGGGGGGTATTGCAACTTTTGGCCATTTTGAAGCAAAATTGTTCCTTTGGGGGGTATTGCAACTTTTGGCCATTTTGAAGCGAAATTGTTCCTTTCGGGGGGTATTGAAACTTTTCGGCATTTTGAGGCGAAATTGTTCCTTTGGGGGGGTATTGCAACTTTTGGCCATTTTGAAGCGAAATTGATCCTTTGGGGGGTATTGCAATTTTTTGCCATTTTGAGGCGAAATTGTTCCTTTGGGGGGGTATTGCAACTTTTCGGCATTTTGAGGCGAAATTGTTCCTTTGGGGGGTATTGCAATTTTTTGCCATTTTGAGGCGAAATTGTTCCTTTGGGGGGGTATTGCAACTTTTCGGCATTTTGAAGCGAAATTGTTCCTTTGGGGGGGTATTGCAACTTTTGGCCATTTTGAAGCAAAATTGTTCCTTTGGGGGGTATTGCAACTTTTGGCCATTTTGAAGCGAAATTGTTCCTTTCGGGGGGTATTGAAACTTTTCGGCATTTTGAGGCGAAATTGTTCCTTTGGGGGGGTATTGCAACTTTTGGCCATTTTGAAGCGAAATTGATCCTTTGGGGGGTATTGCAATTTTTTGCCATTTTGAGGCGAAATTGTTCCTTTGGGGGGGTATTGCAACTTTTCGGCATTTTGAGGCGAAATTGTTCCTTTGGGGGGTATTGCAATTTTTTGCCATTTTGAGGCGAAATTGTTCCTTTGGGGGGGTATTGCAACTTTTCGGCATTTTGAAGCGAAATTGTTCCTTTGGTGGGGTATTGCAATTTTTTTTCCATTTTGAGGCGAAATTGTTCCTTTGGGGGGGTATTGCAACTTTTGGCCATTTTGTAGCGAAATTGTTCCTTTGGGGGATATTGCAACTTTTTGGCATTTTGAGGCGAAATTGTTCCTTTGGGGCGGTATTGCAACTTTTGGCCATTTTGAAGCGAAATTGTTCCTTTCGGGGGGTATTGAAACTTTTCGGCATTTTGAGGCGAAATTGTTCCTTTGGGGGGGTATTGCAATTTTTTTTCCATTTTGAGGCGAAATTGTTCCTTTGGGGGGGTATTGCAACTTTTGGCCATTTTGAAGCGAAATTGTTCCTTTCGGGGGGTATTGCAACTTTTCGGCAATTTGAGGCGAAATTGTTCCTTTGGGGGGGTATTGCAACTTTTGGCCATTTTGAAGCGAAATTGTTCCTTTGGGGTGTATTGCAATTTTTTGCCATTTTGAGGCGAAATTGTTCCTTTGGGGGGTATTGCAATTTTTTGCCATTTTGAGGCGAAATTGTTCCTTTGGGGGGTATTGCAACTTTTCGACATTTTGAAGCTAAATTGTTCCTTTGGGGGGGTATTGCAATTTTTTTCCATTTTGAGGCGAAATTGTTCCTTTGGGGGGGTATTGCAACTTTTGGCCATTTTGAAGCGAAATTGTTCCTTTCAGGGGGCATTGCAACTTTTCGGCATTTTGAGGCGAAATTGTTCCTTTGGGGGGTTTTGCAACTTTTGGCCATTTTGAAGCGAAATTGTTCCTTTCGGGGGGTATTGAAACTTTTCAGCATTTTGAGGCGAAATTGTTCCTTTGGGGGGGTATTGCAATTTTTTTTCCATTTTGAGGCGAAATTGTTCCTTTGGGGGGGTATTGCAACTTTTGGCCATTTTGAAGCGAAATTGATCCTTTGGGGGGTATTGCAATTTTTTGCCATTTTGAGGCGAAATTGTTCCTTTGGGGGGTATTGCAATTTTTTTCCATTTTGAGGCGAAATTGTTCCTTTGGGGGGGTATTGCAACTTTTGGCCATTTTGTAGCGAAATTGTTCCTTTGGGGGGTATTGCAACTTTTGGCCATTTTGAAGCGAAATTGTTCCTTTCGGGGGGTATTGAAACTTTTCGGCATTTTGAGGCGAAATTGTTCCTTTAAGGGGGTATTGCAACTTTTGGCCATTTTGAAGCGAAATTGTTCCTTTGGGGGGGTATTGCAACTTTTCGGCATTTTGAAGCGAAATTGTTCCTTTGGGGGGTATTGCAACTTTTGGCCATTTTGAAGCGAAATTGTTCCTTTCGGGGGTATTGCAACTTTTCGGCATTTTGAGGCGAAATTGTTCCTTTGGGGGGTATTGCAATTTTTTTTCCATTTTGAGGCGAAATTGTTCCTTTGGGGGGGTATTGCAACTTTTGGCCATTTTGAAGCGAAATTGTTCCTTTCGGGGGGTATTGCAATTTTTTGCCATTTTAAGGCGAAATTGTTCCTTTGGGGGGGTATTGCAACTTTTGGCCATTTTGAAGCAAAATTGTTCCTTTGGGGGGTATTGCAATTTTTTGCCATTTTGAGGCGAAATTGTTCCTTTGGGGGGGTATTGCAACTTTTGGCCATTTTGAAGCGAAATTGTTCCTTTCGGGGGGTATTGAAACTTTTTGGCATTTTGAGGCAAAATTGTTCCTTTGGGGGGGTATTGCAATTTTTTTTCCATTTTGAGGCGAAATTGTTCCTTTGGGGGGTATTGCAATTTTTTTTCCATTTTGAAGCAAAATTGTTCCTTTGGGGGGGTATTGCAACTTTTCGGCATTTTGAAGCGAAATTGTTCCCTTGGGGGGGTATTGCAACTTTTGGCCATTTTGAAGCAAAATTGTTCCTTTGGGGGGGTATTGCAACTTTTGGCCATTTTGAAGCGAAATTGTTCCTTTCGGGGGGTATTGAAACTTTTCGGCATTTTGAGGCGAAATTGTTCCTTTGGGGGGGTATTGCAACTTTTGGCCATTTTGAAGCGAAATTGATCCTTTGGGGGGTATTGCAATTTTTTGCCATTTTGAGGCGAAATTGTTCCTTTGGGGGGGTATTGCAACTTTTCGGCATTTTGAGGCGAAATTGTTCTCTTGGGGGGTATTGCAATTTTTTGCCATTTTGAGGCGAAATTGTTCCTTTGGGGGGGTATTGCAACTTTTCGGCATTTTGAAGCGAAATTGTTCCTTTGGTGGGGTATTGCAATTTTTTTTCCATTTTGAGGCGAAATTGTTCCTTTGGGGGGGTATTGCAACTTTTGGCCATTTTGTAGCGAAATTGTTCCTTTGGGGCATATTGCAACTTTTTGGCATTTTGAGGCGAAATTGTTCCTTTGGGGCGGTATTGCAACTTTTGGCCATTTTGAAGCGAAATTGTTCCTTTCGGGGGGTATTGCAATTTTTTTTCCATTTTGAGGCGAAATTGTTCCTTTGGGGGGTATTGCAACTTTTGGCCATTTTGAAGCGAAATTGTTCCTTTCGGGGGGTATTGCAACTTTTCGGCAATTTGAGGCGAAATTGTTCCTTTGGGGGGGTATTGCAATTTTTGGCCATTTTGAAGCGAAATTGTTCCTTTGGGGTGTATTGCAATTTTTTGCCATTTTGAGGCGAAATTGTTCCTTTGGGGGGTATTGCAATTTTTTGCCATTTTGAGGCGAAATTGTTCCTTTGGGGGGTATTGCAACTTTTCGACATTTTGAAGCTAAATTGTTCCTTTGGGGGGGTATTGCAATTTTTTTCCATTTTGAGGCGAAATTGTTCCTTTGGGGGGGTATTGCAACTTTTGGCCATTTTAAAGCGAAATTGTTCCTTTCGGGGGTATTGAAACTTTTCGGCATTTTGAGGCGAAATTGTTCCTTGGGGGGGTATTGCAAATTTTTTTCCATTTTGAGGCGAAATTGTTCCTTTGGTGGGGTATTGAAATTTTTTTTCTATTTCGAGGCGAAATTGTTCCTTTGGAGGGGTATTGCAACTTTTCGGTATTTTGAAGCGAAATTGTTCCTTTGGGGGGGTATTGCAATTTTTTTCCATTTTGAGGCAAAATTGTTCCTTTGGGGGGGTATTGCAACTTTTGGCAATTTTGAAGCGAAATTGTTCCTTTCAGGGGGTATTGCAACTTTTCGGCATTTTGAGGCGAAATTGTTCCTTTGGGGGGGTTTTGCAACTTTTGGCCATTTTGAAGCGAAATTGTTCCTTTCGGGAGGTATTGAAACTTTTCGGCATTTTGAGGCGAAATTGTTCCTTTGGGGGGGTATTGCAACTTTTTGCCATTTTGAAGCGAAATTGTTCCTTTCGGGGGGTATTGAAACTTTTCGGCATTTTGAGGCGAACTTGTTCCTTTGGGGGGGTATTGCAATTTTTTTTCCATTTTGAGGCGAAATTGTTCCCTTGGGGGGGTATTGCAACTTTTGGCCATTTTGAAGCGAAATTGTTCCTTTCGGGGGGTATTGAAACTTTTCGGCATTTTGAGGCGAAATTGTTCCTTTGAGGGGGTATTGCAATTTTTTTTCCATTTTGAGGCGAAATTGTTCCTTTGGGGGGGTATTGCAACTTTTGGCCATTTTGAAGCGAAATTGTTCCTTTGGGGGGGTATTGCAACTTTTCGGCATTTTGAAGCGAAATTGTTCCTTTGGGGGGTATTGCAACTTTTGGCCATTTTGAAGCGAAATTGTTCCTTTCGGGGGTCTTGCAACTTTTCGGCATTTTGAGGCGAAATTGTTCCTTTGGGGGGTATTGCAATTTTTTTTCCATTTTGAGGCGAAATTGTTCCTTTGGGGGGGTATTGCAACTTTTGGCCATTTTGAAGCGAAATTGTTCCTTTCGGGGGGTATTGCAATTTTTTGCCATTTTAAGGCGAAATTGTTCCTTTGGGGGGGTATTGCTACTTTTGGCCATTTTGAAGCGAAATTGTTCCTTTGGGGGGGTATTGCAATTTTTTGCCATTTTGAGGCGAAATTGTTCCTTTGGGGGGTATTGCAACTTTTGGCCATTTTGAAGCGAAATTGTTCCTTTCGGGGGGTATTGAAACTTTTTGGCATTTTGAGGCGAAATTGTTCCTTTGGGGGGGTATTGCAATTTTTTTTCCATTTTGAGGCGAAATTGTTCCTTTGGGGGGTATTGCAATTTTTTTTCCATTTTGAAGCAAAATTGTTCCTTTGGGGGGGTAATGCAACTTTTGGCCATTTTGAAGCGAAATTGTTCCTTTCGGGGGGTATTGCAACTTTTGGCCATTTTGAAGCGAAATTGTTCCTTTCGGGGGGTATTGAAACTTTTCGGCATTTTGAGGCGAAATTGTTCCTTTGGGGGGGTATTGCAACTTTTCGGCATTTTGAGGCGAAATTGTTCCTTTAGGGGGTATTGCAATTTTTTGCCATTTTGAGGCGAAATTGTTCCTTTGGGGGGGTATTGCAACTTTTCGGCATTTTGAAGCGAAATTGTTCCTTTGGGGGATATTGCAACTTTTTGGCATTTTGAGGCGAAATTGTTCCTTTGGGGCGGTATTGCAACTTTTGGCCATTTTGAAGCGAAATTGTTCCTTTCGGGGGGTATTGAAACTTTTCGGCATTTTGAGGCGAAATTGTTCCTTTGGGGGGGTATTGCAATTTTTTTTCCATTTTGAGGCGAAATTGTTCCTTTGGGGGGGTATTGCAACTTTTGGCCATTTTGAAGCGAAATTGTTCCTTTGGGGGGGTATTGCAACTTTTCGGCATTTTGAAGCGAAATTGTTCCTTTGGGGGGGTATTGCAATTTTTTTCCATTTTGAGGCGAAATTGTTCCTTTGGGGGGGTATTGCAACTTTTGGCCATTTTAAAGCGAAATTGTTCCTTTCGGGGGGTATTGCAACTTTTCAGCATTTTGAGGCGAAATTGTTCCTTTGGGGGGGTATTGCAACTTTTCGGCATTTTGAAGCGAAATTGTTCCTTTGGGGGGTATTGCAACTTTTGGCCATTTTGAAGTGAAATTGTTCCTTTCGGGGGTATTGCAATTTTTTTTCCATTTTGAGGCGAAATTGTTCCTTTGGGGGGGTATTGCAACTTTTGGCCATTTTTTAGCGAAATTGTTCCTTTCGGGGGGTATTGCAATTTTTTGCCATTTTAAGGCGAAATTGTTCCTTTGGGGGAGTATTGCAACTTTTGGCCATTTTGAAGCGAAATTGTTCCTTTGGGGGGGTATTGCAATTTTTTGCCATTTTGAGGCGAAATTGTTCCTTTGGGGGGTATTGCAACTTTTGGCCATTTTGAAGCGAAATTGTTCCTTTCGGTGGGTATTGAAACTTTTTGGCATTTTGAGGTGAAATTGTTCCTTTGGGGGGGGTATTGCAATTTTTTTTCCATTTTGAGGCGAAATTGTTCCTTTGGGGGGTATTGCAATTTTTTTTCCATTTTGAAGCAAAATTGTTCCTTTGGGGGGGTAATGCAACTTTTCGGCATTTTGAAGCGAAATTGTTCCTTTGGGGGGTATTGCAACTTTTGGCCATTTTGAAGCAAAATTGTTCCTTTGGGGGGGTATTGCAACTTTTGGCCATTTTGAAGCGAAATTGTTCCTTTGGGGTGTATTGCAATTTTTTGCCATTTTGAGGCGAAATTGTTCCTTTGGGGGGTATTGCAATTTTTTGCCATTTTGAGGCGAAATTGTTCCTTTGGGGGGTATTGCAACTTTTCGACATTTTGAAGCTAAATTGTTCCTTTGGGGGGGTATTGCAATTTTTTTCCATTTTGAGCCAAAATTGTTCCTTTGGGGGGGTATTGCAACTTTTGGCCATTTTGAAGCGAAATTGTTCCTTTCAGGGGGTATTGCAACTTTTCGGCATTTTGAGGCGAAATTGTTCCTTTGGGGGGTTTTGCAACTTTTGGCCATTTTGAAGCGAAATTGTTCCTTTCGGGGGGTATTGAAACTTTTCAGCATTTTGAGGCGAAATTGTTCCTTTGGGGGGGTATTGCAATTTTTTTTCCATTTTGAGGCGAAATTGTTCCTTTGGGGGGGTATTGCAACTTTTGGCCATTTTGAAGCGAAATTGATCCTTTGGGGGGTATTGCAATTTTTTGCCATTTTGAGGCGAAATTGTTCCTTTGGGGGGTATTGCAATTTTTTTCCATTTTGAGGCGAAATTGTTCCTTTGGGGGGGTATTGCAACTTTTGGCCATTTTGTAGCGAAATTGTTCCTTTGGGGGGTATTGCAACTTTTGGCCATTTTGAAGCGAAATTGTTCCTTTCGGGGGGTATTGAAACTTTTCGGCATTTTGAGGCGAAATTGTTCCTTTAAGGGGGTATTGCAACTTTTGGCCATTTTGAAGCGAAATTGTTCCTTTGGGGGGGTATTGCAACTTTTCGGCATTTTGAAGCGAAATTGTTCCTTTGGGGGGTATTGCAACTTTTGGCCATTTTGAAGCGAAATTGTTCCTTTCGGGGGTATTGCAACTTTTCGGCATTTTGAGGCGAAATTGTTCCTTTGGGGGGTATTGCAATTTTTTTTCCATTTTGAGGCGAAATTGTTCCTTTGGGGGGGTATTGCAACTTTTGGCCATTTTGAAGCGAAATTGTTCCTTTCGGGGGGTATTGCAATTTTTTGCCATTTTAAGGCGAAATTGTTCCTTTGGGGGGGTATTGCAACTTTTGGCCATTTTGAAGCAAAATTGTTCCTTTGGGGGGTATTGCAATTTTTTGCCATTTTGAGGCGAAATTGTTCCTTTGGGGGGGTATTGCAACTTTTGGCCATTTTGAAGCGAAATTGTTCCTTTCGGGGGGTATTGAAACTTTTTGGCATTTTGAGGCAAAATTGTTCCTTTGGGGGGGTATTGCAATTTTTTTTCCATTTTGAGGCGAAATTGTTCCTTTGGGGGGTATTGCAATTTTTTTTCCATTTTGAAGCAAAATTGTTCCTTTGGGGGGGTATTGCAACTTTTCGGCATTTTGAAGCGAAATTGTTCCCTTGGGGGGGTATTGCAACTTTTGGCCATTTTGAAGCAAAATTGTTCCTTTGGGGGGGTATTGCAACTTTTGGCCATTTTGAAGCGAAATTGTTCCTTTCGGGGGGTATTGAAACTTTTCGGCATTTTGAGGCGAAATTGTTCCTTTGGGGGGGTATTGCAACTTTTGGCCATTTTGAAGCGAAATTGATCCTTTGGGGGGTATTGCAATTTTTTGCCATTTTGAGGCGAAATTGTTCCTTTGGGGGGGTATTGCAACTTTTCGGCATTTTGAGGCGAAATTGTTCTCTTGGGGGGTATTGCAATTTTTTGCCATTTTGAGGCGAAATTGTTCCTTTGGGGGGGTATTGCAACTTTTCGGCATTTTGAAGCGAAATTGTTCCTTTGGTGGGGTATTGCAATTTTTTTTCCATTTTGAGGCGAAATTGTTCCTTTGGGGGGGTATTGCAACTTTTGGCCATTTTGTAGCGAAATTGTTCCTTTGGGGGATATTGCAACTTTTTGGCATTTTGAGGCGAAATTGTTCCTTTGGGGCGGTATTGCAACTTTTGGCCATTTTGAAGCGAAATTGTTCCTTTCGGGGGGTATTGCAATTTTTTTTCCATTTTGAGGCGAAATTGTTCCTTTGGGGGGTATTGCAACTTTTGGCCATTTTGAAGCGAAATTGTTCCTTTCGGGGGGTATTGCAACTTTTCGGCAATTTGAGGCGAAATTGTTCCTTTGGGGGGGTATTGCAATTTTTGGCCATTTTGAAGCGAAATTGTTCCTTTGGGGTGTATTGCAATTTTTTGCCATTTTGAGGCGAAATTGTTCCTTTGGGGGGTATTGCAACTTTTCGACATTTTGAAGCTAAATTGTTCCTTTGGGGGGGTATTGCAATTTTTTTCCATTTTGAGGCGAAATTGTTCCTTTGGGGGGGTATTGCAACTTTTGGCCATTTTAAAGCGAAATTGTTCCTTTCGGGGGTATTGAAACTTTTCGGCATTTTGAGGCGAAATTGTTCCTTGGGGGGGTATTGCAATTTTTTTTCCATTTTGAGGCGAAATTGTTCCTTTGGTGGGGTATTGAAATTTTTTTTCTATTTCGAGGCGAAATTGTTCCTTTGGAGGGGTATTGCAACTTTTCGGTATTTTGAAGCGAAATTGTTCCTTTGGGGGGGTATTGCAATTTTTTTCCATTTTGAGGCAAAATTGTTCCTTTGGGGGGGTATTGCAACTTTTGGCAATTTTGAAGCGAAATTGTTCCTTTCAGGGGGTATTGCAACTTTTCGGCATTTTGAGGCGAAATTGTTCCTTTGGGGGGGTTTTGCAACTTTTGGCCATTTTGAAGCGAAATTGTTCCTTTCGGGAGGTATTGAAACTTTTCGGCATTTTGAGGCGAAATTGTTCCTTTGGGGGGGTATTGCAACTTTTTGCCATTTTGAAGCGAAATTGTTCCTTTCGGGGGGTATTGAAACTTTTCGGCATTTTGAGGCGAACTTGTTCCTTTGGGGGGGTATTGCAATTTTTTTTCCATTTTGAGGCGAAATTGTTCCCTTGGGGGGGTATTGCAACTTTTGGCCATTTTGAAGCGAAATTGTTCCTTTCGGGGGGTATTGAAACTTTTCGGCATTTTGAGGCGAAATTGTTCCTTTGAGGGGGTATTGCAATTTTTTTTCCATTTTGAGGCGAAATTGTTCCTTTGGGGGGGTATTGCAACTTTTGGCCATTTTGAAGCGAAATTGTTCCTTTGGGGGGGTATTGCAACTTTTCGGCATTTTGAAGCGAAATTGTTCCTTTGGGGGGTATTGCAACTTTTGGCCATTTTGAAGCGAAATTGTTCCTTTCGGGGGTCTTGCAACTTTTCGGCATTTTGAGGCGAAATTGTTCCTTTGGGGGGTATTGCAATTTTTTTTCCATTTTGAGGCGAAATTGTTCCTTTGGGGGGGTATTGCAACTTTTGGCCATTTTGAAGCGAAATTGTTCCTTTCGGGGGGTATTGCAATTTTTTGCCATTTTAAGGCGAAATTGTTCCTTTGGGGGGGTATTGCTACTTTTGGCCATTTTGAAGCGAAATTGTTCCTTTGGGGGGGTATTGCAATTTTTTGCCATTTTGAGGCGAAATTGTTCCTTTGGGGGGTATTGCAACTTTTGGCCATTTTGAAGCGAAATTGTTCCTTTCGGGGGGTATTGAAACTTTTTGGCATTTTGAGGCGAAATTGTTCCTTTGGGGGGGTATTGCAATTTTTTTTCCATTTTGAGGCGAAATTGTTCCTTTGGGGGGTATTGCAATTTTTTTTCCATTTTGAAGCAAAATTGTTCCTTTGGGGGGGTAATGCAACTTTTCGGCATTTTGAAGCGAAATTGCTCCTTTGGGGGGGTATTGCAACTTTTGGCCATTTTGAAGCAAAATTGTTCCTTTGGGGGGGTATTGCAACTTTTGGCCATTTTGAAGCGAAATTGTTCCTTTCGGGGGGTATTGAAACTTTTCGGCATTTTGAGGCGAAATTGTTCCTTTGGGGGGGTATTGCAACTTTTCGGCATTTTGAGGCGAAATTGTTCCTTTAGGGGGTATTGCAATTTTTTGCCATTTTGAGGCGAAATTGTTCCTTTGGGGGGGTATTGCAACTTTTCGGCATTTTGAAGCGAAATTGTTCCTTTGGGGGATATTGCAACTTTTTGGCATTTTGAGGCGAAATTGTTCCTTTGGGGCGGTATTGCAACTTTTGGCCATTTTGAAGCGAAATTGTTCCTTTCGGGGGGTATTGAAACTTTTCGGCATTTTGAGGCGAAATTGTTCCTTTGGGGGGGTATTGCAATTTTTTTTCCATTTTGAGGCGAAATTGTTCCTTTGGGGGGGTATTGCAACTTTTGGCCATTTTGAAGCGAAATTGTTCCTTTGGGTGGGTATTGCAACTTTTCGGCATTTTGAAGCGAAATTGTTCCTTTGGGGGGGTATTGCAATTTTTTTCCATTTTGAGGCGAAATTGTTCCTTTGGGGGGGTATTGCAACTTTTGGCCATTTTAAAGCGAAATTGTTCCTTTCGGGGGGTATTGCAACTTTTCAGCATTTTGAGGCGAAATTGTTCCTTTGGGGGGGTATTGCAACTTTTCGGCATTTTGAAGCGAAATTGTTCCTTTGGGGGGTATTGCAACTTTTGGCCATTTTGAAGTGAAATTGTTCCTTTCGGGGGTATTGCAACTTTTCGGCATTTTGAGGCGAAATTGTTCCTTTGGGGGGTATTGCAATTTTTTTTCCATTTTGAGGCGAAATTGTTCCTTTGGGGGGGTATTGCAACTTTTGGCCATTTTTTAGCGAAATTGTTCCTTTCGGGGGGTATTGCAATTTTTTGCCATTTTAAGGCGAAATTGTTCCTTTGGGGGAGTATTGCAACTTTTGGCCATTTTGAAGCGAAATTGTTCCTTTGGGGGGGTATTGCAATTTTTTGCCATTTTGAGGCGAAATTGTTCCTTTGGGGGGTATTGCAACTTTTGGCCATTTTGAAGCGAAATTGTTCCTTTCGGTGGGTATTGAAACTTTTTGGCATTTTGAGGTGAAATTGTTCCTTTGGGGGGGGTATTGCAATTTTTTTTCCATTTTGAGGCGAAATTGCTCCTTTGGGGGGTATTGCAATTTTTTTTCCATTTTGAAGCAAAATTGTTCCTTTGGGGGGGTAATGCAACTTTTCGGCATTTTGAAGCGAAATTGTTCCTTTGGGGGGTATTGCAACTTTTGGCCATTTTGAAGCAAAATTGTTCCTTTGGGGGGGTATTGCAACTTTTGGCCATTTTGAAGCGAAATTGTTCCTTTCGGGGGGTATTGAAACTTTTCGGCATTTTGAGGCGAAATTGTTCCTTGGGGGGGTATTGCAATTTTTTTTCCATTTTGAGGCATAATTGTTCCTTTGGTGGGGTATTGAAATTTTTTTTCTATTTCGAGGCGAAATTGTTCCTTTGGAGGGGTATTGCAACTTTTCGGTATTTTGAAGCGAAATTGTTCCTTTGGGGGGGTATTGCAATTTTTTTCCATTTTGAGGCAAAATTGTTCCTTTGGGGGGGTATTGCAACTTTTGGCAATTTTGAAGCGAAATTGTTCCTTTCAGGGGGTATTGCAACTTTTCGGCATTTTGAGGCGAAATTGTTCCTTTGGGGGGGTTTTGCAACTTTTGGCCATTTTGAAGCGAAATTGTTCCTTTCGGGAGGTATTGAAACTTTTCGGCATTTTGAGGCGAAATTGTTCCTTTGGGGGGGTATTGCAACTTTTTGCCATTTTGAAGCGAAATTGTTCCTTTCGGGGGGTATTGAAACTTTTCGGCATTTTGAGGCGAACTTGTTCCTTTGGGGGGGTATTGCAATTTTTTTTCCATTTTGAGGCGAAATTGTTCCCTTGGGGGGGTATTGCAACTTTTGGCCATTTTGAAGCGAAATTGTTCCTTTCGGGGGGTATTGAAACTTTTCGGCATTTTGAGGCGAAATTGTTCCTTTGAGGGGGTATTGCAATTTTTTTTCCATTTTGAGGCGAAATTGTTCCTTTGGGGGGGTATTGCAACTTTTGGCCATTTTGAAGCGAAATTGTTCCTTTGGGGGGGTATTGCAACTTTTCGGCATTTTGAAGCGAAATTGTTCCTTTGGGGGGTATTGCAACTTTTGGCCATTTTGAAGCGAAATTGTTCCTTTCGGGGGTCTTGCAACTTTTCGGCATTTTGAGGCGAAATTGTTCCTTTGGGGGGTATTGCAATTTTTTTTCCATTTTGAGGCGAAATTGTTCCTTTGGGGGGGTATTGCAACTTTTGGCCATTTTGAAGCGAAATTGTTCCTTTCGGGGGGTATTGCAATTTTTTGCCATTTTAAGGCGAAATTGTTCCTTTGGGGGGGTATTGCTACTTTTGGCCATTTTGAAGCGAAATTGTTCCTTTGGGGGGGTTCTGCAATTTTTTGCCATTTTGAGGCGAAATTGTTCCTTTGGGGGGTATTGCAACTTTTGGCCATTTTGAAGCGAAATTGTTCCTTTCGGGGGGTATTGAAACTTTTTGGCATTTTGAGGCGAAATTGTTCCTTTGGGGGGGTATTGCAATTTTTTTTCCATTTTGAGGCGAAATTGTTCCTTTGGGGGGTATTGCAATTTTTTTTCCATTTTGAAGCAAAATTGTTCCTTTGGGGGGGTAATGCAACTTTTCGGCATTTTGAAGCGAAATTGCTCCTTTGGGGGGGTATTGCAACTTTTGGCCATTTTGAAGCAAAATTGTTCCTTTGGGGGGGTATTGCAACTTTTGGCCATTTTGAAGCGAAATTGTTCCTTTCGGGGGGTATTGAAACTTTTCGGCATTTTGAGGCGAAATTGTTCCTTTGGGGGGGTATTGCAACTTTTCGGCATTTTGAGGCGAAATTGTTCCTTTAGGGGGTATTGCAATTTTTTGCCATTTTGAGGCGAAATTGTTCCTTTGGGGGGGTATTGCAACTTTTCGGCATTTTGAAGCGAAATTGTTCCTTTGGGGGATATTGCAACTTTTTGGCATTTTGAGGCGAAATTGTTCCTTTGGGGCGGTATTGCAACTTTTGGCCATTTTGAAGCGAAATTGTTCCTTTCGGGGGGTATTGAAACTTTTCGGCATTTTGAGGCGAAATTGTTCCTTTGGGGGGGTATTGCAATTTTTTTTCCATTTTGAGGCGAAATTGTTCCTTTGGGGGGGTATTGCAACTTTTGGCCATTTTGAAGCGAAATTGTTCCTTTGGGTGGGTATTGCAACTTTTCGGCATTTTGAAGCGAAATTGTTCCTTTGGGGGGGTATTGCAATTTTTTTCCATTTTGAGGCGAAATTGTTCCTTTGGGGGGGTATTGCAACTTTTGGCCATTTTAAAGCGAAATTGTTCCTTTCGGGGGGTATTGCAACTTTTCAGCATTTTGAGGCGAAATTGTTCCTTTGGGGGGGTATTGCAACTTTTCGGCATTTTGAAGCGAAATTGTTCCTTTGGGGGGTATTGCAACTTTTGGCCATTTTGAAGTGAAATTGTTCCTTTCGGGGGTATTGCAACTTTTCGGCATTTTGAGGCGAAATTGTTCCTTTGGGGGGTATTGCAATTTTTTTTCCATTTTGAGGCGAAATTGTTCCTTTGGGGGGGTATTGCAACTTTTGGCCATTTTTTAGCGAAATTGTTCCTTTCGGGGGGTATTGCAATTTTTTGCCATTTTAAGGCGAAATTGTTCCTTTGGGGGAGTATTGCAACTTTTGGCCATTTTGAAGCGAAATTGTTCCTTTGGGGGGTATTGCAATTTTTTGCCATTTTGAGGCGAAATTGTTCCTTTGGGGGGTATTGCAACTTTTGGCCATTTTGAAGCGAAATTGTTCCTTTCGGTGGGTATTGAAACTTTTTGGCATTTTGAGGTGAAATTGTTCCTTTGGGGGGGGTATTGCAATTTTTTTTCCATTTTGAGGCGAAATTGTTCCTTTGGGGGGTATTGCAATTTTTTTTCCATTTTGAAGCAAAATTGTTCCTTTGGGGGGGTAATGCAACTTTTCGGCATTTTGAAGCGAAATTGTTCCTTTGGGGGGTATTGCAACTTTTGGCCATTTTGAAGCAAAATTGTTCCTTTGGGGGGGTATTGCAACTTTTGGCCATTTTGAAGCGAAATTGTTCCTTTCGGGGGGTATTGAAACTTTTCGGCATTTTGAGGCGAAATTGTTCCTTTGGGGGGGTATTGCAACTTTTGGCCATTTTGAAGCGAAATTGATCCTTTGGGGGGTATTGCAATTTTTTGCCATTTTGAGGCGAAATTGTTCCTTTGGGGGGTATTGTAACTTTTCGGCATTTTGAGGCGAAATTGTTACTTTGGGGGGTTTTGCAATTTTTTGCCATTTTGAGGCGAAATTGTTCCTTTGGGGGGGTATTGCAACTTTTCGGCATTTTGAAGCGAAATTGTTCCTTTGGTGGGGTATTGCAATTTTTTTTCCATTTTGAGGCGAAATTGTTCCTTTGGGGGGGTATTGCAACTTTTGGCCATTTTGTAGCGAAATTGTTCCTTTGGGGGATATTGCAACTTTTTGGCATTTTGAGGCGAAATTGTTCCTTTGGGGCGGTATTGCAACTTTTGGCCATTTTGAAGCGAAATTGTTCCTTTCGGGGGGTATTGAAACTTTTCGGCATTTTGAGGCGAAATTGTTCCTTTGGGGGGGTATTGCAATTTTTTTTTCCATTTTGAGGCGAAATTGTTCCTTTGGGGGGGTATTGCAACTTTTGGCCATTTTGAAGCGAAATTGTTCCTTTCGGGGGGTATTGCAACTTTTCGACATTTTGAGGCGAAATTGTTCCTTTGGGGGTATTGCAACTTTTGGCCATTTTGAAGCGAAATTGTTCCTTTCGGGGGTATTGCAACTTTTCGGCATTTTGAGGCGAAATTGTTCCTTTGGGGGTATTGCAACTTTTGGCCATTTTGAAGCGAAATTGTTCCTTTGGGGGGGTATTGCAACTTTTCGGCATTTTGAGGCGAAATTGTTCCTTTGGTGGGGTATTGCAATTTTTTTTCCATTTTGAGGCGAAATTGTTCCTTTGGGGGGGTATTGCAACTTTTGGCCATTTTGAAGCGAAATTGTTCCTTTGGGGGGGTATTGCAACTTTTGGCCATTTTGAAGCGAAATTGTTCCTTTCGGGGGGTATTGAAACTTTTCGGCATTTTGAGGCGAAATTGTTCCTTTGGGGGGGTTTTGCAACTTTTGGCCATTTTGAAGCGAAATTGTTCCTTTCGGGGGGTATTGAAACTTTTCGGCATTTTGAGGCGAAATTGTTCCTTTGGGGGGGTATTGCAACTTTTGGCCATTTTGAAGCGAAATTGTTCCTTTCAGGGGGTATTGAAACTTTTCAGCATTTTGAGGCGAAATTGTTCCTTTGGGGGGGTATTGCAATTTTTTTTCCATTTTGAGGCGAAATAGTTCCCTTGGGGGGGTATTGCAACTTTTGGCCATTTTGAAGCGAAATTGTTCCTTTGGGGGGGTATTGCAACTTTTCGGCATTTTGAAGCGAAATTGTTCCTTTGGGGGGGTATTGCAACTTTTGGCCATTTTGAGGCGAAATTGTTCCTTTGGGGGGGTATTGCAATTTTTTTTCCATTTTGAGGTGAAATTGTTCCTTTGGAAGGTATTGCAACTTTTGGCCATTTTGAGGCGAAATTGTTCCTTTGGTGGGGTATTGCAACTTTTTGGCATTTTGAGGCGAAATTGTTCCTTTGGGGCGGTATTGCAACTTTTGGCCATTTTGAAGCGAAATTGTTCCTTTCGGGGGGTATTGAAACTTTTCGGCATTTTGAGGCGAAATTGTTCCTTTGGGGGGTATTGCAATTTTTTTTCCATTTTGAGGCGAAATTGTTCCTTTGGGGGGGTGTTGCAACTTTTGGCCATTTTGAAGCGAAATTGTTCCTTTCGGGGGGTATTGAAACTTTTCGGCATTTTGAAGCGAAATTGTTCCTTTGGGGGGGTATTGCAATTTTTTTTTCCTTTTTGAGGCGAAATTGTTCCTTTGGGGGGTATTGCAATTTTTTGCCATTTTGAGGTGAAATTGTTCCTTTGGGGGGGTATTGCAACTTTTGGCCATATTGAAGCAAAATTGTTCCTTTGGGGGCGTATTACAATTTTTTTCCATTTTGAGGCGAAATTGTTACTTTGGGGGGTATTGCAACTTTTGGCCATTTTGAAGCGAAATTGTTCCTTTCGGGGGGTATTGCAACTTTTCGTCATTTTGAGGCGAAATTGTTCCTTTGGGGGGGTATTGCAATTTTTTTTCCTTTTTGAGGCGAAATTGTTCCTTTGGGGGGGTATTGCAATTTTTTGCCATTTTGAGGTGAAATTGTTCCTTTGGGGGGGTATTGCAACTTTTGGCCATTTTGAAGCGAAATTGTTCCTTTCGGGGGGTATTGCAACTTTTCGGCATTTTGAGGCGAAATTGTTCTTTTGGGGGGGTATTGCAACTTTTGGCCATTTTGAAGCGAAATTGTTCCTTTGGGGGGGGTATTGCAACTTTTGGCCATTTTGAAGCGAAATTGTTCCTTTCGGGGTGTATTGCAACTTTTCGGCATTTTGAGGCGAAATTGTTCCTTTGGGGGGGTATTGCAATTTTTTTTCCTTTTTGAGGCGAAATTGTTCCTTTGGGGGGGTATTGCAACTTTTCGGCATTTTGAGGTGAAATTGTTCCTTTGGGGGGTATTGCAATTTTTTGCCATTTTGAGGCGAAATTGTTCCTTTGGGGGGTATTGCAACTTTTGGCCATTTTGAAGCGAAATTGTTCCTTTCGGGGGGTATTGCAACTTTTCGTCATTTTGAGGCGAAATTGTTCCTTTGGGGAGGTATTGCAATTTTTTTTCCTTTTTGAGGCGAAATTGTTCCTTTGGGGGGGTATTGCAATTTTTTGCCATTTTGAGGTGAAATTGTTCCTTTGGGGGGGTATTGCAACTTTTGGCCATTTTGAAGCGAAATTGTTCCTTTCGGGGGGTATTGCAACTTTTCGGCATTTTGAGGCGAAATTGTTCTTTTGGGGGGGTATTGCAACTTTTGGCCATTTTGAAGCGAAATTGTTCCTTTGGGGGGGGTATTGCAACTTTTGGCCATTTTGAAGCGAAATTGTTCCTTTCGGGGTGTATTGCAACTTTTCGGCATTTTGAGGCGAAATTGTTCCTTTGGGGGGGTATTGCAATTTTTTTTCCTTTTTGAGGCGAAATTGTTCCTTTGGGGGGGTATTGCAACTTTTCGGCATTTTGAGGTGAAATTGTTCCTTTGGGGGGTATTGCAATTTTTTGCCATTTTGAGGCGAAATTGTTCCTTTGGGGGGGTATTGCAACTTTTGGCCAATTTGAAGCGAAATTGTTCCTTTCGGGGGGTATTGTAACTTTTCGGCATTTTGAGGCGAAATTGTTCCTTTGGGGGGTATTGCAACTTTTGGCCATTTTGAAGCGAAATTGTTCTTTAGGGGGGGTATTGCAACTTTTCGGCATTTTGAGGCGAAATTGTTCCTTTGGGGGTGTATTGCAATTTTTTCCCATTTTGAGGCGAAATTGTTCCTTTGGGGGGGTATTGCAACTTTTGGCCATATTGAAGCGAAATTGTTCCTTGGGGGGGGTATTGCAACTTTCCGGCATTTTAAGGCAAAATTGTTCCTTTGGGGGGTATTGCAACTTTTCGGCATTTTGAGGCGAAATTGATCCTTTGGGGGGGTATTGCAATTTTTTGCCATTTTACGGCGAAATTGTTCCTTTGGTGGGGTATTGCAAATTTTGGCCATTTTGAAGCAAAATTGTTCCTTTGGGGGGGTATTGCAATTTTTTGCCATTTTGAGGCGAAATTGTTCCTTTGGGGGGTATTGCAATTTTTTGCCATTTTGAGGCTAAATTGTTCCTTTGGGGGGTATTACAATTTTTTGCCATTTTGAGGCGAAATTGTTCCTTTGGGGGGGGGTATTGCAACTTTGGCCATTTTGAAGCGAAATTGTTCCTTTCGGGGTGTATTGCAACTTTTCGGCATTTTGAGGCGAAATTGTTCCTTTGGGGGGGTATTGCAATTTTTTTTCCTTTTTGAGGCGAAATTGTTCCTTTGGGGGGGTATTGCAACTTTTCGGCATTTTGAGGTAAAATTGTTCCTTTGGGGGGTATTGCAACTTTTCGGCATTTTGAGGCGAAATTGATCCGTTGGGGGGGTATTGCAATTTTTTGCCATTTTACGGCGAAATTGTTCCTTTGGTGGGGTATTGCAAATTTTGGCCATTTTGAAGCAAAATTGTTCCTTTGGGGGGGTATTGCAATTTTTTGCCATTTTGAGGCGAAATTGTTCCTTTGGGGGGTATTGCAATTTTTTGCCATTTTGAGGCTAAATTGTTCCTTTGGGGGGTATTACAATTTTTTGCCATTTTGAGGCGAAATTGTTCCTTTGGGGGGGGGGGTATTGCAACTTTGGCCATTTTGAAGCGAAATTGTTCCTTTGGGGGGGTATTGCAATTTTTTGCCATTTTGAGGCGAAATTGTTCTTTTGGGGGGGTATTGCAACTTTTGACCATTTTGAGGCGAAATTGTTCCTTTGGGGGGTATTGCAATTTTTTGCCATTTTGAGGCGAAATATTTCCTTTGGGGGGTGTTGCAACTTTTGGCCATTTTGAAGCGAAATTGTTACTTTGGGGGGGAATTGCAACTTTTCGGCATTTTGAAGCGAAATTGTTCCTTTGTGGGGTATTGCAACTTTTGGCCATTTTGAAGCGAAATTGTTCCTTTCGGGGGGTATTGCAACTTTTCGGCATTTTGAGGCGAAATTGTTCCTTTGGGGGGGTATTGCAACTTTTGGTCATTTTGAAGCGAAATTGTTCCTTTGGGGGGGTATTGCAACTTTTCGGCATTTTGAGGCGAAATTGTTCCTTTGGGGGTGTATTGCAATTTGTTGCCATTT
Organism: Anomaloglossus baeobatrachus; assembly: GCF_048569485.1. Lineage (NCBI taxonomy): Eukaryota > Metazoa > Chordata > Amphibia > Anura > Aromobatidae > Anomaloglossus > Anomaloglossus baeobatrachus. The sequence continues at coordinate 195,766,283 of NC_134361.1, forward strand.
TGAGGCGAAATTGTTCCTTTGGGGGGGTATTGCAACTTTTGGCCATTTTGAAGCAAAATTGTTCCTTTGGAGGGGTATTACAACGTTTCGGCATTTTGAGGCGAAATTGTTCCTTTGGGGGGGTATTGCAATTTTTTGCCATTTTGAGGCGAACTTTTTCCTTTGCGGGGGTATTGCAACTTTTGGCCATTTTGAAGCGAAATTGTTCCTTTGGGGGGGTATTGCAATTTTTTGCCATTTTGAGGCGAAATTGTTCCTTTGGGGGGTATTGCAATTTTTTGCCATTTTGAGGCGAAATTGTTCCTTTGGGGGGGTATTGCAACTTTTGGCCATTTTGAAGCGAAATTGTTCCTTTCAGGGGGTATTGCAACTTTTCGGCATTTTGAAGCGAAATTGTTACTTTGGGGGGGAATTGCAACTTTTCGGAATTTTGAAGCGAAATTATTCCTTTGGGGGGGTATTGCAATTTTTCTTTCCATTTTGAGGCGAAATTGTTCCTTTGGGGGGTATTGCAACTTTTGGCCATTATGAAGCGAAATTGTTCCTTTCGGGGGGTATTGCAACTTTTCGGCATTTTGAGGCGAAATTGTTCCTTTGGAGGGGTATTGCAACTTTTGGCCATTTTGAAGCGAAATTGTTCCTTTCGGGGGGGTATTGCAACTTTTCGGCATTTTGAGGCGAAATTGTTCCTTTGGTGGGTATTGCAATTTTTTTTCCATTTTGAGGCGAAATTGTTCCTTTGGGGGGGTATTGCAACTTTTGGCCATTTTGAAGCGAAATTGTTCCTTTGAGGGAGTATTGCAACTTTTCGGCATTTTGAGGCGAAACTGTTCCTTTGGGGGGGTATTGCAATTTTTTGCCATTTTGAGGCGAAATTGTTCCTTTGGGGGGGTATTGCAATTTTTTGCCATTTTGAGGCGAAATTGTTGCTATGGGGGGGTATTGCATCTTTTGGCCATTTTGAAGCAAAATTGTTCCTTTCGGGGGGTATTGCAACTTTTCGGCATTTTAAGGTGAAATTGTTCCTTTGGGGGGTTTTGCAATTTTTTGCCATTTTGAGGCGAAATATTTCCTTTGGGGGGGGTGTTGCAACTTTTGGCCATTTTGAAGCGAAATTGTTCCTTTCAGGGGGTATTGCAAATTTTCGGCATTTTGAAGCGAAATTGTTACTTTGGGGGGGAATTGCAACTTTTCGGCATTTTGAAGCGAAATTATTCCTTTGGGGGGGTATTGCAATTTTTTTCCATTTTGAGGCGAAATTGTTCCTTTGGGGGGTATTGCAACTTTTGGCCATTTTGAAGCGAAATTGTTCCTTTCGGGGGGTATTGCAACTTTTCGGCATTTTGAGGCGAAATTGTTCCTTTGGGGGGGTATTGCAACTTTTGGCCATTTTGAAGCGAAATTGTTCCTTTCGGGGGGTATTGCAACTTTTCGGCATTTTGAGGCGAAATTGTTTCTTTGGGGGGGTATTGCAACTTTTAGCCATTTTGAAGCGAAATTGTTCCTTTGGGGGGGGTATTGCAACTTTTCGGCATTTTGAGGCGAAATTGTTCCTTTGGGGGTGTATTGCAATTTTTTGCCATTTTGAGGCGAAATTGTTCCTTTGGGGGGGTATTGCAACTTTTGGCCATATTGAAGCGAAATTGTTCCTTTGGGGGGGTATTGAAACTTTTGGCCATTTTGAAGTGAAATTGTTCCTTTGGGGGGTATTGCAATTTTTTGCCATTTTGAGGCGAAATTGTTCCTTTGGGGGGTATTGCAATTTTTTGCCATTTTGAGGCGAAATTGTTGCTATGGGGGGGTATTGCATCTTTTGGCCATTTTGAAGCAAATTTGTTCCTTTCGTGGGGTATTGCAACTTTTCGGCATTTTGAGGTGAAATTGTTCCTTTGGGGGGTTTTGCAATTTTTTGCCATTTTGAGGTGAAATTGTTGCTATGGGGGGGTATTGCAACTTTTAACCATTTTGAAGCGAAATTGTTCTTTTCGGGGGGTATTGAAACTTTTCGGCATTTTGAGGCGAAATTGTTCCTTTGGGGGGATATTGCAACTTTTGGCCATTTTGAAGCGAAATTGATCCTTTGGGGGGTATTGCAATTTTTTGCCATTTTGAGGCGAAATTGTTCCTTTGGGGGGGTATTGCAACTTTTCGGCATTTTGAGGCGAAATTGTTCCTTTGGGGGGGTATTGCAACTTTTCGGCATTTTGAAGCGAAATTGTTCCTTTGGTGGGGTATTGCAATTTTTTTTCCATTTTGAGGCGAAATTGTTCCTTTGGGGGAGTATTGCAACTTTTGGCCATTTTGCAGCGAAATTGTTCCTTTGGGGGATATTGCAACTTTTTGGCATTTTGAGGCGAAATTGTTCCTTTGGGGCGGTATTGCAACTTTTGGCCATTTTGAAGCGAAATTGTTCCTTTCGGGGGGTATTGAAACTTTTCGGCATTTTGAGGCGAAATTGTTCCTTTGGGGGGGTATTGCAATTTTTTTTCCATTTTGAGGCGAAATTGTTCCTTTGGGGGGGTATTGCAACTTTTGGCCATTTTGAAGCGAAATTGTTCCTTTGGGGGGTATTGCAACTTTTCGGCATTTTGAAGCGAAATTGTTCCTTTGGGGGGTATTGCAATTTTTTTCCATTTTGAGGCGAAATTGTTCCTTTGGGGGGGTATTGCAACTTTTGGCCATTTTGAAGCGAAATTGTTCCTTTCGGGGGGTATTGCAACTTTTCGGCATTTTGAGGTGAAATTGTTCCTTTGGGGGTATTGCAACTTTTGGCCATTTTGAAGCGAAATTGTTCCTTTCGGGGGTATTGCAACTTTTCGGCATTTTGAGGCGAAATTGTTCCTTTGGGGGGTATTGCAATTTTTTTTCCATTTTGAGGCAAAATTGTTCCTTTGGGGGCGTATTGCAACTTTTGGCCATTTTGAAGCGAAATCGTTCCTTTCGGGGGGTATTGCAACTTTTCGGCAATTTGAGGCGAAATTGTTCCTTTGGGGGGGTATTGCAACTTTTGGCCATTTTGAAGCGAAATTGTTCCTTTGGGGTGTATTGCAATTTTTTGCCATTTTGAGGCGAAATTGTTCCTTTGGGGGGTATTGCAATTTTTTGCCATTTTGAGGCGAAATTGTTCCTTTGGGGGGGTATTGCAACTTTTCGGCATTTTGAGGCGAAATTGTTCCTTTGGTGGGGTATTGCAATTTTTTTTCCATTTTGAGGCGAAATTGTTCCTTTGGGGGGGTATTGCAACTTTTGGCCATTTTGAAGCGAAATTGTTCCTTTGGGGGGGTATTGCAACTTTTGGCCATTTTGAAGCGAAATTGTTCCTTTCGGGGGGTATTGCAACTTTTCGGCATTTTGAGGCGAAATTGTTCCTTTGGGGGGGTTTTGCAACTTTGGCCATTTTGAAGCGAAATTGTTCCTTTCGGGGGGTATTGAAACTTTTCGGCATTTTGAGGCGAAATTGTTCCTTTGGGGGGGTATTGCAACTTTTGGCCATTTTGAAGCGAAATTGTTCCTTTCGGGGGGTATTGAAACTTTTCAGCATTTTGAGGCGAAATTGTTCCTTTGGGGGGGTATTGCAATTTTTTTTCCATTTTTAGGCGAAATAGTTCCCTTGGGGGGGTATTGCAACTTTTGGCCATTTTGAAGCGAAATTGTTCCTTTTGGGGGGGTATTGCAACTTTTCGGCATTTTGAAGCGAAATTGTTCCTTTGGGGGGGTATTGCAACTTTTGGCCATTTTGAGGCGAAATTGTTCCTTTGGGGGGGTATTGCAACTTTTGGCCATTTTGAGGCGAAATTGTTCCTTTGGTGGGGTATTGCAACTTTTTGGCATTTTGAGGCGAAATTGTTCCTTTGGGGCGGTATTGCAACTTTTGGCCATTTTGAAGCGAAATTGTTCCTTTCGGGGGGTATTGAAACTTTTCGGCATTTTGAGGCGAAATTGTTCCTTTGGGGGGGTATTGCAATTTTTTTTCCATTTTGAGGCGAAATTGTTCCTTTGGGGGGGTATTGCAACTTTTGGCCATTTTGAAGCGAAATTGTTCCTTTCGGGGGGTATTGAAACTTTTCGGCATTTTGAAGCGAAATTGTTCCTTTGGGGGGGTATTGCAATTTTTTTTCCTTTTTGAGGCGAAATTGTTCCTTTGGGGGGGTATTGCAATTTTTTGCCATTTTGAGGTGAAATTGTTCCTTTGGGGGGGTATTGCAACTTTTGGCCATATTGAAGCAAAATTGTTCCTTTGGGGGCGTATTACAATTTTTGGCCATTTTGAGGTGAAATTGTTCCTTTGGGGGGGGTATTGCAATTTTTTTCAATTTTGAGGCGAAATTGTTCCTTTGGGGGGGTATTGCAACTTTTGGCCATTTTGAAGCGAAATTGTTCCTTTGGGGGGGTATTGCAACTTTTCGGCATTTTGAAGCGAAATTGTTCCTTTGGGGGGGTATTGCAATTTTTTTCCATTTTGAGGTGAAATTGTTCCTTTGGGGGGGTATTGCAACTTTTGGCCATTTTAAAGCGAAATTGTTCCTTTCGGGGGGTATTGCAACTTTTCAGCATTTTGAGGCGAAATTGTTCCTTTGGGGGGTATTGCAATTTTTTTTCCATTTTGAGGCGAAATTGTTCCTTTGGGGGGGTATTGCAACTTTTGGCCATTTTGAAGCGAAATTGTTCCTTTGGAGGGGTATTGCAACTTTTCGGCATTTTGAGGCGAAATTGTTCCTTTGGGGGGGTATTGCAATTTTTTGCCATTTTGAGGCGAAATTGTTCCTTTCGGGGGGTATTGCAACTTTTGGCCATTTTGAAGCGAAATTGTTCCTTTCGGAGGGTATTGAAACTTTTCGGCATTTTGAGGCGAAATTGTTCCTTTGGAGGGGTATTGCAATTTTTTTTTCCATTTTGAGGCGAAATTGTTCCTTTGGGGGGGTATTGCAACTTTTGGCCATTTTGAAGCGAAATTGTTCCTTTGGGGGGGTATTGCAACTTTTCGGCATTTTGAAGCGAAATTGTTCCTTTGGGGGGGTATTGCAACTTTTCGGCATTTTGAGGCGAAATTTTTCCTTTGGGGGGGTATTGCAACTTTTCGGCATTTTGAGGCGAAATTGTTCCTTTGGGGGGTATTGCAATTCTTTTTCCATTTTGAGGCGAAATTGTTCCTTTGGGGGGGGTATTGCAATTTTTTGCCATTTTGAGGCGAAATTGTTCCTTTGGGGGGGTATTGCAACTTTTGGCCATTTTGAAGCGAAATTGTTCCTTTGGGGGGTATTGCAATTTTTTGCCATTTTGAAGCGAAATTGTTCCTTTGGGGGGGTATTGCAATATTTTTTCCTTTTTGAGGCGAAATTGTTCCTTTGGGGGGGTATTGCAATTTTTTGCCATTTTGAGGTGAAATTGTTCCTTTGGGGGGGTATTGCAACTTTTGGCCATTTTGAAGCGAAATTGTTCCTTTCGGGGGGTATTGCAACTTTTCGGCATTTTGAGGCGAAATTGTTCCTTTGGGGGGGTATTGCAACTTTTGGCCATTTTGAAGCGAAATTGTTCCTTTGGGGGGGTATTGCAACTTTTGGCCATTTTGAAGCGAAATTGTTCCTTTCGGGGTGTATTGCAACTTTTCGGCATTTTGAGGCGAAATTGTTCCTTTGGGGGGGTATTGCAATTTTTTTTCCTTTTTGAGGCGAAATTGTTCCTTTGGGGGGGTATTGCAACTTTTCGGCATTTTGAGGTGAAATTGTTCCTTTGGGGGGTATTGCAATTTTTTGCCATTTTGAGGCGAAATTGTTCCTTTGGGGGGGTATTGCAACTTTTGGCCAATTTGAAGCGAAATTGTTCCTTTCGGGGGGTATTGTAACTTTTCGGCATTTTGAGGCGAAATTGTTCCTTTGGGGGGGTATTGTAACTTTTCGGCATTTTGAGGCGAAATTGTTCTTTAGGGGGGGTATTGCAACTTTTCGGCATTTTGAGGCGAAATTGTTCCTTTGGGGGTGTATTGCAATTTTTTTCCCATTTTGAGGCGAAATTGTTCCTTTGGGGGGGTATTGCAACTTTTGGCCATATTGAAGCGAAATTGTTCCTTGGGGGGGTATTGCAACTTTCCGGCATTTTAAGGCAAAATTGTTCCTTTGGGGGGTATTGCAACTTTTCGGCATTTTGAGGCGAAATTGATCCTTTGGGGGGGTATTGCAATTTTTTGCCATTTTACGGCGAAATTGTTCCTTTGGTGGGGTATTGCAAATTTTGGCCATTTTGAAGCAAAATTGTTCCTTTGGGGGGGTATTGCAATTTTTTGCCATTTTGAGGCGAAATTGTTCCTTTGGGGGGTATTGCAATTTTTTGCCATTTTGAGGCTAAATTGTTCCTTTGGGGGGTATTACAATTTTTTGCCATTTTGAGGCGAAATTGTTCCTTTGGGGGGGGTATTGCAACTTTGGCCATTTTGAAGCGAAATTGTTCCTTTGGGGGGGTATTGCAATTTTTTGCCATTTTGAGGCGAAATTGTTCTTTTGGGGGGGTATTGCAACTTTTGACCATTTTGAGGCGAAATTGTTCCTTTGGGGGGTATTGCAATTTTTTGCCATTTTGAGGCGAAATATTTCCTTTGGGGGGGTGTTGCAACTTTTGGCCATTTTGAAGCGAAATTGTTACTTTGGGGGGGGAATTGCAACTTTTCGGCATTTTGAAGCGAAATTGTTCCTTTGTGGGGTATTGCAACTTTTGGCCATTTTGAAGCGAAATTGTTCCTTTCGGGGGGTATTGCAACTTTTCGGCATTTTGAGGCGAAATTGTTCCTTTGGGGGGGTATTGCAACTTTTGGCCATTTTGAAGCGAAATTGTTCCTTTCGGGGGGTATTGCAACTTTTCGGCATTTTGAGGCGAAATTGTTTCTTTGGGGGGGGTATTGCAACTTTTGGCGATTTTGAAGCGAAATTGTTCCTTTGGGGGGGTATTGCAACTTTTCGGCATTTTGAGGCGAAATTGTTCCTTTGAGGGTGTATTGCAATTTGTTGCCATTTTGAGGCGAAATTGTTCCTTTGGGGGGTATTGCAACTTTTGGCCATATTGAAGCGAAATTGTTCCTTTGGGGGGGTATTGCAACTTTTGGCCATTTTGAAGCGAAATTGTTCCTTTGGAGGGGTATTACAACTTTTCGGCATTTTGAGGCGAAATTGTTCCTTTGGGGGGGTATTGCAATTTTTTGCCATTTTGAAGCGAAATTGTTCCTTTGGGGGGGTATTGCAATTTTTTGCCATTTTGAGGCGAAATTGTTCCTTTGGGGGGGTATTGCAATTTTTTGCCATTTTGAGGCGAAATTGTTGCTATGGGGGGGTATTGCATCTTTTGGCCATTTTGAAGCAAAATTGTTCTTTTCGGGGGGTATTGCAACTTTTCGGCATTTTGAGGTGAAATTTTCCCTTTGGGGGGTATTGCAATTTTTTGCCATTTTGAGGCGAAATTGTTCCTTTGGGGGGGTATTGCAACTTTTGGCCATTTTGAAGCGAAATTGTTCCTTTCAGGGGGTATTGCAACTTTTCGGCATTTTGAAGCGAAATTGTTACTTTGGGGGGAATTGCAACTTTTCGGAATTTTGAAGCGAAATTATTCCTTTGGGGGGGTATTGCAATTTTTCTTTCCATTTTGAGGCGAAATTGTTCCTTTGGGGGGTATTGCAACTTTTGGCCATTATGAAGCGAAATTGTTCCTTTCGGGGGGTATTGCAACTTTTCGGCATTTTGAGGCGAAATTGTTCCTTTGGAGGGGTATTGCAACTTTTGGCCATTTTGAAGCGAAATTGTTACTTTCGGGGGGGTATTGCAACTTTTCGGCATTTTGAGGCGAAATTGTTCCTTTGGTGGGTATTGCAATTTTTTTTCCATTTTGAGGCGAAATTGTTCCTTTGGGGGGGTATTGCAACTTTTGGCCATTTTGAAGCGAAATTGTTCCTTTGGGGGGGTATTGCAATTTTTTGCCATTTTGAGGCGAAATTGTTCCTTTGGGGGGGGTATTGCAATTTTTTGCCATTTTGAGGCGAAATTGTTGCTATGGGGGGTATTGCATCTTTTGGCCATTTTGAAGCAAAATTGTTCCTTTCGGGGGGTATTGCAACTTTTCGGCATTTTAAGGTGAAATTGTTCCTTTGGGGGGTTTTGCAATTTTTTGCCATTTTGAGGCGAAATATTTCCTTTGGGGGGGGTGTTGCAACTTTTGGCCATTTCGAAGCGAAATTGTTCCTTTCAGGGGGTATTGCAACTTTTCGGCATTTTGAAGCGAAATTGTTACTTTGGGGGGGAATTGCAACTTTTCGGCATTTTGAAGCGAAATTATTCCTTTGGGGGGTGTAAAATAGTGAGTTTATGGAGATTGATTCATAAACTGGAGTACATATATTCATAAATATATGTATATCGCCCCATCCCTTTAAGAGTGAGTTTGTGAGCTGGAGATATTGACCAAGAGTTTGAAATGGTAAGACCAAACTCATCTGTTAGTCGTCCATCAAAGCCATCTGACATTGTTTGTCAAAGTTGTCAAAGTAGTGCTATATATTGTTTAGAATGTTGGGCTAAGAACTGAAATAGCTATGAGAAACGTTTTACTGTAAGTTACTGTTACACTGAGGTCAAAGCTCAGCGAGCTTCAAAGGAATTATAAATAAGACTGAAGTAGGTTTTGTTACAGGTCTCTAGTGCGCAAGTACACTTATTTCGCGGGTAAAATGTACCACGTGACATGATGTAATGCTTAACCTAAAATAAGGATAGTTAGTTTTTGTGTTACCATGTAAAGAGATAAGGACAATCCAGAGGAGGGGTTTGGGTTATAAAAGAAGCCCACACTTCAAAGGTGGAGGAGAAGGAGGGAGGAGAAAGACGGACTCACCAACCCGACCAGACGATCTACAGACAGAGAGACGGCTTACTACATCACAGCTATGTAAGAGATATGAACTGTTATTTTTTCTATCTGTCTCCATCTATTAACTCAAGCCAAGACAGTTATTTTTCTCTAATGACTGTAACCCTCCAATTCTTATCTGAATAAATCCATAATATGTTTTTGACCTATCTTCGCTCCAATCATTATATACTGGCTATGCAGTTGTCGCCGCAAACCCATTATTTAACATTTGGCGAGCACCAGCCTGAATGATTGTGAAACACAGCTGTTTTCTGTGAAAGGTGATTTTTTTCACGCTGCCTATTATTGCAGAAGGACTTTTTTTTTTCTCTTTCTCACGTCATTCCCTGCCCTTTGTCCAAGAAGGGGGGTCTGTGAGTTTGGGAGTAATCTTTCTGTCCAAAGTGCTGCAGGCAAAGACGATACACTGTGTCCACATCACGAGCCTAAGAGAGGGTTAACGTGACAAGCTGCAAGGAGGTCGTATGTGTCAAGCCTTGACGGTTGGAGCCATTCTCAGGACCATCCATCCAGTCGGTTGAAGCCATCTGAAGCCATTCCATCCAACAGACGGTTGAAGCCATTCCAGGACAAGCATCACATATTGGTGAGAAATGGATTTTATTCATGATTATTTTAGTAACTGTCATGTAGAGTATTTATTTGATCATACACATAGTGACGCACAGTTATGGTCAAATCTGTACCGGCAATGTGAACTTGAGAATCTTAAGCTAGATAAAAAGTTTTTTACTATAAATCGGTTACAGAAAAAGATACAGAATGTATTGGGTATGGTATACACTTACAACTCCATGGTGGGTGGGGCACAGCCATATGCACGCACTATCTGTATGGTGACTGACACACCCATAACAACAGGCACGCCCAATACAACAGACACACACGTCACAGATTCAGAAACAACAGATTGTCCAAATTGTTCGATATTAGCAGAACATATCGAACATCTGGAGGATCAGTTGGAAACAAGAGCAGATTTAATATCAAAACTACGGAAAGATATTAAATATGTATCTGTTAATACGAGACAGAACAAGACAGAAGCTTTAGGTTCAGACGTACCGGACGGGCTGAATACGGCCGAGGACGAGACTCTGAATGAGGAGGAACTTCGGAAAAAGAAGTTACATGATAAGGCCGCCCGTCTTAACATTAAAATCCATGACCAATTAATGAAAATCATTAAAGACATACCGAAATATGATGATAAAATGGACGCCTTCCATAATGCGGACATTTTTGAGTCACATTCCGATAAATATAATCTGACAAATGAACAGAGAAACAAGATTTACAGGGTATGGCTTCCCTCCCACATGGCAAAAAGGTTACAAGCAACACCTAGGACTGACGAACACAATGACCTGATCCATGACACAAAGGAAGATAGGCTGAGACAGTTGATTCTTTTTACCACAGGAGAGACTACCCCAACAGTCGAATTGTTAGAAAACCTTAAGACACACATACAGGAGGATCCATTTGTCTTTGTCGTTAAATTTGAACAGGCCTACAAAATGATAATGGAAATCGGATCTGATCAAGAACCGCCTTCCATGATCAAGGCCTTTGTTAAAAAGTTTAAATATTTGGACCCTGCTTCATTCGAAATAGCTTCTAGGATGGAAAGTCTACAAGAGGTCACGTCATTTATTGATAGAATACGTAGACGAATGAAGCAAAATCAGGTAAAATCAAAAATAGCCATGATAGAAGGGAACACTGACACATTAGTATCCCAGGAAAAACAGATCAAAAACAACAAAAGACCGGTGTTGAATTCTAAAAACAAGAATTCAGGGGGGGGTAACAGGAAAAGCACAATTCATTGCTTTTTTTGCGGCCAACCCGGACACCTGAAGTGGGAATGCAAGAAATTCCTGAGGGCGGGAGTTGAGGAAAGGCTGGGTAAGGAAAATGGACTGATGCCAAACACATCCAGTGCCCCTCCCCCATCTTCAGCACCTCCACCTTCATACACGCCCACTCGTACTGACAACAGAAATAACCAATCACCATATGCACCTCTGACCAGACAGATAAGGGAAATGTCCATACAGGGATTGGATGGAAGGGGCAAGACACCTGCTGCTCTTCTCCCTTCTCCATCCTCCTGACTAGCAAAGCCGGTCCCCAGGCTGCATCCACTGGAATTCGTCACTCGAGTTTCAATGGATAGCTGTGGTCGACCATTTTTAAAGGTAAATCTTGAAGGTCAGGAAGTAACATTTCTCCTTGATACAGGTGCGCAATTGAGTGTCACAAATGTTGATTTACATTTAAAGCCAGATTCCCCTGTATGCACAATTGTTGGTTTCAGTGGTAAAAATGGAACAAAGGTGACTTTAGCGCAGGATGTTTCTTTGGAAATACCTGGTTTTTTGAAAACGAAAATGGATATTTGGTGTTGTCAGGATACTGAGAATATAATTGGCACTGATTTTATGGAAAAGCATGGCTGGATTATTGATTTGGGTAATAAAACAGTTTGGAAAGACTCTAACGGTTGTAAGGCGGTAGTTATTGATCCAGATGAATATAGTCATGTCGGGACCATTTGTTTGACCGATGTAGTGTCAGCAGATCATTTGTGGCCTGAAACTGGTGGTAATGAAGTATTGACTGAGTTAGTACAGCGGTTTCCTTCTTTATGGGCTCAGTACAGGAATGAGGTTGGAACAATGAAGGATGTAATTGTCAAAATTGAAGGCCGAGACCCACCTCCTCAGCGTCAGTATAAGTTGCCTCCGGAGTCAGTTGCTCCGATGTCGAAGATTATACAGGAATTGTTGGCTCAAGGTGTCATACGAAAGGCAAATTCGGTTTGTAACAATCCATTGTGGTGTGTTCTGAAAAGCGATGGTAGCTATAGGATGTTGTTGGACTTGAGGATGTTCAATAAGTGTACTCCCAATGTAGCACCGATTGTAGCTGATACACATGACATGATGTCGAGATTGGATGCTAAGGCAAGGTATTTCTCAGTATTGGATATCAGTAATGGTTTTTTCAGTATACCGATTGAGCAAAGTTGCCAATATCGATTTGCATTCAACCACCTCGATCAGCAATTTGTATGCTGTCGTCTTCCTCAGGGGGCAAGTATGTCGCCAAGCATTTTTCATCAGGCGCTAGCGAACGTTTTGTCGAAATTTTCTCGTCCGGAATGTTTATTGCAATATGTGGACGATATCTTGTTGAGCACGGAGGATGAGGAGATGCACGTGATCTTGCTTACAGAATTGTTTGAGCTGCTGCATGATGCAGGTTTAAAACTGAATACCAAAAAGGTCAAGCTGATGCAGACTGAGGTCAGGTTTTTAGGAGTTCTGCTAAGTCCAGGTACACGGCGACCCCTACAGGACAGAATAGAGGCAATTGCATCTCTTCCAATTCCAACATCACACAAGGCACTAAGACATTTTTTAGGGCTTGTAAATTACTCAAGGGATTTCATTGAAAATTTTGCTGACAAAGCCAGACCTTTGTATGATCTTTTAAAAGGTGACAATGATGATTTTTTTGGTCCCTGGAGTGTCGAACAGGAAAAAGCCTTCACACAATTGAAACATGATCTACAACACGCACCTGCGTTAAGTATGGTGGAAAAGAACGCACCTTTTGCGCTTCAAGCACACACTTCAGAGACAAGCATCTCTGTGGTTTTGCTGCAGCTGCAAGGGGGGGAATGGAGAATCTTGGGGTACTTCTCTAAGCTTCTCTCACCTGTTGAGAGGGGGTTTGAGGTGTGCGCAAGACACCTGGTGGGAGTGTATTTTGCGATAAAAATCACTCAACACATCATCGGGTTCCAAAAGGTTATTCTCCAAACGCCACATTCCACACTGAAACTTCTCTTTGAGAAAAACATCCCAGGTGTGTCAAATCAGAGATTTGCCCATTGGTTGCTCTCATTGTCTCCAAATCAAATTGAGGTAGATTATAAGGCCAAGTATGTTCTTCCTCAATTGATGCAGTATGAAGGACAAACCCATGATTGCATAGAAACGTTCCATGAACCAAGTCCATCTCTCTTCAGACGACAGTCGGAAGACGCAGATGAACCTGTGTTTGTAGACGGTTCTAGATTTTTTCTGGAAGGACACTATCACACAGGATATGGAATTTTCTATTCCAAGCGAGGACAAGTGGTAAAACACAAGTTACCGAGTCATTTCTCAGCTCAAAGGGCAGAGATAGAAGCGGTGAGAATGGTCCTACAGCTGAATGAAGCTGATGATCAAACTCCAATGGTAATCTACAGTGATAGCTCCTATGTTGTCAGATCCCTAACCGATTACCTGCCTGTTTGGGAAAGGAGAGGCTACGTGGACTCGTCCAACAAAGCCTTGCTGCACCGCGAAACTCTAGAATCAATTTTTGAGATGGCATCTAGGGCCCCAAATAGATTTGCTATAGTGAAAGTCGCTGCACATCAAAGATCTGATGATGAGTTATCTGTAGGAAATGCAACCGCAGATGCTCTAGCCAAAGAAGCTGCCCTGACAGGAGAGGAAGTGTTTGACTCTGAACCTTCTGAGAATTCAGCGGTTCAGAGAGCAGACACGTACATACCTTCATTTGCAGAAGAACAGAGAAAAGATCCTTCTCTGGTTATTTTTCTGGATGATCCAAAACCTCCTTTCATCTGTGAAAATGGGGTTTTGTGTCACAGTTCAAATGAAGAATTGCGTCCAGTTGTACCAAAACATCTACAGGTAGAATTCACTCGATACAACCATGAGAGTTTAGGTCACTTGGGACAACAGAAATTGTTAGTCATTCTCAAGGAGAAATTTTATTGGGAAAAAATGGACGAAACAGTTCAAAGTGTTGTACTATCATGTCTCATTTGTGCCCAAATAAATCCAAGACCTAAAGGACAGAAGCCACCACTTCTACGAATCGCACCTGCAGATGGTCCATGGTCTACACTGCAGATAGACTATATTTGTCCTTTACCCTCAGGTAAACATGGTCTCAGGTATGCATTGATTGTGGTAGATGTGTTCTCAAAATGGGTAGAAATATTACCTGTTAGGAAAGATGATGCTTTGTCCACAGCAAGGGAATTGGTACAACATGTCTTTTGTACTTGGGGGATCCCAAGGATGATTACCTCCGATCGAGGTAGCCACTTCACAGGTAAAATCATGCAAACTGCTTGTGCTATTCTAGGGGCGCGACAGCAATTTCATGTCCCCTATCATCCACAATCTGCGGGAATTGTGGAAAGAATGAATAGGACAATCAAGTCCAGAATTGCAAAGATGCTTTTGGACAAAGGTAACACTTGGGTTGACAAGGTTCCTTTCATACTGATGAGTATAAGAGGTTCAATCTCTTCTACAACTCAATTCACTCCGTTTGAGTTGATGACGGGAAGAAAAATGCCATTGTGGTTTCCACATGAGCCATTTTTATCCACTCCACAAAAAGATGCTATCTCAAGGTCCCAATGGTTGAGATCGCTACAGGAGAACCTGAAAGCGATTCTGCCATATGCGGCATCGAGAATGCAGAAAATGGAGCCACCCTATGAGTCCAAATTCAAGAAAGGTGCTCTAGTGATGATCAAAACCTTTCGCAAGAGTGGACCATGGGAGTGTAATTGGGAAGGTCCTTTTGAAGTCCTTGAGACTATGGGACAAGTCATGATTCTTGTGCACCGAGTGTCAAATGTGGTAAAAAAGACCCGGAAAACACAAAAAGTGTGGGTTCACGTTGACCAGTGCAAAATATTTGTGACAAAATAATGATACTGCATTTCTTTCCAGGAAGAAATGGATTCCTATACGAACTGGAATAAAGAACCTAAAGACTGTGAAGGAAAGATGACATCAAGCCTTCTGGAGAAAGAACATCTTCCCAAGCTCAAGACAAGCTTCTACGTGATGGGATCTACGTTCCTGCTGCTTTGCTTTATTTTCATCATTGTTTACATGTTACATCAAGGAACAATCGCCAATGATGTGAATGAACAGACTAGAGAGATTCAACATTCTCGAAGACCAAGAGGATCAGATACACGGAACTTACTGACAGAGAACATCACGGACAATTCTGTGGAGATAACAGGAAATATCTGCATGGGATATGGAACAAAATGTTGCATTGAATTACATTTCATACACGACACAGACATAATATTACATGCTATTGCAGGACCTAAAACTAGATTCACACAATTACAAGGAGAATATGTACACAATAATAAAACTGGTACATGGGAATGTTCTCCTACAGATGTACTATACTGGAACATAGAGATCAGAGGTGATGAACCTGCTGTATGGTCCGGTGATATTACAAATGACATGATTGCAAAGGGAAAGTTTGGAAGATCCAAAACAGAAATTTTGTTAAAAACTCAGGTTTTTGGGAAAATTCTGGATCCTTCTTTACTCTCCATCACAGAAGGAGATAAAGATTGGGTCAAAACATGGAATTTCCAGATAACACGGGAACCTGTGCAAGTTCAGGTATCTGTAGTGTTTACCGCTACTAACACTATAGTTCCGGAAATAAGGGTTTCACCACAGACAGTACATAATAAAGTAAATACATTACCCATAATGTTAAAATGTGACACAAGGTTGAAATTGCCTTCTGAGTCTTTGTTGACATGGACCAAAAATTCATCGTTTTTGGGAAGTTTTTTAAACAGTCCAACTAATGTCATTCACAGAGGTCAGATTGGTAATATCAGGTGGATGGATGATACGTTCATTTTTTCCATAGAGAAACCATCTTCCAGGGACTCTGGAATTTACCAGTGTTGCGTTGAAACAAAGACACATTACAGACATTGTAAAGACGTTAGTGTGAATATTTGGTCAGCAGCAGATAGTGCATGCACAGACACGAGGTTCATGCCGTCTTCTCCTTTCCAAATTAATCAATTTCAGTCCAAGTCCTTATTAAGGGATGGAGAATTTATGACAATGGTGTGGACTTTCAATATGTCTCATTGGAAGATCTCTACCAGGTTTCCTCAGTGTCAATCACATCTCATAAACATGGAGATGGGGATAGAACAGTGGTTTGGGAAAAGAACAGCTCAAACTAGGAGTAAGAGAGGAGTGTTAGAAGGAATTCTGGGAGGAATTGGGACAGTGGGAAGTCTGACTAATGCCATGAATATACAGACACTTAAGTCAGATTTGGATAATATTGGTTTTATTGGAGGAAAAGGTGTAAAGGTTCAGAAGAGTCTGAATCAACTTCTGGAAAAGATGGTAATGAATACAGCTGCTGTACTAGGCTCTTCCGTGTCACATCTACAGGATGCTACATTAGCTCTCGTGGAAAGCACACACGAAACACAAGTAGCTAAAGCGTGCCTGGAGATACAGGTAGAGTACTCTTCTAATTTAAAGTTGATTGCACAAGCTTTACAGAGTGGAATTACTCCACTGGGAATACTGCGAAATTTACCTGTAGAGTATGATTTTGCATTGAATCATACGGATTTGTGGGTAAATAAGTGGTTAGGATGTGAACGAAACATTTGTGTTGGCACATCGCTAATCCCGGTGATTGGAAGAGAGGGGACTATTGTTCCTGTTACAGTTTTGGGTATACCTGTGAGCAACACACAACAAGTGTTCTATCAACTGCAGTACACAGATTTTGCATTTGATGGAGTGAACACTGAACAAGTAGACATTTCTTCATGTTTGCATTTTGTTTCTAAGGTGATGTGTTTACCTGGACAGGATAAGGTGATTTATCATTCATGTTTTCATAATCATTCTTCTTGTCATGCGAGAATAGAGACTGTACAGACACTACATGATCTGGTGACTCCAGTAAGTCCAACTAAGATATGTTTTCAGGTCATGTCTGAGACAGAGAAGGTTTCTGTTTACTATTCTACTTGTGTACATAAGGAAAATCTACCTATGGGTTTGTATTGTATAGAAGGAGATGTGAGATCTCTTTCAAAGAAGGAAGGAAGTTTTAATATCACTTCTATAGGAAAGAGAAACTTAACGGCATTTCCGATACAATTCAATTTATCACAGATAAATGATTTTCCTTGGGATATGTGGACAAGTGAAATAAAGAAAGACAAGGGTTTGTTAGATTTATTAACGAAACAGTTAAAGGAAGCAGAAATTATATTCAGACATGAACAAGGTGAATTAAGTGATATTGAACACGAATGGAATGGAATGTCAGGTAGAACTTGGTGGAAGAGTTTTAGTAAATCTGTACATTCCTGGTCTCAGTCATCTTTTCAGTCAGCGGTTGGTAATGTTTTATTTAATCCCATCATAATCATATTTTTATTAGTTTTGATGTGTATTATATATCAAGTTTTTGTGATGTGTAGAATTCAGAAGATATATAGGAACATAAAAATAGAAATGAAAAAGGAAGATAACATTCTTAGAGGAATGTTAAATCGCAAGATGACTTTTTGACAGAAAGTTGCAGATTGGTTTATCAAGTCAAATATTGGTCTAGAATTTCCAACAAGAATGTATGTGATACGAATGATGACACGATTGAGTTAGGGTTTCCCGGGGTTCATCAAACTTCCATATAAGGGGGGACTGTAAAATAGTGAGTTTATGGAGATTGATTCATAAACTGGAGTACATATATTCATAAATATATGTATATCGCCCCATCCCTTTAAGAGTGAGTTTGTGAGCTGGAGATATTGACCAAGAGTTTGAAATGGTAAGACCAAACTCATCTGTTAGTCGTCCATCAAAGCCATCTGACATTGTTTGTCAAAGTTGTCAAAGTAGTGCTATATATTGTTTAGAATGTTGGGCTAAGAACTGAAATAGCTATGAGAAACGTTTTACTGTAAGTTACTGTTACACTGAGGTCAAAGCTCAGCGAGCTTCAAAGGAATTATAAATAAGACTGAAGTAGGTTTTGTTACAGGTCTCTAGTGCGCAAGTACACTTATTTCGCGGGTAAAATGTACCACGTGACATGATGTAATGCTTAACCTAAAATAAGGATAGTTAGTTTTTGTGTTACCATGTAAAGAGATAAGGACAATCCAGAGGAGGGGTTTGGGTTATAAAAGAAGCCCACACTTCAAAGGTGGAGGAGAAGGAGGGAGGAGAAAGACGGACTCACCAACCCGACCAGACGATCTACAGACAGAGAGACGGCTTACTACATCACAGCTATGTAAGAGATATGAACTGTTATTTTTTCTATCTGTCTCCATCTATTAACTCAAGCCAAGACAGTTATTTTTCTCTAATGACTGTAACCCTCCAATTCTTATCTGAATAAATCCATAATATGTTTTTGACCTATCTTCGCTCCAATCATTATATACTGGCTATGCAGTTGTCGCCGCAAACCCATTATTTAACAGGGGGGTATTGCAATTTTTTTCCATTTTGAGGCGAAATTGTTCCTTTGGGGGGTATTGCAACTTTTGGCCATTTTGAAGCGAAATTGTTCCTTTCGGGGGTATTGCAACTTTTCGGCATTTTGAGGCGAAATTGTTCCTTTGGGGGGGTATTGCAACTTTTGGCCATTTTGAAGCGAAATGGTTCCTTTCATGGGGTATTGCAACTTTTCGGCATTTTGAGGCGAAATTGTTTCTTTGGGGGGGTATTGCAACTTTTGGCCATTTTGAAGCGAAATTGTTCCTTTGGGGGGGGTATTGCAACTTTTCGGCATTTTGAGGCGAAATTGTTCCTTTGGGGGTGTATTGCAATTTGTTGCCATTTTGAGGCGAAATTGTTCCTTTGGGGGGGTATTGCAACTTTTGGCCATATTGAAGCGAAATTGTTCCTTTGGGGGGGTATTGCAACTTTTGGCCATTTTGAAGTGAAATTGTTCCTTTGGGGGGTATTGCAATTTTTTGCCATTTTGAGGCGAAATTGTTCCTTTGGGGGGTATTGCAATTTTTTGCCATTTTGAGGCGAAATTGTTGCTATGGGGGGGTATTGCAACTTTTGGCCATTTTGAAGCGAAATTGTTCCTTTCAGGGGGTATTGCAACTTTTCGGCATTTTGAAGCGAAATTGTTACTTTGGGGGGGAATTGCAACTTTTCGGAATTTTGAAGCGAAATTATTCCTTTGGGGGGGTATTGCAATTTTTCTTTCCATTTTGAGGCGAAATTGTTCCTTTGGGGGGTATTGCAACTTTTGGCCATTATGAAGCGAAATTGTTCCTTTCGGGGGGTATTGCAACTTTTCGGCATTTTGAGGCGAAATTGTTCCTTTGGAGGGGTATTGCAACTTTTGGCCATTTTGAAGCGAAATTGTTCCTTTCGGGGGGGTATTGCAACTTTTCGGCATTTTGAGGCGAAATTGTTCCTTTGATGGGTATTGCAATTTTTTTTCCATTTTGAGGCGAAATTGTTCCTTTGGGGGGGTATTGCAACTTTTGGCCATTTTGAAGCGAAATTGTTCCTTTGAGGGAGTATTGCAACTTTTCGGCATTTTGAGGCGAAATTGTTCCTTTGGGGGGTATTGCAATTTTTTGCCATTTTGAGGCGAAATTGTTCCTTTGGGGGGGTATTGCAATTTTTTGCCATTTTGAGGTGAAATTGTTGCTATGGGGGGGTATTGCATCTTTTGGCCATTTTGAAGCAAATTTGTTCCTTTCGGGGGGTATTGCAACTTTTCGGCATTTTGAAGCGAAATTGTTACTTTGGGGGGTATTGCAATTTTTTGCCATTTTGAGGCGAAATTGTTCCTTTGGGGGGGTATTGCAATTTTTTGCCATTTTGAGGTGAAATTGTTGCTATGGGGGGGTATTGCATCTTTTGGCCATTTTGAAGCAAATTTGTTCCTTTCGGGGGGTATTGCAACTTTTCGGCATTTTGAAGCGAAATTGTTACTTTGGGGGGGGAATTGCAACTTTTCGGCATTTTGAAGCGAAATTATTCCTTTGGGGGGGTATTGCAATTTTTTTTCCATTTTGAGGCGAAATTGTTCCTTTGGGGGGTATTGCAACTTTTGGCCATTTTGAAGCGAAATTGTTCCTTTCGGGGGGTATTGCAACTTTTCGGCATTTTGAGGCGAAATTGTTCCTTTGGGGGGGTATTGCAACTTTTGGCCATTTTGAAGCGAAATTGTTCCTTTCGGGGGGTATTGCAACTTTTCGGCATTTTGAGGCGAAATTGTTTCTTTGGGGGGGTATTGCAACTTTTGGCCATTTTGAAGCGAAATTGTTCCTTTGGGGGGGTATTGCAACTTTTCGGCATTTTGAGGCGAAATTGTTCCTTTGGGGGTGTATTGCAATTTGTTGCCATTTTGAGGCGAAATTGTTCCTTTGGGGGGGTATTGAAACTTTTGGCCATATTGAAGCGAAATTGTTCCTTTGGGGGGGTATTGCAACTTTTGGCCATTTTGAAGCGAAATTGTTCCTTTGGAGGGGTATTGCAACTTTTCGGCATTTTGAGGCGAAATTGTTCCTTTGGGGGGTATTGCAATTTTTTGCTATTTTCAGGCGAAATTTTTCCTTTGCGGGGGTATTGCAACTTTTGGCCATTTTGAAGCGAAATTGTTCCTTTGGGGGGTATTGCAATTTTTTGCCATTTTGAGGCGAAATTGTTCCTTTGGGGGGTATTGCAACTTTTGACCATTTTGAAGCGAAATTGTTCCTTTCGGGGGGTATTGCAACTTTTCAGCATTTTGAGGCGAAATTGCTCCTTTGGGGGGGTTTTGCAACTTTTGGCCATTTTGAAGCGAAATTGTTCCTTTGGGGGGGTATTGCAATTTTTTGCCATTTTGAGGTGAAATTGTTCCTTTGGGGGGTATTGCAACTTTTGGACATATTGAAGCAAAATTGTTCCTTTGAGGGGGTATTGCAACTTTTCGGCATTTTGAGGCGAAATTGTTCCTTTGAGGGGGTATTGCAACTTTTGGCCATTTTGAAGCGAAATTGTTCTTTTGGGGGGGTATTGCAACTTTTCGGCATTTTGAGGCGAAATTGTTCCTTTGGGGGGGTATTGCAACTTTTGGCCATTTTGAAGCGAAATTGTTCCTTTGGGGGGGTATTACAATTTTTGGCCATTTTGAGGCGAAATTGTTCCTTTGGGGGGGTATTGCAACTTTCCGGCATTTTGAGGCAAAATTGTTCCTTTGGGGGGGTATTGCAACTTTTGGCCATTTTGAAGCGAAATTGTTCCTTTGGGGGGGTATTGCAACTTTTGGCCATTTTGAAGCGAAATTGTTCCTTTGGGGGGTATTGCAACTTTTCAGCATTTTGAGGCGAAATTGTTCCTTTGGGGGGGTATTGCAATTTTTTGCCATTTTGAGGCGAAATTGTTCCTTTGGGGGGGTATTGCAACTTTGGCCATTTTGAAGCGAAATTGTTCCTTTGGGGGGGTATTGCAATTTTTTGCCATTTTGAGGCGAAATTGTTCCTTTGGGAGGGTATTGCAACTTTTGGCCATTTTGACGCGAATTTGTTCCTTTCGGGGGGTATTGCAACTTTTGGCCATTTTAAAGCGAAATTGTTCCTTTGAGGGAGTATTGCAACTTTTCGGCATTTTGAGGCGAAATTGTTCCTTTGGGGGGGTATTGCAATTTTTTGCCATTTTGAGGCGAAATTGTTCCTTTGGGGGGGTATTGCAATTTTTTGCCATTTTGAGGCGAAATTGTTCCTTTGGGGGGGGGTATTGCAATTTTTTGCCATTTTGAGGCAAAATTGTTGCTATGGGGGGGTATTGCATCTTTTGGCCATTTTGAAGCGAAATTGTTCTTTTCGGGGGGTATTGCAACTTTTCGGCATTTTGAGATGAAATTGTTCCTTTGGGGGGTATTGCAATTTTTCCCATTTTGAGGCAAAATTGTTCCTTTCAGGGGGTATTGCAACTTTTCGGCATTTTGAAGCGAAATTGTTACTTTGGGGGGGAATTGCAACTTTTCGGCATTTTGAAGCGAAATTATTCCTTTGGGGGGTATTGCAATTTTTTTTCGATTTTGAGGCGAAATTGTTCCTTTGGGGGGTATTGCAACTTTTGGCCATTTTGAAGCGAAATTGTTCCTTTCGGGGGGTATTGCAACTTTTCGGCATTTTGAGGCGAAATTGTTTCTTTGGGGGGGTATTGCAACTTTTGGCCATTTTGAAGCGAAATTGTTCCTTTGGGGGTGTATTGCAATTTTTTGCCATTTTGAGGCGAAATTGTTCCTTGGGGGGGTATTGCAACTTTCCGGCATTTTGAGGCAAAATTGTTCCTTTGGGGGGGTATTGCGACTTTTGGCCATTTTGAAGTGAAATTGCTCCTTTGCAACTTTTCGGCATTTTGAGGCGAAATTGTTCCTTTAGGGGGGTATTGCAATTTTTTGCCATTTTGAGGCGAAATTGTTCCTTTGGGGGGGTATTGCAACTTTTGGCCATTTTGAAGCGAAATTGTTCCTTTGGGGGGGTATTACAATTTTTGGCCATTTTGAGGCGAAATTGTTCCTTTGGGGGGGTATTGCAACTTTCCGGCATTTTGAGGCAAAATTGTTCCTTTGGGGGGGTATTGCAACTTTTGGCCATTTTGAAGCGAAATTGTTCCTTTGGGGGGGTATTGCAACTTTTGGCCATTTTGAAGCGAAATTGTTCCTTTGGGGGGTATTGCAACTTTTCAGCATTTTGAGGCGAAATTGTTCCTTTGGGGGGGTATTGCAATTTTTTGCCATTTTGAGGCGAAATTGTTCCTTTGGGGGGGTATTGCAACTTTGGCCATTTTGAAGCGAAATTGTTCCTTTGGGGGGGTATTGCAATTTTTTGCCATTTTGAGGCGAAATTGTTCCTTTGGGAGGGTATTGCAACTTTTGGCCATTTTGACGCGAATTTGTTCCTTTCGGGGGGTATTGCAACTTTTGGCCATTTTAAAGCGAAATTGTTCCTTTGAGGGAGTATTGCAACTTTTCGGCATTTTGAGGCGAAATTGTTCCTTTGGGGGGGTATTGCAATTTTTTGCCATTTTAAGGCGAAATTGTTCCTTTGGGGGGGTATTGCAATTTTTTGCCATTTTGAGGCGAAATTGTTCCTTTGGGGGGGGTATTGCAATTTTTTGCCATTTTGAGGCAAAATTGTTGCTATGGGGGGGTATTGCATCTTTTGGCCATTTTGAAGCGAAATTGTTCTTTTCGGGGGGTATTGCAACTTTTCGGCATTTTGAGATGAAATTGTTCCTTTGGGGGGTATTGCAATTTTTCCCATTTTGAGGCAAAATTGTTCCTTTCAGGGGGTATTGCAACTTTTCGGCATTTTGAAGCGAAATTGTTACTTTGGGGGGGAATTGCAACTTTTCGGCATTTTGAAGCGAAATTATTCCTTTGGGGGGTATTGCAATTTTTTTTCGATTTTGAGGCGAAATTGTTCCTTTGGGGGGTATTGCAACTTTTGGCCAGTTTGAAGCGAAATTGTTCCTTTCGGGGGGTATTGGAACTTTTCGGCATTTTGAGGCGAAATTGTTCCTTTTGGGGGGGTATTGCAACTTTTGGCCATTTTGAAGCGAAATTGTTCCTTTCGGGGGGTATTGCAACTTTTCGGCATTTTGAGGCGAAATTGTTTCTTTGGGGGGGTATTGCAACTTTTGGCCATTTTGAAGCGAAATTGTTCCTTTGGGGGTGTATTGCAATTTTTTGCCATTTTGAGGCGAAATTGTTCCTTGGGGGGGTATTGCAACTTTCCGGCATTTTGAGGCAAAATTGTTCCTTTGGGGGGGTATTGCGACTTTTGGCCATTTTGAAGTGAAATTGCTCCTTTGCATCTTTTCGGCATTTTGAGGCGAAATTGTTCCTTTAGGGGGGTATTGCAATTTTTTGCCATTTTGAGGCGAAATTGTTCCTTTGGGGGGGTATTGCAACTTTTGGCCATTTTGAAGCGAAATTGTTCCTTTGGGGGGTATTGCAACTTTTCGGCATTTTGAGGCGAAATTGTTCCTTTGGGGGAGTATTGCAATTTTTTGCCATTTTGAAGCGAAATTGTTCCTTTGGGGGGGTATTGCAATTTTTTTCCATTTTGAGGCGAAATTGCTTCTTTGGGGGGGTATTGCAATCTTTGGCCATTTTGAAGCGAAATTGTTCCTTTCGGGGGTATTGCAACTTTTGGCCATTTTGAAGCGAAATTGTTCCTTTGGGGGGGTATTGCAATTTTTTCCTTTTTGAGGCGAAATTGTTCCTTTGGGGGGTATTGCAACTTTTGGCCATTTTGAAGCGAAATTGTTCCTTTCGGGGGGTATTGCAACTTTTGGCCATTTTGAAGCGAAATTGTTCCTTTGGGGGGGTATTGCAACTTTTGGCCATTTTGAAGCGAAATTGTTCCTTTGGGGGGTATTGCAACTTTTCAGCATTTTGAGGCGAAATTGTTCCTTTGGGGGGGTATTGCAATTTTTTGCCATTTTGAGGCGAAATTGTTCCTTTGGGGGGGTATTGCAACTTTGGCCATTTTGAAGCGAAATTGTTCCTTTGGGGGGGTATTGCAATTTTTTGCCATTTTGAGGCGAAATTGTTCCTTTGGGAGGGTATTGCAACTTTTGGCCATTTTGACGCGAATTTGTTCCTTTCGGGGGGTATTGCAACTTTTGGCCATTTTAAAGCGAAATTGTTCCTTTGAGGGAGTATTGCAACTTTTCGGCATTTTGAGGCGAAATTGTTCCTTTGGGGGGGTATTGCAATTTTTTGCCATTTTAAGGCGAAATTGTTCCTTTGGGGGGGTATTGCAATTTTTTGCCATTTTGAGGCGAAATTGTTCCTTTGGGGGGGGTATTGCAATTTTTTGCCATTTTGAGGCAAAATTGTTGCTATGGGGGGGTATTGCATCTTTTGGCCATTTTGAAGCGAAATTGTTCTTTTCGGGGGGTATTGCAACTTTTCGGCATTTTGAGATGAAATTGTTCCTTTGGGGGGTATTGCAATTTTTCCCATTTTGAGGCAAAATTGTTCCTTTCAGGGGGTATTGCAACTTTTCGGCATTTTGAAGCGAAATTGTTACTTTGGGGGGGAATTGCAACTTTTCGGCATTTTGAAGCGAAATTATTCCTTTGGGGGGTATTGCAATTTTTTTTCGATTTTGAGGCGAAATTGTTCCTTTGGGGGGTATTGCAACTTTTGGCCAGTTTGAAGCGAAATTGTTCCTTTCGGGGGGTATTGGAACTTTTCGGCATTTTGAGGCGAAATTGTTCCTTTTGGGGGGGTATTGCAACTTTTGGCCATTTTGAAGCGAAATTGTTCCTTTCGGGGGGTATTGCAACTTTTCGGCATTTTGAGGCGAAATTGTTTCTTTGGGGGGGTATTGCAACTTTTGGCCATTTTGAAGCGAAATTGTTCCTTTGGGGGTGTATTGCAATTTTTTGCCATTTTGAGGCGAAATTGTTCCTTGGGGGGGTATTGCAACTTTCCGGCATTTTGAGGCAAAATTGTTCCTTTGGGGGGGTATTGCGACTTTTGGCCATTTTGAAGTGAAATTGCTCCTTTGCATCTTTTCGGCATTTTGAGGCGAAATTGTTCCTTTAGGGGGGTATTGCAATTTTTTGCCATTTTGAGGCGAAATTGTTCCTTTGGGGGGGTATTGCAACTTTTGGCCATTTTGAAGCGAAATTGTTCCTTTGGGGGGTATTGCAACTTTTCGGCATTTTGAGGCGAAATTGTTCCTTTGGGGGAGTATTGCAATTTTTTGCCATTTTGAAGCGAAATTGTTCCTTTGGGGGGGTATTGCAATTTTTTTCCATTTTGAGGCGAAATTGCTTCTTTGGGGGGGTATTGCAACTTTTGGCCATTTTGAAGCGAAATTGTTCCTTTCGGGGGTATTGCAACTTTTGGCCATTTTGAAGCGAAATTGTTCCTTTGGGGGGGTATTGCAATTTTTTCCTTTTTGAGGCGAAATTGTTCCTTTGGGGGGTATTGCAACTTTTGGCCATTTTGAAGCGAAATTGTTCCTTTCGGGGGGTATTGCAACTTTTCGGCATTTTGAGGCGAAATTGTTCCTTTGAAGGGGGTATTGCAACTTTTCGGCATTTTGAGGCGAAATTGTTCCTTTGGGGGGGTATTGCAATTTTTTGCCATTTTGAGGCGAAATTGTTCCTTTGGGGGGTATTGCAACTTTTGGCCATTTTGAAGCGAAATTGTTCCTTTGGGGGGTATTGCAATTTTTTGCCATTTTGAGGCGAAATTGTTGCTTTGGGGGGTATTGCATCTTTTGGCCATTTTGAAGCGAAATTGTTCCTTTCGGGGGGTATTGCAACTTTTCGGCATTTTGAGGTGAAATTGTTCCTTTCGGGGGGTATTGCAATTTTTTGCCATTTTGAGGCGAAATTGTTCCTTTGGGCGGGGTATTGCAACTTTTTGGCATTTTGAGGCGAAATTGTTCCTTTGGGGGGTATTGCAACTTTTGGCCATTTTAAAGCGAAATTGTTTCTTTCGGGGGGTATTGCAACTTTTCGGCATTTTGAGGCGAAATTGTTCCTTTGGGGGGGTATTGCAACTTTTGGCCATTTTGAAGCGAAATTGTTCCTTTGAGGGGGTATTGCAACTTTTCGGCATTTTGAGACGAAATTGTTCCTTTGGAGGGTTATTGCAATTTTTTGCCATTTTGAGGCGAAATTGTTCCTTTGGAGGGGTATTGCAATTTTTTGCCATTTGGAGGCGAAATTGTTCCTTTGGGGGGGTATTGCAACTTTTGGCCATTTTGAAGCGAAATTGTTCCTTTGGGGGGGTATTGCAACTTTTGGCCATTTTGAAGCGAAATTGTTCCTTTCGGGGGGTATTGCAACTTTTCGACATTTTGAGGTGAAATTGTTCCTTTGCGGGGGTTTTGCAATTTTTTGCCATTTTGAGGCGAAATTGTTCCTTTGTGGGGGTATTGCAACTTTTGGCCATTTTGAAGCGAAATTGTTCCTTTCGGGGGGTATTGCAACTTTTCGGCATTTTGAAGCGAAATTGTTCCTTTGGGGGGGTATTGCAACTTTTTGGCATTTTAAGGCGAAATTGTTCCTTTGGGGGGGTATTGCAACTTTTGGCCATTCTGAAGTGAAATTGTTCCTTTGGGGGGGTATTGCAACTTTTCGACATTTTGAAGTGAAATTGTTCCTTTGGGGGGGTATTGCAACTTTTCGGCATTTTGAAGCGAAATTGTTCTTTTGGGGGGGTATTGCAACTTTTCGGCATTTTGAGGCGAAATTGTTCCTTTGGGGGGTATTGCAACTTTTGGCCATTTTGAAGCGAAATTGTTCCTTTCGGGGGGTATTGCAACTTTTCGGCATTTTGAGGCGAAATTGTTCCTTTGGGGGGGTATTGCAACTTTTGGCCATTTTGAAGCGAAATTGTTCCTTTGGGGGGGTATTGCAATTTTTGCCATTTTGAGGCGAAATTGTTCCTTTCGGGGGGTATTGCAACTTTTGGCCATTTTGAAGCGAAATTGTTCCTTTGGGGGGGTATTGCAACTTTTGGCCATTTTGAAGCGAAATTGTTCCTTTCGGGGGGTATTGCAACTTTTCGACATTTTGAGGTGAAATTGTTCCTTTGCAGAAGTTTTGCAATTTTTTGCCATTTTGAGGCGAAATTGTTCCTTTCGGGGGGGTATTGCAACTTTTCGGCATTTTGAAGCGAAATTGTTCCTTTGGGGGGGTATTGCAACTTTTCGGCATTTTAAGGCGAAATTGTTCCTTGGGGGGGTATTGCAACTTTTGGCCATTTTGAAGTGAAATTGTTCATTTGGGGCGGTATTGCAACTTTTCGACATTTTGAAGTGAAATTGTTCCTTTGGGGGGGTATTGCAACTTTTCGGCATTTTGAAGCGAAATTGTTTTTTTGGGGGGGTATTGCAACTTTTCGGCATTTTGAGGCGAAATTGTTCCTTTGGGGGGGTATTGCAATTTTTTGCCATTTTGAGGCGAAAATGTTCCTTTGGGGGGTATTGCAACTTTTGGCCATTTTGAAGCGAAATTGTTCCTTTCGGGGGGTATTGCAACTTTTCGGCATTTTGAAGCGAAATTGTTCCTTTGGGGGGTATTGCAACTTTTGGCCATTTTGAAGTGAAATTGTTCATTTGGGGGGGTATTGCAACTTTTCGACATTTTGAAGTGAAATTGTTCCTTTGGGGGGGTATTGCAACTTTTCGGCAGTTTGAAGCGAAATTGTTTTTTTGGGGGGGTATTGCAACTTTTCGGCATTTTGAGGCGAAATTGTTCCTTTGGGGGGGTATTGCAATTTTTTGCCATTTTGAGGCGAAAATGTTCCTTTGGGGGGTATTGCAACTTTTGGCCATTTTGAAGCGAAATTGTTCCTTTCGGGGGGTATTGCAACTTTTCGGCATTTTGAAGCGAAATTGTTCCTTTGGGGGGGTATTGCAACTTTTGGCCATTTTGAAGCGAAATTGTTCCTTTGGGGGGTATTGCATTTTTTTGCCATTTTGAGGCGAAAATGTTCCTTAGGGGGGTATTGCAACTTTTGGCCATTTTGAAGCAAAATTGTTACTTTGAGGGGGTATTGCAACTATTGGCCATTTTGAAGCGAAATTGTTCCTTTGGGGGGGTATTGCAACTTTTCGGCATTTTAAGGCGAAATTGTTCCTTTGGGGGGGTATTGCAACTTTTGGCCATTTTGAAGTGAAATTGTTCATTTGGGGGGGTATTGCAACTTTTCGACATTTTGAAGTGAAATTGTTCCTTTGGGGGGGTATTGCAACTTTTCGGCATTTTGAAGCGAAATTGTTTTTTTGGGGGGTATTGCAACTTTTCGGCATTTTGAGGCGAAATTGTTCCTTTGGGGGGGTATTGCAATTTTTTGCCATTTTGAGGCGAAAATGTTCCTTTGGGGGGGTATTGCAACTTTTGGCCATTTTGAAGCGAAATTGTTCCTTTCGGGGGTATTGCAACTTCTCGGCATTTTGAAGCGAAATTGTTCCTTTGGGGGGTATTGCAACTTTTTGGCATTTTGAGGCGAAATTGTTCCTTTGGGGGGTATTGCAACTTTTCGGCATTTTGAAGCGAAATTGTTCTTTTGGGGGGGTATTGCAATTTTTTGTCATTTTGAGGCGAAATTGTTCCTTTGGGTGGGTATTGCAACTTTTGGCCATTTTGAAGCGAAATTGTTCCTTTGGGGAGGTATTGCAACTTTTCGGCATTTTGAGGCTTAATTGTTCCTTTGGGGGGGTATTGCAATTTTTTGCCATTTTGAGGCGAAATTGTTCCTTTGGGGGGTATTGCAACTTTTGGCCATTTTGAAACGAAATTGTTCCTTTCGGGGGGTATAGAAACTTTTCGGCATTATGAGGCGAAATTGTTCCTTTGGGGGGTATTGCAATTTTTTTCCATTTTGAGGCGAAATTGTTTCTTTGGGGGGGTATTGCAACTTTTGGCCATTTTGAAGCGAAATTGTTCCTTTCGGGGGGTATTGCAACTTTTCGGCATTTTGAGGCGAAATTGCTCCTTTGGGGGGTATTGCAACTTTTGGCCATTTTGAAGCGAAATTGTTCCTTTGGGGGGGTATTGCAATTTTTTGCCATTTTGAGGCAAAATTGTTCCTTTGGGGGGGTATTGCAACTTTTGGCCATTTTGAAGCGAAATTGTTCCTTTCGGGGGGTATTGCAACTTTTCGGCATTTTGAGGCGAAATAGTTTCTTTGGGGAGTATTGCAACTTTTGGCCATTTTGAGGCGAAATTGTTCCTTTGGGGAGTATTGCAACTTTTGGCCATTTTGAGGCGAAATTGTTCCTTTGCGGGGGTATTGCAACTTCTGGCCATTTTGAGGCGAAATTGTTCCTTTGCGGGGGTATTGCAACTTTCCGGCATTTTGAAGCGAAATTGTTCCTTTGGGGGGTATTGCAATTTTTTGCCATTTTGAGGCAAAATTGTTCCTTTGGGGGGGTATTGCAACTATTGGCCATTTTGAAGCGAAATTGTTCCTTTGGAGGGTATTGCAACTTTTCGGCATTTTGAGGAGAAATTGTTCCTTTGGAGGGGTATTGCAATTTTTTGCCATTTTGAGGCGAAATTGTTCCTTTGGGGGTTATTGCAACTTTTGGCCATTTTGAAGCGAAATTGTTCCTTGGGGGGGGATTTGCAATTTTTTGCCATTTTGAGGCGAAATTGTTTTTTTTCGGGGGGTATAGAAACTTTTCGGCATTTTTAGGCGAAATTGTTCCTTTGGGGGGGTATTGCAATTTTTTTCCATTTTGAGGCGAAATTGTTCCTTTGGGGGGGGTATTGCAACTTTTGGCCATTTGACGCGAAATTGTTCCTTTGGGGGGGTATTGCAACTTTTGGCCATTTTGAAGCGAAATTGTTCGTTTGGGGGGGTATTGCAATTTTTTGCCATTTTGAGGCGAAATTGTTCCTTTGGGGGGGTATTGCAACTTTTCGCCATATTGAAGCGAAATTGTTCCTTTGGGGGGTATTACAATTTTTGGCCATTTTGAGGCGAAATTGTTCCTTTGGGGGGGTATTGCAACTTTCCGGCATTTTGAGGCAAAATTGTTCCTTGGGGGGGGTATTGCAACTTTTGGCCATTTTGAAGCGAAATTGTTCCTTTGGGGGGGTATTGCAATTTTTTGCCATTTTGAGGCAAAATTGTTCCTTTGGGGGGTAATGCAACTATTGGCCATTTTGAAGCGAAATTGTTCCTTTGGAGGGTATTGCAACTTTTCGGCATTTTGAGGAGAAATTGTTCTTTTGGGGGGGCATTGCAACTTTTTGCCATTTTGAGGCGAAATTGTTCCTTTGGGGGGTATTGCAACTTTTGGCCATTTTGAAGCGAAATTGTTCCTTTCGGGGGGTATTGCAACTTTTCGGCATTTTGAAGCGAAATTGTTCCTTTGGGGGGTATTGCAACTTTTGGCCATTTTGAAGTGAAATTGTTCATTTGGGGGGGTATTGCAACTTTTCGACATTTTGAAGTGAAATTGTTCCTTTGGGGGGGTATTGCAACTTTTCGGCATTTTGAAGCGAAATTGTTTTTTTGGGGGGGTATTGCAACTTTTCGGCATTTTGAGGCGAAATTGTTCCTTTGGGGGGGTATTGCAATTTTTTGCCATTTTGAGGCGAAAATGTTCCTTTGGGGGGTATTGCAACTTTTGGCCATTTTGAAGCGAAATTGTTCCTTTCGGGGGGTATTGCAACTTTTCGGCATTTTGAAGCGAAATTGTTCCTTTGGGGGGGTATTGCAACTTTTGGCCATTTTGAAGCGAAATTGTTCCTTTGGGGGGTATTGCAATTTTTTGCCATTTTGAGGCGAAAATGTTCCTTAGGGGGGTATTGCAACTTTTGGCCATTTTGAAGCAAAATTGTTACTTTGAGGGGGTATTGCAACTATTGGCCATTTTGAAGCGAAATTGTTCCTTTGGGGGGGTATTGCAACTTTTCGGCATTTTAAGGCGAAATTGTTCCTTTGGGGGGGTATTGCAACTTTTGGCCATTTTGAAGTGAAATTGTTCATTTGGGGGGGTATTGCAACTTTTCGACATTTTGAAGTGAAATTGTTCCTTTGGGGGGGTATTGCAACTTTTCGGCATTTTGAAGCGAAATTGTTTTTTTGGGGGGTATTGCAACTTTTCGGCATTTTGAGGCGAAATTGTTCCTTTGGGGGGGTATTGCAATTTTTTGCCATTTTGAGGCGAAAATGTTCCTTTGGGGGGTATTGCAACTTTTGGCCATTTTGAAGCGAAATTGTTCCTTTCGGGGGGTATTGCAACTTTTCGGCATTTTGAAGCGAAATTGTTCCTTTGGGGGGTATTGCAACTTTTTGGCATTTTGAGGCGAAATTGTTCCTTTGGGGGGGTATTGCAACTTTTGGCCATTTTGAAGCGAAATTGTTCCTTTGGGGGGTATTGCAACTTTTCGGCATTTTGAAGCGAAATTGTTCTTTTGGGGGGGTATTGCAATTTTTTGCCATTTTGAGGCGAAATTGTTCCTTTGGGGGGGTATTGCAACTTTTGGCCATTTTGAAGCGAAATTGTTCCTTTGGGGAGGTATTGCAACTTTTCGGCATTTTGAGGCTTAATTGTTCCTTTGGGGGGGTATTGCAATTTTTTGCCATTTTGAGGCGAAATTGTTCCTTTGGGGGGTATTGCAACTTTTGGCCATTTTGAAACGAAATTGTTCCTTTCGGGGGGTATAGAAACTTTTCGGCATTATGAGGCGAAATTGTTCCTTTGGGGGGTATTGCAATTTTTTTCCATTTTGAGGCGAAATTGTTTCTTTGGGGGGGTATTGCAACTTTTGGCCATTTTGAAGCGAAATTGTTCCTTTCGGGGGGTATTGCAACTTTTCGGCATTTTGAGGCGAAATTGCTCCTTTGGGGGGTATTGCAACTTTTGGCCATTTTGAAGCGAAATTGTTCCTTTGGGGGGGTATTGCAATTTTTTGCCATTTTGAGGCAAAATTGTTCCTTTGGGGGGGTATTGCAACTTTTGGCCATTTTGAAGCGAAATTGTTCCTTTCGGGGGGTATTGCAACTTTTCGGCATTTTGAGGCGAAATAGTTCCTTTGGGGGGGTATTGCAATTTTTTTTCCATTTTGAGGCGAAATTGTTCCTTTGGGGAGTATTGCAACTTTTGGCCATTTTGAAGCGAAATTGTTCCTTTCGGGGGGTATTGCAACTTTTCAGCATTTTGAGGCGAAATTGTTCCTTTGGGGGGGTATTGCAATTTTTTTTCCATTTTGAGGCGAAATTGTTCCTTTGGGGAGTATTGCAACTTTTGGCCATTTTGAGGCGAAATTGTTCCTTTGCGGGGGTATTGCAACTTCTGGCCATTTTGAGGCGAAATTGTTCCTTTGCGGGGGTATTGCAACTTTCCGGCATTTTGAAGCGAAATTGTTCCTTTGGGGGGTATTGCAATTTTTTGCCATTTTGAGGCAAAATTGTTCCTTTGGGGGGGTATTGCAACTAATGGCCATTTTGAAGCGAAATTGTTCCTTTGGAGGGTATTGCAACTTTTCGGCATTTTGAGGAGAAATTGTTCCTTTGGAGGGGTATTGCAATTTTTTGCCATTTTGAGGCGAAATTGTTCCTTTGGGGGTTATTGCAACTTTTGGCCATTTTGAAGCGAAATTGTTCCTTGGGGGGGGATTTGCAATTTTTTGCCATTTTGAGGCGAAATTGTTTTTTTTCGGGGGGTATAGAAACTTTTCGGCATTTTTAGGCGAAATTGTTCCTTTGGGGGGGTATTGCAATTTTTTTCCATTTTTAGGCGAAATTGTTCCTTTGGGGGGGTATTGCAACTTTTGGCCATTTGACGCGAAATTGTTCCTTTGGGGGGGTATTGCAACTTTTGGCCATTTTGAAGCGAAATTGTTCGTTTGGGGGGGTATTGCAATTTTTTGCCATTTTGAGGCGAAATTGTTCCTTTGGGGGGGTATTGCAACTTTTCGCCATATTGAAGCGAAATTGTTCCTTTGGGGGGTATTACAATTTTTGGCCATTTTGAGGCGAAATTGTTCCTTTGGGGGGGTATTGCAACTTTCCGGCATTTTGAGGCAAAATTGTTCCTTGGGGGGGGGTATTGCAACTTTTGGCCATTTTGAAGCGAAATTGTTCCTTTGGGGGGGTATTGCAATTTTTTGCCATTTTGAGGCAAAATTGTTCCTTTGGGGGGTAATGCAACTATTGGCCATTTTGAAGCGAAATTGTTCCTTTGGAGGGTATTGCAACTTTTCGGCATTTTGAGGAGAAATTGTTCTTTTGGGGGGGCATTGCAACTTTTTGCCATTTTGAGGCGAAATTGTTCCTTTGGGGGGTATTGCAACTTTTGGCCATTTTGAAGCGAAATTGTTCCTTTGGGGGGGTATTGCAATTTTTTTCCATTTTGAGGCGAAATTGTTCCTTTGGGGGGGTATTGCAACTTTTGGCCATTTTGACGCGAAATTGTTCCTTTGGGGGGTATTGCAACTTTTCGGCATTTTGAAGCGAAATTGTTCCTTTGGGGGGTATTGCAATTTTTTTCCATTTTGAGGCGAAATTGTTTCTTTGGGGGGGTATTGCAACTTTTGGCCATTTTGAAGCGAAATTTTTCCTTTCGGGGGGTATTGCAACTTTTTGGCATTTTGGGGCGAAATTGCTCCTTTGGGGGGTATTGCAACTTTTGGCCATTTTGAAGCGAAATTGTTCCTTTGGGGGGGTATTGCAATTTTTTGCCATTTTGAGGCAAAATTGTTCCTTTGGGGGGGTATTGCAACTTTTGGCCATTTTGAAGCGAAATTGTTCTTTTCGTGGGTATTGCAACTTTTCGGCATTTTGAGGCGAAATAGTTCCTTTGAGGGGGTATTGCAACTTTTCGGCATTTTGAGGCAAAATTGTTCCTTTGGCGGGGTATTGCAATTTTTTGCCATTTTGAGGCGAAATTGTTCCTTTGGGGAGTATTGCAACTTTTGGCCATTTTGAAGCGAAATTGTTCCTTTCGGGGGGTATTGCAACTTTTGGCCATTTTGAAGCGAAATTG
This sequence comes from Anomaloglossus baeobatrachus, assembly GCF_048569485.1. Lineage (NCBI taxonomy): Eukaryota > Metazoa > Chordata > Amphibia > Anura > Aromobatidae > Anomaloglossus > Anomaloglossus baeobatrachus. Next base: position 195,800,559 of record NC_134361.1, read on the forward strand.
TTCCTTTGAAGGGGTATTGCAACTTTTCGGCATTTTGAGGCGAAATTGTTCCTTTGGGGGGTATTGCAATTTTTTGCCATTTTGAGGCAAAATTGTTCTTTTGGGGGGGTATTGCAACTTTTGGCCATTTTGAAGCGAAATTGTTCCTTTTGGGGGGTATTGCAACTTTTCGACATTTTGAGGTGAAATTGTTCCTTTGCGGGGGTTTTGCAATTTTTTGCCATTTTGAGGCGAAATTGTTCCTTTGTGGGGGTATTGCAACTTTTGCCATTTTGAAGCGAAATTGTTCCTTTCGGGGGGTATTGCAACTTTTCGGCATTTTGAAGCAAAATTGTTCCTTTGGGGGGGTATTGCAACTTTTCGGCATTTTGAGGCGAAATTGTTCCTTTGGGGGGGTATTGCAACTTTTGGCCATTTTGAAGTGAAATTGTTCCTTTGGGGGGTATTGCAACTTTTCGGCATTTTGAAGCGAAATTGTTCTTTTGGGGGGGTATTGCAATTTTTTGCCATTTTGAGGCGAAATTGTTCCTTTGGGGGGGTATTGCAACTTTTGGCCATTTTGAAGCGAAATTGTTCCTTTGGGGGGGTATTGCAACTTTTCGGCATTTTGAGGCGAAATTGTTCCTTTGGGGGGGTATTGCAACTTTTGGCCATTTTGAAGCGAATTTGTTCCTTTGGGGGGGTATTGCAATTTTTTTCCATTTTGAGGCGAAATTGTTCCTTTGGGGGGTATTGCAACTTTTCGGCATTTTGAAGCGAAATTGTTCTTTTGGGGGGGTATTGCAATTTTTTGCCATTTTGAGGCGAAATTGTTCCTTTGGGGGGGTATTGCAACTTTTGGCCATTTTGAAGCGAAATTGTTCCTTTCGGGGGGTATTGCAACTTTTCGGCATTTTGAGGCGAAATTGTTCCTTTGGGGGGGTATTGTAATTTTTTTTCCATTTTGAGGCGAAATTGTTCCTTTGGGGGGTATTGCAACTTTTGGCCATTTTGAAGCGAAATTGTTCCTTTGAGGGAGTATTGCAACTTTTCGGCATTTTGAGGCGAAATTGTTCCTTTGGGGGGGGTATTGCAACTTTTCGGCATTTTGAGGTGAAATTGTTCCTTTGGGGGGTATTGCAATTTTTTGCCATTTTGAGGCGAAATATTTCCTTTGGGGGGGTGTTGCAACTTTTGGCCATTTTGAAGCGAAATTGTTCCTTTCAGGGGTATTGCAACTTTTCGGCATTTTGAAGCGAAATTGTTACTTTGGGGGGGGAATTGCAACTTTTCGGCATTTTGAAGCGAAATTATTCCTTTGGGGGGGGTATTGCAATTTTTTCCATTTTGAGGCGAAATTGTTCCTTTGGGGGGTATTGCAACTTTTGGCCACTTTGAAGCGAAATTGTTCCTTTCGGGGGGTATTGCAACTTTTCGGCATTTTGAGGCGAAATTGTTCCTTTGGGGGGGTATTGCAACTTTTGGCCATTTTGAAGCGAAATTGTTCCTTTCGGGGGGTATTGCAACTTTTCGGCATTTTGAGGCGAAATTGTTTCTTTGGGGGGGTATTGCAATTTTTTGCCATTTTGAGGCGAAATTGTTCCTTTGGGGGGGTATTGCAATTTTTTGCCATTTTGAGGCGAAATTGTTCCTTTGGGGGGGTATTGCAATTTTTTGCCATTTTGAGGCGAAATTGTTGCTATGGGGGGGTATTGCATCTTTTGGCCATTTTGAAGCGAAATTGTTCTTTTCGGGGGGTATTGCAACTTTTCGGCATTTTGAGGTGAAATTGTTCCTTTGGGGGGTATTGCAATTTTTTGCCATTTTGAGGCGAAATTGTTCCTTTCAGGGGGAATTGCAACTTTTCGGCATTTTGAAGCGAAATTATTCCTTTGGGGGGGTATTGCAATTTTTGGCCATTTTGACGCGAAATTATTCCTTTGGGGGGGTATTGCAACTTTTCGGCATTTTGAAGCGAAATTGTTCCTTTCGGGGGGTATTGCAACTTTTCGACATTTTGAGGTGAAATTGTTCCTTTGCGGGGGTTTTGCAATTTTTTGCCATTTTGAGGCAAAATTGTTCCTTTGGGGGGGTAATTCAACTATTGGCCATTTTGAAGCGAAATTGTTCCTTTGGAGGGTATTGCAACTTTTCGGCATTTTGAGGAGAAATTGTTCTTTTGGGGGGGCATTGCAACTTTTTGCCATTTTGAGGCGAAAATGTTCCTTTGGGGGGGTATTGCAACTTTTGGCCATTTTGAAGCGAAATTGTTACTTTGAGGGGGTATTGCAACTTTTGGCCATTTTGAAGCGAAATTGTTCCTTTGGGGGGGTATTGCAACTTTTCGGCATTTTGAGGCAAAATTGTTCCTTTGGGGTGGTATTGCAACTTTTGGCCATTTTGAAGCGAAATTGTTCCTTTGGGGGGTATTGCAATTTTTTGCCATTTTGAGGCGAAATTGTTCCTTTGGGGGGGTATTGCAACTTTTCGCCATATTGAAGCAAAATTGTTCCTTTGGGGGTATTACAATTTTTGGCCATTTTGAGGCGAAATTGTTCCTTTGGAGGGTATTGCAACTTTTCGGCATTTTGAGGAGAAATTGTTCTTTTGGGGGGGCATTGCAACTTTTTGACATTTTGAGGCGAAATTGTTCCTTTGGGGGGTATTGCAACTTTTGGTCATTTTGAAGCGAAATTGTTCCTTTGGGGGGTATTGCAATTTTTTGCCATTTTGAGGCGAAATTGTTCCTTTGGGGGGTATTGCAACTTTTGGCCATTTTGAAACGAAATTGTTCCTTTCGGGGGGTATAGAAACTTTTCGGCATTTTGAGGCGAAATTGTTCCTTTGGGGGGGTATTGCAATTTTTTTCCATTTTGAGGCGAAATTGTTCCTTTGGGGGGGTATTGCAATTTTTTGCCATTTTGAGGCGAAATTGTTCCTTTGGGGGGTATTGCAACTTTTCGCCATTTTGAAACGAAATTGTTCCTTTCGGGGGGTATAGAAACTTTTCGGCATTTTGAGGCGAAATTGTTCCTTTGGGGGGGTATTGCAATTTTTTTCCATTTTGAGGCGAAATTGTTCCTTTGGGGGGGTATTGCAACTTTTGGCCATTTTGACGCGAAATTGTTCCTTTGGAGGGGTATTGCAACTTTTCGGCATTTTGAAGCGAAATTGTTCCTTTCGGAGGGTATTGCAACTTTTCGGCATTTTGAGGTGAAATAGTTCCTTTGAGGGGGTATTGCAACTTTTGGCCATTTTGAAGCGAAATTGTTCCTTTGGGGGGGTATTGCAATTTTTTGCCATTTTGAGGCAAAATTGTTCCTTTGGGGGGGTAATGCAACTATTGGCCATTTTGAAGCGAAATTGTTCCTTTGGAGGGTATTGCAACTTTTCGGCATTTTGAGGAGAAATTGTTCTTTTGGTGTAGCATTGCAACTTTTTGCCTTTTTGAGGCGAAATTGTTCCTTTGGGGGGGTATTGCAACTTTTGGCCATTTTGATGCGAAATTGTTCCTTTGGAGGGGTATTGCAACTTTTCGGCATTTTGAAGCGAAATTGTTCCTTTCGGGGGGTATTGCAACTTTTCGGCATTTTGAGGCGAAATAGTTCCTTTGAGGGGGTATTGCAACTTTTGGCCATTTTGAAGCGAAATTGTTCCTTTGGGGGGGTAATGCAACTATTGGCCATTTTGAAGCGAAATTGTTCCTTTGGAGGGTATTGCAACTTTTCGGCATTTTGAGGAGAAATTGTTCTTTTGGTGTAGCATTGCAACTTTTTGCCATTTTGAGGCGAAATTGTTCCTTTGGGGGGTATTGCAACTTTTGGCCATTTTGAAGCGAAATTGTTCCTTTGGGGGGGTATTGCAATTTTTTGCCATTTTGAGGCGAAATTGTTCCTTTGGGGGGTATTGCAACTTTTGGCCATTTTGAAACGAAATTGTTCCCTTCGGGGGGTATAGAAACTTTACGGCATTTTGAGGCGAAATTGTTCCTTTGGGGGGGTATTGCAATTTTTTTCCATTTTGAGGCGAAATTGTTCCTTTGGGGGGGTATTGCAACTTTTGGCCATTTTGACGCGAAATTGTTCCTTTGGGGGGTATTGCAATTTTTTTCCATTTTGAGGCGAAATTGTTTCTTTGGGGGGGTATTGCAACTTTTGGCCATTTTGAAGCAAAATTGTTCCTTTCGGGGGGTATTGCAACTTTTCGGCATTTTGGGGCGAAATTGCTCCTTTGGGAAGGTATTGCAACTTTTGGCCATTTTGAAGCGAAATTGTTCCTTTGGGGGGGTATTGCAATTTTTTGCCATTTTGAGGCAAAATTGTTCCTTTGGGGGGGTATTGCAACTTTTGGCCATTTTGAAGCGAAATTGTTCCTTTCGGGCGGTATTGCAACTTTTCGGCATTTTGAGGCGAAATAGTTCCTTTGAGGGGGTATTGCAACTTTTCGGCATTTTGAGGCGAAATTGTTCCTTTGGCGGGGTATTGCAATTTTTTGCCATTTTGAAGCGAAATTGTTCCTTTCGGGGGGTATTGCAACTTTTCGACATTTTGAGGTGAAATTGTTCCTTTGCGGGGGTTTTGCAATTTTTTGCCATTTTGAGGCGAAATTGTTCCTTTGTGGGGGTATTGCAACTTTTGGCCATTTTGAAGCGAAATTGTTCCTTTCGGGGGGTATTGCAACTTTTCAGGATTTTGAAGCAAAATTGTTCCTTTGGGGGAGTATTGCAACTTTTTGGCATTTTGAAGCGAAATTGTTCCTTTCGGGGGGTATTGCAACTTTTCAGCATTTTGAGGTGAAATTGTTCCTTTGGGGGGTATTGCAACTTTTGGCCATTTTGAAGCGAAATTGTTCCTTTGGAGGGGTATTGCAATTTTTTGCCATTTTGAGGCGAAATTGTTCCTTTGGGGGGGTATTGCAACTTTTAACAATTTTGAAGCGAAATTATTCCTTTGGGGGGGTATTGCAACTTTTCGGCATTTTGAGGCAAAATTGTTCCTTTGGGGGGTATTGCAATTTTTTGCCAATTTGAGGCGAAAATGTTCCTTTGGGGGGTATTGCAACTTTTGGCCATTTTGAGGCGAAATTGTTCCTTTGGGGGGGTATTGCAACTTTTGGCCATTTTGAAGCGAAATTGTTCCTTTCGGGGGGTATTGAAACTTTTCGGCATTTTGAGGCGAAATTGTTCCTTTGGGGGGGTATTGCATTTTTTTTTCCATTTTGAGGCGAAATTGTTACTTTGGGGGGGTATTGCAACTTTTGGCCATTTTGAACCGAAATTGTTCCTTTGGGGGGCTATTGCAACTTTTCGGCATTTTGAAGCGAAATTGTTCCTTTGGGGGGGTATTGCAATTTTTTTCCATTTTGAGGCGAAATTGTTCCTTTGGGGGGTATTGCAACTTTTGGCCATTTTGAAGCGAAATTGTTCCTTTCGGGGGGTATTGCAACTTTTCAGCATTTTGAGGTGAAATTGTTCCTTTGGGGGGTATTGCAATTTTTTTTCCATTTTGAGGCGAAATTGTTCCTTTGGGGGGGTATTGCAACTTTTGGCCATTTTGAAGCGAAATTGTTCCTTTGGAGGGCTATTGCAACTTTTCGGCATTTTGAGGCGAAATTGTTCCTTTGGGGGGGTATTGCAATTTTTTGCCATTTTGAGGCGAAATTGTTCCTTTGGGGGGGTATTGCAATTTTTTGCCATTTTGAGGCGAAATTGTTCCTTTGGGGGGGTATTGCAACTTTTGGCCATTTTAAAGCGAAATTGTTCCTTTTGGGGGGTATTGCAACTTTTCGACATTTTGAGGTGAAATTGTTCCTTTGCGGGGGTTTTGCAATTTTTTGCCATTTTGAGGCGAAATTGTTCCTTTGTGGGGGTATTGCAACTTTTGGCCATTTTGAAGCGAAATTGTTCCTTTCGGGGGGTATTGCAACTTTTCGACATTTTGAGGTGAAATTGTTCCTTTGCGTGGGTTTTGCAATTTTTTGCCATTTTGAGGCGAAATTGTTCCTTTGTGGGGGTATTGCAACTTTTGGCCATTTTGAAGCGAAATTGTTCCTTTCGGGGGGTATTGCAACTTTTCGGCATTTTGAAGCAAAATTGTTCCTTTGGGGGGGTATTGTAACTTTTCGGCATTTTGAGGCGAAATTGTTCCTTTTGGGGGGGTATTGCAACTTTTGGCCATTTTGAAGGGAAATTGTTCCTTTGGGGGGGTATTGCAGCTTTTCGGCATTTTGAAGCGAAATTGTTCCTTTGGGGGGGTATTGCAACTTTTAACAATTTTGAAGCGAAATTGTTCCTTTGGGGGGGTATTGCAACTTTTCGGCATTTTGAGGCGAAATTGTTCCTTTTGGGGGGTATTGTAATTTTTTGCCAATTTGAGGCGAAAATGTTCCTTTGGGGTGGTATTGCAACTTTTGGCCATTTTGAAGCGAAATTGTTCCTTTGGGGGGTATTGCAATTTTTTTCCATTTTGAGGCGAAATTGTTCCTTTGGGGGGGTATTGCAACTTTTGGCCATTTTGAAGCGAAATTGTTCCTTTCGGGGGGTATTGAAACTTTTCAGCATTTTGTGGTGAAATTGTTCCTTTGGGGGGTATTGCAATTTTTTTTCCATTTTGAGGCGAAATTGTTCCTTTGGGGGGGTATTGCAACTTTTGGCCATTTTGAAGCGAAATTGTTCCTTTGGAGGGGTATTGCAACTTTTCGGCATTTTGAGGCGAAATTGTTCCTTTGGGGGGGTATTGCAATTTTTTGCCATTTTGAGGCGAAATTGTTCCTTTCGGGGGGTATTGCAACTTTTGGCCATTTTGAAGCGACATTGTTCCTTTCGGGGGGTATTGAAACTTTTCGGCATTTTGAGGCGAAATTGTTCCTTTGGGGGGTATTGCAATTTTTTTTCCATTTTGAGGCGAAATTGTTCCTTTGGGGGGGTATTGCAACTTTTGGCCATTTTGAAGCGAAATTGTTCCTTTGGGGGGGTATTGCAACTTTTCGCCATTTTGAAGCGAAATTGTTCCTTTGGGGGGGTATTGCAACTTTTCGGCATTTTGAGGCGAAATTGTTCCTTTGGGGGGGTATTGCAACTTTTCGGCATTTTGAGGCGAAATTGTTCCTTTGGGGGGTATTGCAATTCTTTTTCCATTTTGAGGCGAAATTGTTCCTTTGGGGGGGTATTGCAACTTTTGGCCATTTTGAAGCGAAATTGTTCCTTTGGAGGGGTATTGCAACTTTTCGGCATTTTGAGGCGAAATTGTTCCTTTGGGGGGGTATTGCAATTTTTTGCCATTTTGAGGTGAAATTGTTCCTTTGGGGGGGTATTGCAACTTTTGGCCATATTGAAGCAAAATTGTTCCTTTGGGGGGGTATTACAATTTTTGGCCATTTTGAGGCGAAATTGTTCCTTTGGGGGGGTATTGCAATTTTTTGCCATTTTGAGGCGAAATTGTTGCTTTGGGGGGGTATTGCATCTTTTGGCCATTTTGAAGCGAAATTGTTCCTTTCGGGGGGTATTGCAACTTTTCGGCATTTTGAGGTGAAATTGTTCCTTTGGGGGGTATTGCAATTTTTTGCCATTTTGAGGCGAAATTGTTCCTTTGGGGGGGTATTGCAACTTTTGCCCAAATTGAAGCGAAATTGTTCCTTTCGGGGGGTATTGTAACTTTTCGGCATTTTGAGGCGAAATTGTTCCTTTGGGGGGTATTGCAACTTTTGGCCATTTTGAAGCGAAATTGTTCTTTAGGGGGGGTATTGCAACTTTTCGGCATTTTGAGGCGAAATTGTTCCTTTGGGGGTGTATTGCAATTTTTTCCCATTTTGAAGCGAAATTGTTCCTTTGGGGGGGTATTGCAACTTTTGGCCATATTGAAGCGAAATTGTTCCTTTGGGGGGGTATTACAACTTTTGGCCATTTTGAAGTGAAATTGTTCCTTTCAGGGGGTATTGCAACTTTTCGGCATTTTGAGGCGAAATTGTTCCTTTGAGGGGGTATTGCAACTTTTGGCCATTTTGAAGCGAAATTGTTCCTTTGGGGGGGTATTGCAACGGCATTTTGAGGCAAAATTGTTCCTTTGGGGGGGTATTGCAACTTTTCGGCATTTTGAGGCGAAATTGATCCTTTGGGGGGGTATTGCAATTTTTTGCCATTTTAAGGCGAAATTGTTCCTTTGGGGGGTATTGCAAATTTTGGCCATTTTGAAGCGAAATTGTTCCTTTGGGGGGGTATTGCAATTTTTTGCCATTTTGAGGCGAAATTGTTCCTTTGGGGGGGTATTGCAACTTTTGGCCATTTTGAAGCGAAATTGTTCCTTTGGGGGGGTATTGCAATTTTTTGCCATTTTGAGGCGAAATTGTTCCTTTGGGGGGGATATTGCAATTTTTTGCCATTTTGAGGCGAAATTGTTCCTTTGGGCTGGTATTGCAACTTTTGGCCATTTTGAAACGAAATTGTTCATTTCGGGGGGTATTGAAACTTTTCGGCATTTTGAAGCGAAATTGTTCCTTTCGGGGGGTATTGCAACTTTTCGGCATTTTGAGGCGAAATTGTTCCTTTGGGGGGGTATTGCAACTTTTGGCCATTTTGAAGCGAAATTGTTCCTTTGGGGGGGTATTGCAATTTTTTGCCATTTTGAGGCGAAATTGTTCCTTTGGGGGGGATATTGCAATTTTTTGCCATTTTGAGGCGAAATTGTTCCTTTGGGCTGGTATTGCAACTTTTGGCCATTTTGAAACGAAATTGTTCATTTCGGGGGGTATTGAAACTTTTCGGCATTTTGAAGCGAAATTGTTCCTTTCGGGGGGTATTGCAACTTTTCGGCATTTTGAGGCGAAATTGTTCCTTTGGGGGGGGTATTGCAACTTTTGGCCATTTTGAAGCGAAATTGTTCCTTTGGGGGGGGTATTGCAATTTTTTGCCATTTTGAGGCGAAATTGTTCCTTTGGGGGGGTATTGCAACTGTTCGGCATTTTGAGGCGAAATTGTTCCTTTGGGGGGGTATTGCAATTTTTTGCCATTTTGAGGTGAAATTGTTCCTTTGGGGGGGTATTGCAACTTTTGGCCATATTGAAGCAAAATTGTTCCTTTGGGGGGGTATTACAATTTTTGGGCATTTTGAGGCGAAATTGTTCCTTTGGGGGGGGTATTGCAATTTTTTGCCATTTTGAGGCGAAATTGTTGCTTTGGGGGGGTATTGCATCTTTTGGCCATTTTGAAGCGAAATTGTTCCTTTCGGGGGGTATTGCAACTTTTCGGCATTTTGAGGTGAAATTGTTCCTTTGGGGGGTATTGCAATTTTTTGCCATTTTGAGGCGAAATTGTTCCTTTGGGGGGGTATTGCAACTTTTGCCCAAATTGAAGCGAAATTGTTCCTTTCGGGGGGTATTGTAACTTTTCGGCATTTTGAGGCGAAATTGTTCCTTTGGGGGGTATTGCAACTTTTGGCCATTTTGAAGCGAAATTGTTCTTTAGGGGGGGTATTGCAACTTTTCGGCATTTTGAGGCGAAATTGTTCCTTTGGGGGTGTATTGCAATTTTTTCCCATTTTGAAGCGAAATTGTTCCTTTGGGGGGGTATTGCAACTTTTGGCCATATTGAAGCGAAATTGTTCCTTTGGGGGGGTATTACAACTTTTGGCCATTTTGAAGTGAAATTGTTCCTTTCAGGGGGTATTGCAACTTTTCGGCATTTTGAGGCGAAATTGTTCCTTTGAGGGGGTATTGCAACTTTTGGCCATTTTGAAGCGAAATTGTTCCTTTGGGGGGGTATTGCAACGGCATTTTGAGGCAAAATTGTTTCTTTGGGGGGGTATTGCAACTTTTCGGCATTTTGAGGCGAAATTGATCCTTTGGGGGGGTATTGCAATTTTTTGCCATTTTAAGGCGAAATTGTTCCTTTGGGGGGTATTGCAAATTTTGGCCATTTTGAAGCGAAATTGTTCCTTTGGGGGGGTATTGCAATTTTTTGCCATTTTGAGGCGAAATTGTTCCTTTGGGGGGGTATTGCAACTTTTGGCCATTTTGAAACGAAATTGTTCCTTTGGGGGGGTATTGCAATTTTTTGCCATTTTGAGGCGAAATTGTTCCTTTGGGGGGGATATTGCAATTTTTTGCCATTTTGAGGCGAAATTGTTCCTTTGGGCTGGTATTGCAACTTTTGGCCATTTTGAAACGAAATTGTTCATTTCGGGGGGTATTGAAACTTTTCGGCATTTTGAAGCGAAATTGTTCCTTTCGGGGGGTATTGCAACTTTTCGGCATTTTGAGGCGAAATTGTTCCTTTGGGGGGGTATTGCAACTTTTGGCCATTTTGAAGCGAAATTGTTCCTTTGGGGGGGTATTGCAATTTTTTGCCATTTTGAGGCGAAATTGTTCCTTTGGGGGGGTATTGCAACTTTTGGCCATTTTGAAGCGAAATTGTTCCTTTCGGGGGGTATAGAAACTTTTCGGCATTTTGAGGCGAAATTGTTCCTTTGGGGGGGTATTGCAATTTTTTTCCATTTTGAGGCGAAATTGTTCCTTTGGGGGGGTATTGCAACTTTTGGCCATTTTGACGCGAAATTGTTCCTTTGGGGGGGTATTGCAACTTTTCGGCATTTTGAAGCGAAATTGTTCCTTTGGAGGGTATTGCAACTTTTCGGCATTTTGAGGAGAAATTGTTCTTTTGGAGGGCATTGCAACTTTTTGCCATTTTGAGGCGAAATTGTTCCTTTGGGGGGTATTGCAACTTTTGGCCATTTTGAAGCGAAATTGTTCCTTTCGGGGGGTATTGCAACTTTTCGGCATTTTGAAGCGAAATTGTTCCTTTGGAGGGTATTGCAACTTTTCGGCATTTTGAGGAGAAATTGTTCTTTTGGGGGGGCATTGCAACTTTTTGCCATTTTGAGGCGAAATTGTTCCTTTGGGGGGTATTGCAACTTTTGGCCATTTTGAAACGAAATTGTTCCTTTGGGGGGTATTGCAATTTTTTTCCATTTTGAAGCGAAATTGTTCCTTTCGGGGGGTATTGCAACTTTTCGGCATTTTGGGGCGAAATTGCTCCTTTGGGGGGGTATTGCAACTTTTAGCCATTTTGAAGCGAAATTGTTCCTTTGGGGGGGTATTGCAACTTTTGGCCATTTTGAAGCGAAATTGTTCCTTTCGGGGGGTATTGCAACTTTTCGGCATTTTGAGGCGAAATAGTTCCTTTGAGGGGGTATTGCAACTTTTGGCCATTTTGAAGCGAAATTGTTCCTTTGGGGGGGTATTGCAATTTTTTGCCATTTTGAGGCAAAATTGTTCCTTTGGGGGGGTAATGCAACTATTGGCCATTTTGAAGCGAAATTGTTCCTTTGGAGGGTATTGCAACTTTTCGGCATTTTGAGGAGAAATTGTTCTTTTGGGGGGGCATTGCAACTTTTTGCCATTTTGAAGCGAAATTGTTCCTTTGGGGGGGTATTGCAATTTTTTTCCATTTTGAGGCGAAATTGTTCCTTTGGGGGGGTATTGCAACTTTTGGCCATTTTGACGCGAAATTGTTCCTTTGGGGGGGTATTGCAACTTTTCGGCATTTTGAAGCGAAATTGTTCCTTTGGGGGGTATTGCAATTTTTTTCCATTTTGAGGCGAAATTGTTTCTTTGGGGGGATATTGCAACTTTTGGCCATTTTGAAGCGAAATTGTTCCTTTCGGGGGGTATTGCAACTTTTCGGCATTTTGGGGCGAAATTGCTCCTTTGGGGGGGTATTGCAACTTTTGGCCATTTTGAAGCGAAATTGTTCCTTTCGGGGAGTATTGCAACTTTTCGGCATTTTGAGGCGAATTAGTTCCTTTGAGGGGATATTGCAACTTTTCGGCATTTTGAGGCGAAATTGTTCCTTTGGCGGGGTATTGCAATTTTTTGCCATTTTGAGGCGAGATTGTTCCTTTGGGGAGTATTGCAACTTTTGGCCATTTTGAAGCGAAATTGTTCCTTTCGGGGGGTATTGCAACTTTTCGGCATTTTGAGGCGAAATTGTTCCTTTGGGGGGGTATTGCAATTTTTTTTCCATTTTGAGGCGAAATTGTTCCTTTGGGGGGGTATTGCAACTTTTGGCCATTTTGAAGCGAAATTGTTCCTTTGAAGGGGTATTACAACTTTTCGGCATTTTGAGGCAAAATTGTTCCTTTGGGGGGGTATTGCAATTTTTTGCCATTTTGAGGCGAAATTGTTCCTTTGGGGGGGTATTGCAATTTTTTGCCATTTTGAGGCGAAATTGTTCCTTTGGGGGGGTATTGCAACTTTTGGCCATTTTGAAGCGAAATTGTTCCTTTCGGGGGGTATTGCAACTTTTCGACATTTTGAGGTGAAATTGTTCCTTTGCGGGGGTTTTGCAATTTTTTGCCATTTTGAGGCGAAATTGTTCCTTTGTGGGGGTATTGCAACTTTTGGCGATTTTGAAGCGAAATTGTTCCTTTCGGGGGGTATTGCAACTTTTCGACATTTTGAGGTGAAATTGTTCCTTTGCGTGGGTTTTGCAATTTTTTGCCATTTTGAGGCGAAATTGTTCCTTTGTGGGTGTATTGCAACTTTTGGCCATTTTGAAGCGAAATTGTTCCTTTCGGGGGTATTGCAACTTTTCGGCATTTTGAAGCAAAATTGTTCCTTTGGGGGGTATTGCAACTTTTCGGCATTTTGAGGCGAAATTGTTCCTTTGGGGGGGTATTGCAACTTTTGGCCATTTTGAAGGGAAATTGTTCCTTTGGGGGGGTATTGCAACTTTTCGGCATTTTGAAGCGAAATTGTTCCTTTGGGGGGGTATTGCAACTTTTGGCCATTTTGAAGCGAAATTGTTCCTTTCGGGGGGTATTGAAACTTTTCGGCATTTTGAGGCGAAATTGTTCCTTTGGGGGGGTATTGCAATTTTTTTTCCATTTTGAGGCGAAATTGTTCCTTTAGGGGGTATTGCAACTTTTGGCCATTTTGAAGCGAAATTGTTCCTTTGGGGGGGTATTGCAACTTTTCGGCATTTTGAAGCGAAATTGTTCCTTTGGGGGGGTATTGCAATTTTTTTCCATTTTGAGGCGAAATTGTTCCTTTGGGGGGGTATTGCAACTTTTGGCCATTTTGAAGCGAAATTGTTCCTTTCGGGGGGTATTGCAACTTTTCAGCATTTTGAGGCGAAATTGTTCCTTTGGGGGGGTATTGCAACTTTTGGCCATTTTGAAGCGAAATTGTTCCATTGGAGGGGTATTGCAACTTTTCGGCATTTTGAGGCGAAATTGTTCCTTTGGGGGGGTATTGCAATTTTTTGCCATTTTGAGGCGAAATTGTTCCTTTCGGGGGGTATTGCAACTTTTGGCCATTTTGAAGCGAAATTGTTCCTTTCGGGGGGTATTGAAACTTTTCGGCATTTTCAGGCGAAATTGTTCCTTTGGGTGGGTATTGCAATTTTTTTTTCCATTTTGAGGCGAAATTGTTCCTTTGGGGGGGTATTGCAACTTTTCGGCATTTTGAAGCGAAATTGTTCCTTTGGGGGGGTATTGCAACTTTTCGGCATTTTGATGCGAAATTGTTCCTTTGGGGGGGTATTGCAACTTTTCGGCATTTTGAGGCGAAATTGTTCCTTTGGGGGGTATTGCAATTCTTTTTCCATTTTGAGGCGAAATTGTTCCTTTGGGGGGGTATTGCAACTTTTGGCCATTTTGAAGCAAAATTGTTCCTTTGGGGGGTATTGCAATTTTTTGCCATTTTGAGGCGAAATTGTTCCTTTGGGGGGTATTGCAACTTTTGGCCATTTTGAAGCGAAATTGTTCCTTTGGGGGGGTATTGCAACTTTTCGGCATTTTGAAGCGAAATTGTTCCTTTGGAGGGGTATTGCAACTTTTCGGCATTTTGAGGCTAAATTGTTCCTTTGGGGGGTATTGCAATTTTTTGCCATTTTGAGGCGAAATTGTTCCTTTGGGGGGTATTGCAATTCTTTTTCCATTTTGAGGCGAAATTGTTCCTTTTGGGGGTATTGCAACTTTTGGCCATTTTGAAGCGAAATTGTTCCTTTGGGGGGTATTGCAATTTTTTGCCATTTTGAGGCGAAATTGTTCCTTTGGGGGGTATTGCAACTTTTGGCCATTTTGAAGCGAAATTGTTCCTTTCGGGGGGTATTGCAACTTTTCGGCATTTTGAGGCGAAATTGTTCCTTTCGGGGGGTATTGCAACTTTTCGGCATTTTGAGGCGAAATTGTTCCTTTGGGGGGGTATTGCAACTTTTGGCCATTTTGAAGCGAAATTGTTCTTTAGGGGGGGTATTGCAACTTTTCGGCATTTTGAGGCGAAATTGTTCCTTTGGGGGTGTTTTGCATTTTTTGGCCATTTTGAGGTGAAATTGTTCCTTTGGGGGGTATTGCAACTTTTGGCCATATTGAAGCAAAATTGTTCCTTTGGGGGGGTATTACAATTTTTGGCCATTTTGAGGCGAAATTGTTCCTTTGGGGGGGTATTGCATCTTTTGGCCATTTTGAAGCGAAATTGTTCCTTTCGGGGGGTATTGCAACTTTTCGGCATTTTGAGGTGAAATTGTTCCTTTGGGGGGTATTGCAATTTTTTGCCATTTTGAGGCGAAATTGTTCCTTTGGGGGGGTATTGCAACTTTTAGCCAATTTAAAGCGAAATTGTTCCTTTCGGGGGGTATTGTAACTTTTCGGCATTTTGAGGCGAAATTGTTCCTTTGGGGGGGTATTGCAACTTTTGGCCATTTTGAAGCGAAATTGTTCTTTAGGGGGGGTATTGCAACTTTTCGGCATTTTGAGGCGAAATTGTTCCTTTGGGGGTTTATTGCAATTTTTTCCCATTTTGAGGCGAAATTGTTCCTTTGGGGGGGTATTGCAACTTTTGGCCATATTGAAGCGAAATTGTTCCTTTGGGGGGTATTACAACTTTTGGCCATTTTGAAGTGAAATTGTTCCTTTCAGGGGGTATTGCAACTTTTCGGCATTTTAAGGCGAAATTGTTCCTTTGAGGGGGTATTGCAACTTTTGGCCATTTTGAAGCGAAATTATTCCTTTGGGGGGTATTGCAATTTTTTGCCATTTTGAGGCGAAATTGTTCCTTTGGGGGGGTATTGCAACTTTTGGCCATTTTGAAGCGAAATTGTTCCTTTGGGGGGTATTGCAATTTTTTGCCATTTTGAGGCGAAATTGTTCCTTTGGGGGGGTATTGCAATTTTTTGCCATTTTGAGGCGAAATTGTTCCTTTGGGGGGGTATTGCAACTTTTGGCCATTTTGAAACGAAATTGTTCATTTCGGGGGGTATTGAAACTTTTCGGCATTTTGAAGCGAAATTGTTCCTTTCGGGGGGTATTGCAACTTTTCGGCATTTTGAGGCGAAATTGTTCCATTGGGGGGGTATTGCAACTTTTGGCCATTTTGAAGCGAAATTGTTCCTTTGGGGGGGTATTGCAATTTTTTGCCATTTTGAGGCGAAATTGTTCCTTTGGGGGGGTATTGCAACTTTTGGCCATTTTGAAGCAAAATTGTTCCTTTCGGGGGGTATTGCAACTTTTCGGCATTTTGAGGCGAAATTGTTCCTTGGGGGGGTATTGTAATTTTTTTTCCATTTTGAGGCGAAATTGTTTCTTTGGGGGGGTATTGCAACGGCATTTTGAGGCAAAATTGTTCCTTTGGGGGGGTATTGCAACTTTTCGGCATTTTGAGGCGAAATTGTTCCTTTGGGGGGGTATTGCAAATTTTGGCCATTTTGAAGCGAAATTGTTCCTTTGGGGGGTATTGCAATTTTTTGCCATTTTGAGGCGAAATTGTTCCTTTGGGGGGGTATTGCAACTTTTGGCCATTTTGAAGCGAAATTGTTCCTTTGGGGGGGTATTGCAATTTTTTGCCATTTTGAGGCGAAATTGTTCCTTTGGGGGGGTATTGCAATTTTTTGCAATTTTGAGGCGAAATTGTTCCTTTGGGGGGGTATTGCAACTTTTGGCCATTTTGAAACGAAATTGATCATTTCGGGGGGTATTGAAACTTTTCGGCATTTTGAAGCGAAATTGTTACTTTCGGGGGGTATTGCAACTTTTCGGCATTTTGAGGCGAAATTGTTCCTTTGGGGGGTATTGTAATTTTTTTTCCATTTTGAGGCGAAATTGTTCCTTTGGGGGGGTATTGCAACTTTTGGCCATTTTGAAGCGAAATTGTTCCTTTGAGGGAGTATTGCAACTTTTCGGCATTTTGAGGCGAAATTGTTCCTTTGGGGGGGTATTGCAACTTTTCGGCATTTTTAGGTGAAATTGTTCCTTTGGGGGGTATTGCAATTTTTTGCCATTTTGAGGCGAAATATTTCCTTTGGGGGGTTGTTGCAACTTTTGGCCATTTTGAAGCGAAATTGTTCCTTTCAGGGGGTATTGCAACTTTTCGGCATTTTGAAGCGAAATTATTCCTTTGGGGGGGTATTGCAATTTTTTTCCATTTTGAGGAGAAATTGTTCCTTTGGGGGGTATTGCAACTTTTGGCCATTTTGAAGCGAAATTGTTCCTTTCGGGGGGTATTGCAACTTTTGGTCATATTGAAGCGAAATTGTTCCTTTGGGGGGGTATTACAACTTTTGGCCATTTTGAAGTGAAATTGTTCCTTTCAGGGGCTATTGCAACTTTTCGGCATTTTGAGGCGAAATTGTTCCTTTGAGGGGGTATTGCAACTTTTGGCCATTTTGAAGCGAAATTGTTCCTTTGGGGGGGTATTGCAACGGCATTTTGAGGCAAAATTGTTTCTTTGGGGGGGTATTGCAACTTTTCGGCATTTTGAGGCGAAATTGATCCTTTGGGGGGGTATTGCAATTTTTTGCCTTTTTAAGGCGAAATTGTTCCTTTGGGGGGTATTGCAAATTTTGGCCATTTTGAAGCGAAATTGTTCCTTTGGGGGGGTATTGCAATTTTTTGCCATTTTGAGGCGAAATTGTTCCTTTGGGGGGGTATTGCAACTTTTGGCCATTTTGAAGCGAAATTGTTCCTTTGGGGGGGTATTGCAATTTTTTGCCATTTTGAGGCGAAATTGTTCCTTTGGGGGGGATATTGCAATTTTTTGCCATTTTGAGGCGAAATTGTTCCTTTGGGCTGGTATTGCAACTTTTGGCCATTTTGAAACGAAATTGTTCATTTCGGGGGGTATTGAAACTTTTCGGCATTTTGAAGCGAAATTGTTCCTTTCGGGGGGTATTGCAACTTTTCGGCATTTTGAGGCGAAATTGTTCCTTTGGGGGGGTATTGCAACTTTTGGCCATTTTGAAGCGAAATTGTTCCTTTGGGGGGGTATTGCAATTTTTTGCCATTTTGAGGCGAAATTGTTCCTTTGGGGGGGTATTGCAACTTTTGGCCATTTTGAAGCGAAATTGTTCCTTTCGGGGGTATAGAAACTTTTCGGCATTTTGAGGCGAAATTGTTCCTTTGGGGGGGTATTGCAATTTTTTTCCATTTTGAGGCGAAATTGTTCCTTTGGGGGGGTATTGCAACTTTTGGCCATTTTGACGCGAAATTGTTCCTTTGGGGGGGTATTGCAACTTTTCGGCATTTTGAAGCGAAATTGTTCCTTTGGAGGGTATTGCAACTTTTCGGCATTTTGAGGAGAAATTGTTCTTTTGGAGGGCATTGCAACTTTTTGCCATTTTGAGGCGAAATTGTTCCTTTGGGGGGTATTGCAACTTTTGGCCATTTTGAAGCGAAATTGTTCCTTTCGGGGGGTATTGCAACTTTTCGGCATTTTGAAGCGAAATTGTTCCTTTGGAGGGTATTGCAACTTTTCGGCATTTTGAGGAGAAATTGTTCTTTTGGGGGGGCATTGCAACTTTTTGCCATTTTGAGGCGAAATTGTTCCTTTGACGGGGTATTGCAACTTTTGGCCATTTTGAAGCGAAATTGTTCCTTTGGGGGGGTATTGCAATTTTTTGCCATTTTAAGGCGAAATTGTTCCTTTGGGGGGTATTGCAAATTTTGGCCATTTTGAAGCGAAATTGTTCCTTTGGGGGGGTATTGCAATTTTTTGCCATTTTGAGGCGAAATTGTTCCTTTGGGGGGGATATTGCAATTTTTTGCCATTTTGAGGCGAAATTGTTCCTTTGGGCTGGTATTGCAACTTTTGGCCATTTTGAAACGAAATTGTTCATTTCGGGGGGTATTGAAACTTTTCGGCATTTTGAAGCGAAATTGTTCCTTTCGGGGGGTATTGCAACTTTTCGGCATTTTGAGGCGAAATTGTTCCTTTGGGGGGGTATTGCAATTTTTTGCCATTTTAAGGCGAAATTGTTCCTTTGGGGGGTATTGCAAATTTTGGCCATTTTGAAGCGAAATTGTTCCTTTGGGGGGGTATTGCAATTTTTTGCCATTTTGAGGCGAAATTGTTCCTTTGGGGGGGTATTGCAACTTTTGGCCATTTTGAAGCGAAATTGTTCCTTTGGGGGGGTATTGCAATTTTTTGCCATTTTGAGGCGAAATTGTTCCTTTGGGGGGGATATTGCAATTTTTTGCCATTTTGAGGCGAAATTGTTCCTTTGGGCTGGTATTGCAACTTTTGGCCATTTTGAAACGAAATTGTTCATTTCGGGGGGTATTGAAACTTTTCGGCATTTTGAAGCGAAATTGTTCCTTTCGGGGGGTATTGCAACTTTTCGGCATTTTGAGGCGAAATTGTTCCTTTGGGGGGGTATTGCAACTTTTGGCCATTTTGAAGCGAAATTGTTCCTTTGGGGGGGTATTGCAATTTTTTGCCATTTTGAGGCGAAATTGTTCCTTTGGGGGGGTATTGCAACTTTTGGCCATTTTGAAGCGAAATTGTTCCTTTCGGGGGGTATAGAAACTTTTCGGCATTTTGAGGCGAAATTGTTCCTTTGGGGGGGTATTGCAATTTTTTTCCATTTTGAGGCGAAATTGTTCCTTTGGGGGGGTATTGCAACTTTTGGCCATTTTGACGCGAAATTGTTCCTTTGGGGGGGTATTGCAACTTTTCGGCATTTTGAAGCGAAATTGTTCCTTTGGAGGGTATTGCAACTTTTCGGCATTTTGAGGAGAAATTGTTCTTTTGGAGGGCATTGCAACTTTTTGCCATTTTGAGGCGAAATTGTTCCTTTGGGGGGTATTGCAACTTTTGGCCATTTTGAAGCGAAATTGTTCCTTTCGGGGGGTATTGCAACTTTTCGGCATTTTGAAGCGAAATTGTTCCTTTGGAGGGTATTGCAACTTTTCGGCATTTTGAGGAGAAATTGTTCTTTTGGGGGGGCATTGCAACTTTTTGCCATTTTGAGGCGAAATTGTTCCTTTGGGGGGTATTGCAACTTTTGGCCGTTTTGAAACGAAATTGTTCCTTTGGGGGGTATTGCAATTTTTTTCCATTTTGAAGCGAAATTGTTCCTTTCGGGGGGTATTGCAACTTTTCGGCATTTTGGGGCGAAATTGCTCCTTTGGGGGGGTATTGCAACTTTTAGCCATTTTGAAGCGAAATTGTTCCTTTGGGGGGGTATTGCAACTTTTGGCCATTTTGAAGCGAAATTGTTCCTTTCGGGGGGTATTGCAACTTTTCGGCATTTTGAGGCGAAATAGTTCCTTTGAGGGGGTATTGCAACTTTTGGCCATTTTGAAGCGAAATTGTTCCTTTGGGGGGGTATTGCAATTTTTTGCCATTTTGAGGCAAAATTGTTCCTTTGGGGGGGTAATGCAACTATTGGCCATTTTGAAGCGAAATTGTTCCTTTGGAGGGTATTGCAACTTTTCGGCATTTTGAGGAGAAATTGTTCTTTTGGGGGGGCATTGCAACTTTTTGCCATTTTGAGGCGAAATTGTTCCTTTGGGGGGTATTGCAACTTTTGGCCATTTTGAAGCGAAATTGTTCTTTTGGGGGGGTATTGCAATTTTTTTCCATTTTGAGGCGAAATTGTTCCTTTGGGGGGGTATTGCAACTTTTGGCCATTTTGACGCGAAATTGTTCCTTTGGGGGGGTATTGCAACTTTTCGGCATTTTGAAGCGAAATTGTTCCTTTGGGGGGTATTGCAATTTTTTTCCATTTTGAGGCGAAATTGTTTCTTTGGGGGGGTATTGCAACTTTTGGCCATTTTGAAGCGAAATTGTTCCTTTCGGGGGGTATTGCAACTTTTCGACATTTTGAGGTAAAATTGTTCCTTTGCGGGGGTTTTGCAATTTTTTGCCATTTTGAGGCGAAATTGTTCCTTTGTGGGGGTATTGCAACTTTTGGCGATTTTGAAGCGAAATTGTATTGCAACTTTTCGACATTTTGAGGTGAAATTGTTCCTTTGCGTGGGTTTTGCAATTTTTTGCCATTTTGAGGCGAAATTGTTCCTTTGTGGGTGTATTGCAACTTTTGGCCATTTTGAAGCGAAATTGTTCCTTTCGGGGGGTATTGCAACTTTTCGGCATTTTGAGGCGAAATTGTTCCTTTGGGGGGGTATTGCAACTTTTGGCCATTTTGAAGCGAAATTGTTCCTTTCGGGGGGTATTGAAACTTTTCGGCATTTTGAGGCGAAATTGTTCCTTTGGGGGGGTATTGCAATTTTTTTTCCATTTTGAGGCGAAATTGTTCCTTTAGGGGGGTATTGCAACTTTTAGCCATTTTGAAGCGAAATTGTTCCTTTGGGGGGGTATTGCAACTTTTCGGCATTTTGAAGCGAAATTGTTCCTTTGGGGGGGTATTGCAATTTTTTTCCATTTTGAGGCGAAATTGTTCCTTTGGGGGGGTTTTGCAACTTTTGGCCATTTTGAAGCGAAATTGTTCCTTTCGGGGGGTATTGCAACTTTTCAGCATTTTGAGGCGAAATTGTTCCTTTGGGGGGGTATTGCAACTTTTGGCCATTTTGAAGCGAAATTGTTCCATTGGAGGGGTATTGCAACTTTTCGGCATTTTGAGGCGAAATTGTTCCTTTGGGGGGGTATTGCAATTTTTTGCCATTTTGAGGCGAAATTGTTTTTTTCGGGGGGTATTGCAACTTTTGGCCATTTTGAAGCGAAATTGTTCCTTTCGGGGGGTATTGAAACTTTTCGGCATTTTGAGGCGAAATTGTTCCTTTGGGTGGGTATTGCAATTTTTTTTTCCATTTTGAGGCGAAATTGTTCCTTTGGGGGGGTATTGCAACTTTTGGCCATTTTGAAGCGAAATTGTTCCTTTGGGGGGGTATTGCAACTTTTCGGCATTTTGAAGCGAAATTGTTCCTTTGGGGGGGTATTGCAACTTTTCGGCATTTTGATGCGAAATTGTTCCTTTGGGGGGGTATTGCAACTTTTCGGCATTTTGAGGCGAAATTGTTCCTTTGGGGGGTATTGCAATTCTTTTTCCATTTTGAGGCGAAATTGTTCCTTTGGGGGGGTATTGCAACTTTTGGCCATTTTGAAGCGAAATTGTTCCTTTGGGGGGTATTGCAATTTTTTGCCATTTTGAGGCGAAATTGTTCCTTTGGGGGGTATTGCAACTTTTGGCCATTTTGAAGCGAAATTGTTCCTTTGGGGGGGTATTGCAACTTTTCGGCATTTTGAAGCGAAATTGTTCCTTTGGAGGGGTATTGCAACTTTTCGGCATTTTGAGGCTAAATTGTTCCTTTGGGGGGTATTGCAATTTTTTGCCATTTTGAGGCGAAATTGTTCCTTTGGGGGGTATTGCAATTCTTTTTCCATTTTGAGGCGAAATTGTTCCTTTGGGGGGGTATTGCAACTTTTGGCCATTTTGAAGCGAAATTGTTCCTTTGGGGGTATTGCAATTTTTTGCCATTTTGAGGCGAAATTGTTCCTTTGGGGGGTATTGCAACTTTTGGCCATTTTGAAGCGAAATTGTTCCTTTCGGGGGGTATTGCAACTTTTCGGCATTTTGAGGCGAAATTGTTCCTTTGGGGGGGTATTGCAACTTTTGGCCATTTTGAAGCGAAATTGTTCTTTAGGGGGGGTATTGCAACTTTTCGGCATTTTGAGGCGAAATTGTTCCTTTGGGGGTGTTTTGCAATTTTTGGCCATTTTGAGGTGAAATTGTTCCTTTGGGGGGTATTGCAACTTTTGGCCATATTGAAGCAAAATTGTTCCTTTGGGGGGGTATTACAATTTTTGGCCATTTTGAGGCGAAATTGTTCCTTTGGGGGGGTATTGCATCTTTTGGCCATTTTGAAGCGAAATTGTTCCTTTCGGGGGGTATTGCAACTTTTGGCCAATTTGAAGCGAAATTGTTCCTTTCGGGGGGTATTGTAACTTTTCGGCATTTTGAGGCGAAATTGTTCCTTTGGGGGGGTATTGCAACTTTTGGCCATTTTGAAGCGAAATTGTTCCTTTCGGGGGGTATTGCAACTTTTCGGCATTTTGAGGTGAAATTGTTCCTTTGGGGGGTATTGCAATTTTTTGCCATTTTGAGGCGAAATTGTTCCTTTGGGGGGGTATTGCAACTTTTGGCCAATTTGAAGCGAAATTGTTCCTTTCGGGGGGTATTGCAACTTTTCGGCATTTTGAGGCGAAATTGTTCCTTTGGGGGTGTATTGCAATTTTTTCCCATTTTGAGGCGAAATTGTTCCTTTGGGGGGGTATTGCAACTTTTGGCCATATTGAAGCGAAATTGTTCCTTTGGGGGGGTATTACAACTTTTGGCCATTTTGAAGTGAAATTGTTCCTTTCAGGGGGTATTGCAACTTTTCGGCATTTTGAGGCGAAATTGTTCCTTTGAGGGGGTATTGCAACTTTTGGCCATTTTGAAGCGAAATTGTTCCTTTGGGGGGGTATTGCAATTTTTTGCCATTTTGAGGCAAAATTGTTCCTTTGGGGGGGTATTGCAATTTTTTTCCATTTTGAGGCGAAATTGTTCCTTTGGGGGGGTATTGCAACTTTTGGCCATTTTGAAGCGAAATTGTTCCTTTCGGGGGGTATTGCAACTTTTCAGCATTTTGAGGCGAAATTGTTCCTTTGGGGGGGTATTGCAACTTTTGGCCATTTTGAAGCGAAATTGTTCCATTGGAGGGGTATTGCAACTTTTCGGCATTTTGAGGCGAAATTGTTCCTTTGGGGGGGTATTGCAATTTTTTGCCATTTTGAGGCGAAATTGTTCCTTTCGGGGGGTATTGCAACTTTTGGCCATTTTGAAGCGAAATTGTTCCTTTCGGGGGGTATTGAAACTGTTCGGCATTTTGAGGCGAAATTGTTCCTTTGGGTGGGTATTGCAATTTTTTTTTCCATTTTGAGGCGAAATTGTTCCTTTGGGGGGGTATTGCAACTTTTGGCCATTTTGAAGCGAAATTGTTCCTTTGGGGGGGTATTGCAACTTTTCGGCATTTTGAAGCGAAATTGTTCCTTTGGGGGGGTATTGCAACTTTTCGGCATTTTGATGCGAAATTGTTCCTTTGGGGGGGTATTGCAACTTTTCGGCATTTTGAGGCGAAATTGTTCCTTTGGGGGGTATTGCAATTCTTTTTCCATTTTGAGGCGAAATTGTTCCTTTGGGGGGGTATTGCAACTTTTGGCCATTTTGAAGCGAAATTGTTCCTTTGGGGGGTATTGCAATTTTTTGCCATTTTGAGGCGAAATTGTTCCTTTGGGGGGTATTGCAACTTTTGGCCATTTTGAAGCGAAATTGTTCCTTTGGGGGGGTATTGCAACTTTTCGGCATTTTGAAGCGAAATTGTTCCTTTGGAGGGGTATTGCAACTTTTCGGCATTTTGAGGCTAAATTGTTCCTTTGGGGGGTATTGCAATTTTTTGCCATTTTGAGGCGAAATTGTTCCTTTGGGGGGTATTGCAATTCTTTTTCCATTTTGAGGCGAAATTGTTCCTTTGGGGGGGTATTGCAACTTTTGGCCATTTTGAAGCGAAATTGTTCCTTTGGGGGGTATTGCAATTTTTTGCCATTTTGAGGCGAAATTGTTCCTTTGGGGGGTATTGCAACTTTTGGCCATTTTGAAGCGAAATTGTTCCTTTCGGGGGGTATTGCAACTTTTCGGCATTTTGAGGCGAAATTGTTCCTTTGGGGGGGTATTGCAACTTTTGGCCATTTTGAAGCGAAATTGTTCTTTAGGGGGGGTATTGCAACTTTTCGGCATTTTGAGGCGAAATTGTTCCTTTGGGGGTGTTTTGCAATTTTTGGCCATTTTGAGGTGAAATTGTTCCTTTGGGGGGTATTGCAACTTTTGGCCATATTGAAGCAAAATTGTTCCTTTGGGGGGGTATTACAATTTTTGGCCATTTTGAGGCGAAATTGTTCCTTTGGGGGGGTATTGCATCTTTTGGCCATTTTGAAGCGAAATTGTTCCTTTCGGGGGGTATTGCAACTTTTCGGCATTTTGAGGTGAAATTGTTCCTTTGGGGGGTATTGCAATTTTTTGCCATTTTGAGGCGAAATTGTTCCTTTGGGGGGGTATTGCAACTTTTGGCCAATTTGAAGCGAAATTGTTCCTTTCGGGGGGTATTGTAACTTTTCGGCATTTTGAGGCGAAATTGTTCCTTTGGGGGGGTATTGCAACTTTTGGCCATTTTGAAGCGAAATTGTTCTTTAGGGGGGGTATTGCAACTTTTCGGCATTTTGAGGCGAAATTGTTCCTTTGGGGGTGTATTGCAATTTTTTCCCATTTTGAGGCGAAATTGTTCCTTTGGGGGGGTATTGCAACTTTTGGCCATATTGAAGCGAAATTGTTCCTTTGGGGGGGTATTACAACTTTTGGCCATTTTGAAGTGAAATTGTTCCTTTCAGGGGGTATTGCAACTTTTCGGCATTTTGAGGCGAAATTGTTCCTTTGAGGGGGTATTGCAACTTTTGGCCATTTTGAAGCGAAATTGTTCCTTTGGGGGGGTATTGCAATTTTTTGCCATTTTGAGGCGAAATTGTTCCTTTGGGGGGGTATTGCAACTTTTGGCCATTTTGAAGCGAAATTGTTCCTTTGGGGGGGTATTGCAATTTTTTGCCATTTTGAGGCGAAATTGTTCCTTTGGGGGGGTATTGCAATTTTTTGCCATTTTGAGGCGAAATTGTTCCTTTGGGGGGGTATTGCAACTTTTGGCCATTTTGAAACGAAATTGTTCATTTCGGGGGGTATTGAAACTTTTCGGCATTTTGAAGCGAAATTGTTCCTTTCGGGGGGTATTGCAACTTTTCGGCATTTTGAGGCGAAATTGTTCCATTGGGGGGGTATTGCAACTTTTGGCCATTTTGAAGCGAAATTGTTCCTTTGGGGGGTATTGCAATTTTTTGCCATTTTGAGGCGAAATTGTTCCTTTGGGGGGGTATTGCAACTTTTGGCCATTTTGAAGCGAAATTGTTCCTTTCGGGGGGTATTGCAACTTTTCGGCATTTTGAGGCGAAATTGTTCCTTGGGGGGGTATTGTAATTTTTTTTCCATTTTGAGGCGAAATTGTTCCTTTGGGGGGTATTGCAACGGCATTTTGAGGCAAAATTGTTCCTTTGGGGGGGTATTGCAACTTTTCGGCATTTTGAGGCGAAATTGTTCCTTTGGGGGGGTATTGCAAATTTTGGCCATTTTGAAGCGAAACTGTTCCTTTGGGGGGTATTGCAATTTTTTGCCATTTTGAGGCGAAATTGTTCCTTTGGGGGGGTATTGCAACTTTTGGCCATTTTGAAGCGAAATTGTTCCTTTGGGGGGGTATTGCAATTTTTTGCCATTTTGAGGCGAAATTGTTCCTTTGGGGGGGTATTGCAATTTTTTGCCATTTTGAAGCGAAATTGTTCCTTTGGGGGGGTATTGCAACTTTTGGCCATTTTGAAACGAAATTGATCATTTCGGGTTGTATTGAAACTTTTCGGCATTTTGAAGCGAAATTGTTCCTTTCGGGGGGTATTGCAACTTTTCGGCATTTTGAGGCGAAATTGTTCCTTTTGGGGGGTATTGTAATTTTTTTTCCATTTTGAGGCGAAATTGTTCCTTTGGGGGGGTATTGCAACTTTTGGCCATTTTGAAGCGAAATTGTTCCTTTGAGGGAGTATTGCAACTTTTCGGCATTTTGAGGCGAAATTGTTCCTTTGGGGGGGTATTGCAACTTTTCGGCATTTTTAGGTGAAATTGTTCCTTTGGGGGGTATTGCAATTTTTTGCCATTTTGAGGCGAAATATTTCCTTTGGGGGGTTGTTGCAACTTTTGGCCATTTTGAAGCGAAATTGTTCCTTTCAGGGGGTATTGCAACTTTTCGGCATTTTGAAGCGAAATTATTCCTTTGGGGGGGTATTGCAATTTTTTTCCATTTTGAGGAGAAATTGTTCCTTTGGGGGGTATTGCAACTTTTGGCCATTTTGAAGCGAAATTGTTCCTTTCGGGGGGTATTGCAACTTTTCGGCATTTTGAGGCGAAATTGTTCCTTTGGGGGGGTATTGCAACTTTTGGCCATTTTGAAGCGAAATTGTTCCTTTCGGGGGGTATTGCAACTTTTCGGCATTTTGAGGCGAAATTGTTTCTTTGGGGGGGTATTGCAACTTTTGGCCATTTTGAAGCGAAATTGTTCCTTTGGGGGGGTATTGCAATTTTTTGCCATTTTGAGGCGAACTTTTTCCTTTGCGGGGGTATTGCAACTTTTGGCCATTTTGAAGCGAAATTGTTCCTTTGGGGGGGGGTATTGCAATTTTTTGCCATTTTGAGGCGAAATTGTTCCTTTGGGGGGGTATTGCAATTTTTTGCCATTTTGAGGCGAAATTGTTCCTTTGGGGGGGTATTGCAATTTTTTGCCATTTTGAGGCGAAATTGTTGCTATGGGGGGTATTGCATCTTTTGGCCATTTTGAAGCGAAATTGTTCTTTTCGGGGGGTATTGCAACTTTAAGTCATTTTGAGGTGAAATTGTCCCTTTGGGGGGTATTGCAATTTTTTGCCATTTTGAGGCGAAATTGTTCCTTTGGGCGGGTATTGCAACTTTTGGCCATTTTGAAGCGAAATTGTTCCTTTCAGGGGGTATTGCAACTTTTCGGCATTTTGAAGCGAAATTGTTACTTTGGGGGGGAATTGCAACTTTTCGGCATTTTGAAGCGAAATTATTCCTTTGGGGGGGTATTGCAATTTTTTTTCCATTTTGAGGCGAAATTGCTCCTTTGGGGCGTATTGCAACTTTTGGCCATTATGAAGCGAAATTGTTCCTTTCGGGGGGTATTGCAACTTTTCGGCATTTTGAGGCGAAATTGTTTCTTTGGGGGGGTATTGCAACTTTTGGCCATTTTGAAGCGAAATTGTTCCTTTGGGGGGGTATTGCAACTTTTGGCCATTTTGAAGCGAAATTGTTCCTTTGGGGGGGTATTGCAATTTTTTGCCATTTTGAGGCGAAATTGTTCCTTTGGGGGGGTATTGCAATTTTTTGCCATTTTGAGGCGAAATTGTTGCTATGGGGGTATTGCATATTTTGGCCATTTTGAAGCGAAATTGTTCTTTTCGGGGGGTATTGCAACTTTTCGGCATTTTGAGGTGAAATTGTTCCTTTGGGGGGTATTGCAATTTTTTGCCATTTTGAGGCGAAATTGTTCCTTTGGGGGGGTATTGCAACTTTTGGCCATTTTGAAGCGAAATTGTTCCTTTCAGGGGGTATTGCAACTTTTCGGCATTTTGAAGCGAAATTGTTACTTTGGGGGGGAATTGCAATTTTGTTTCCATTTTGAGGCGAAATTGTTTCTTTGTGGGGGTATTGCAACTTTTGGCCATTTTGAAGCGAAATTGTTCCTTTGGGGGGGATTGCAATTTTTTGCCATTTTGAGGCGAAATTGTTTCTTTGTGGGGGTATTGCAACTTTTGGCCATTTTGAAACGAAATTGTTCCTTTCGGGGGGTATTGAAACTTTTCGGCATTTTGAAGCGAAATTGTTCCTTTCGGGGAGTATTGCAACTTTTCGGCATTTTGAAGCGAAATTGTTCCTTTGGGGGGGTATTGCAACTTTTGGCCATTTTGAAGCGAAATTGTTCCTTTGGGGGGGGTATTGCAATTTTTTGCCATTTTGAGGCAAAATTGTTCCTTTGGGGGGGTATTGCAACTTTTGGCCATTTTGAAGCGAAATTGTTCCTTTCGGGGGGTATTGCAACTTTTCGGCATTTTGAGGCGAAATTGTTCCTTTGGGGGGTATTGCAATTTTTTTTCCATTTTGAGGCGAAATTGTTCCTTTGGGGGGGTATTGCAATTTTTTGCCATTTTGAGGCGAAATTGTTGCTATGGGGGGGTATTGCATCTTTTGGCCATTTTGAAGCAAAATTGTTCCTTTCGGGGGGTATTGCAACTTTTCGGCATTTTGAGGTGAAATTGTTCCTTTGGGGGGTTTTGCAATTTTTTGCCATTTTGAGGCGAAATATTTCCTTTGGGGGGGGTGTTGCAACTTTTGGCCATTTTTAAGCGAAATTGTTCCTTTTGGGGGGTATTGCAACTTTTCGGCATTTTGAAGCGAAATTGTTACTTTGGGGGGGAATTGCAACTTTTCGGCATTTTGAGGTGAAATTGTTCCTTTGGGGGGGTATTGCAATTTTGTGCCATTTTGAGGCGAAATTGTTCCTTTGGGGGGGTATTGCAACTTTTGGCCATTTTTAAGCGAAATTGTTCCTTTTGGGGGGTATTGCAACTTTTGGCCATTTTGAAGCGAAATTGTTCCTTTGGGGGTGTATTGCAACTTTTGGCCATTTTGAAGCGAAATTGTTCCTTTTGGGGGGTATTGAAACTTTTCGGCATTTTGAGGCGAAATTGTTCCTTTGGGGGGGTATTGCAACTTTTGGCCATTTTGAAGCGAAATTGTTCCTTTCGGGGGGTATTGCAACTTTTCGGCATTTTGAGGTGAAATTGTTCCTTTGGGGGGGTATTGCAATTTTTTGCCATTTTGAGGCGAAATTGTTTCTTTGGGGGGGTATTGCAACTTTTGGCCATTTTGAAGCGAAATTGTTCCTTTTGGGGGGTATTGCAACTTTTCGGCATTTTGAGGCGAAATTGTTCCTTTGGGGGGGTATTGCAATTTTTTGCCATTTTGAGGCGAAATTGTTCCTTTGGGGGGTATTGCAACTTTTGGCCATTTTCAGGCGAAATTGTTCCTTTGGGGGGGTATTGCAACTTTTGGCCATTTTGAAGCGAAATTGTTCCTTTGGGGGGGTAATGCAATTTTTTGCCATTTTGAGGTGAAATTGTTCCTTTGGGGGGGTATTGCAACTTTTGGCCATTTTGAAGCGAAATTGTTCCTTTCGGAGGGTATTGAAACTTTTCGGCATTTTGAGGCGAAATTGTTTCTTTGGGGTGGTATTGCAATTTTTTGCCATTTTGAGGCGAAATTGTTGCTATGGGGGGGTATTGCATCTTTTGACCATTTTGAAGCGAAATTGTTCTTTTCGGGGGGTATTGCAACTTTTCGGCATTTTGAGGTGAAATTGTTCCTTTGGGGGGGTATTGCAATTTTGTGCCATTTTGAGGCGAAATTGTTCCTTTGGGGGGGTATTGCAACTTTTGGCCATTTTTAAGCGAAATTGTTCCTTTTGGGGGGTATTGCAACTTTTGGCCATTTTGAAGCGAAATTGTTCCTTTGGGGGGGTATTGCAACTTTTGGCCATTTTGAAGCGAAATTGTTCCTTTCGGGGGGTATTGAAACTTTTCGGCATTTTGAGGCGAAATTGTTCCTTTGGGGGGGTATTGCAACTTTTGGCCATTTTGAAGCGAAATTGTTCCTTTCGGGGGGTATTGCAACTTTTCGGCATTTTGAGGTGAAATTGTTCCTTTGGGGGGGTATTGCAATTTTGTGCCATTTTGAGGCGAAATTGTTCCTTTGGGGGGGTATTGCAACTTTTGGCCATTTTTAAGCGAAATTGTTCCTTTTGGGGGGTATTGCAACTTTTGGCCATTTTGAAGCGAAATTGTTCCTTTGGGGGGGTATTGCAACTTTTGGCCATTTTGAAGCGAAATTGTTCCTTTCGGGGGGTATTGAAACTTTTCGGCATTTTGAGGCGAAATTGTTCCTTTGGGGGGGTATTGCAACTTTTGGCCATTTTGAAGCGAAATTGTTCCTTTCGGGGGGTATTGCAACTTTTCGGCATTTTGAGGTGAAATTGTTCCTTTGGGGGGGTATTGCAATTTTTTGCCATTTTGAGGCGAAATTGTTTCTTTGGGGGGGTATTGCAACTTTTGGCCATTTTGAAGCGAAATTGTTCCTTTGGGGGGGTATTGCAACTTTTGGCCATTTTCAGGCGAAATTGTTCCTTTGGGGGGTATTGCAACTTTTGGCCATTTTGAAGCGAAATTGTTCCTTTCGGGGGGTATTGAAACTTTTCGGCATTTTGAGGCGAAATTGTTCCTTTGGGGTGGTATTGCAATTTTTTGCCATTTTGAGGCGAAATTGTTGCTATAGGGGGTATTGCATCTTTTGGCCATTTTGAAGCGAAATTGTTCTTTTCGGGGGGTATTGCAACTTTTCGGCATTTTGAGGTGAAATTGTTCCTTTGGGGGGTATTGCAATTTTTTGCCATTTTGAGGCGAAATTGTTCCTTTGGGGGGGTATTGCAACTTTTGGCCATTATGAAGCGAAATTGTTCCTTTCAGGGGGTATTGCAACTTTTCGGCATTTTGAAGCGAAATTGTTACTTTGGGGGGGAATTGCAACTTTTCGGCATTTTGAAGCGAAATTATTCCTTTGGGGGGGTATTGCAATTTTGTTTCCATTTTGAGGCGAAATTGTTCCTTTGGGGGGTATTGCAACTTTTGGCCATTTTGAAGCGAAATTGTTCCTTTCGGGGGGTATTGCAACTTTTCGGCATTTTAAGGCGAAATTGTTCCTTTGGGGGGGTATTGCAACTTTTGGCCATTTTGAAGCGAAATTGTTCCTTTGGGGGGGTATTGCAATTTTTTGCCATTTTGAGGCGAAATTGTTTATTTGTGGGGGTATTGCAACTTTTGGCCATTTTGAAGCGAAATTGTTCCTTTCGGGGGGTATTGAAACTTTTCGGCATTTTGAAGCGAAATTGTTCCTTTCGGGGAGTATTGCAACTTTTCGGCATTTTGAGGCGAAATTGTTCCTTTGGGGGGGTATTGCAACTTTTGGCCATTTTGAAGCGAAATTGTTCCTTTGGGGGGGGTATTGCAATTTTTTGCCATTTTGAGGCAAAATTGTTCCTTTGGGGGGGTATTGCAACTTTTGGCCATTTTGAAGCGAAATTGTTCCTTTCGGGGGGTATTGCAACTTTTGGCCATTTTGAAGCGAAATTGTTCCTTTGAGGGAGTATTGCAACTTTTCGGCATTTTGAGGCGAAATTGTTCCTTTGGGGGGGTATTGCAATTTTTTGCCATTTTGAGGCGAAATTGTTTCTTTGGGGGGGGTATTACAACTTTTGGCCATTTTGAAGCGAAATTGTTCCTTTGGGGGGGTATTGGAACTTTTGGCCATTTTGAAGCGAAATTGTTCCTTTGGGGGGGTATTGCAACTTTTGGCCATTTTGAAGCGAAATTGTTCCTTTCGGGGGGTATTGAAACTTTTCGGCATTTTGAGGCGAAATTGTTCCTTTGGGGTGGTATTGCAATTTTTTGCCATTTTGAGGCGAAATTGTTGCTATGGGGGGTATTGCATCTTTTGGCCATTTTGAAGCGAAATTGTTCTTTTCGGGGGGTATTGCAACTTTTCGGCATTTTGAGGTGAAATTGTTCCTTTGGGGGGTATTGCAATTTTTTGCCATTTTGAGGCGAAATTGTTCCTTTGGGGGGGTATTGCAACTTTTGGCCATTTTGAAGCGAAATTGTTCCTTTCAGGGGGTATTGCAACTTTTCGGCATTTTGAAGCGAAATTGTTACTTTGGGGGGGAATTGCAACTTTTCGGCATTTTGAAGCGAAATTATTCCTTTGGGGGGGTATTGCAATTTTGTTTCCATTTTGAAGCGAAATTGTTCCTTTGGGGGGGTATTGCAATTTTTTGCCATTTTGAGGCGAACTTTTTCCTTTGCGGGGGTATTGCAACTTTTGGCCATTTTGAAGCGAAATTGTTCCTTTGGGGGGGTATTGCAATTTTTTGCCATTTTGAGGCGAAATTGTTCCTTTGGGGGGGTATTGCAATTTTTTGCCATTTTGAGGCGAAATTGTTCCTTTGGGGGGGTATTGCAATTTTTTGCCATTTTGAGGCGAAATTGTTGCTATGGGGGGTATTGCATCTTTTGGCCATTTTGAAGCGAAATTGTTCTTTTCGGGGGGTATTGCAACTTTAAGTCATTTTGAGGTGAAATTGTCCCTTTGGGGGGTATTGCAATTTTTTGCCATTTTGAGGCGAAATTGTTCCTTTGGGCGGGTATTGCAACTTTTGGCCATTTTGAAGCGAAATTGTTCCTTTCAGGGGGTATTGCAACTTTTCGGCATTTTGAAGCGAAATTATTCCTTTGGGGGGGTATTGCAATTTTTTTTCCATTTTGAGGCGAAATTGCTCCTTTGGGGTGTATTGCAACTTTTGGCCATTATGAAGCGAAATTGTTCCTTTCGGGGGGTATTGCAACTTTTCGGCATTTTGAGGCGAAATTGTTTCTTTGGGGGGGTATTGCAACTTTTGGCCATTTTGAAGCGAAATTGTTCCTTTGGGGGGGTATTGCAACTTTTGGCCATTTTGAAGCGAAATTGTTCCTTTGGGGGGGTATTGCAATTTTTTGCCATTTTGAGGCGAAATTGTTCCTTTGGGGGGTATTGCAATTTTTTGCCATTTTGAGGCGAAATTGTTGCTATGGGGGTATTGCATATTTTGGCCATTTTGAAGCGAAATTGTTCTTTTCGGGGGGTATTGCAACTTTTCGGCATTTTGAGGTGAAATTGTTCCTTTGGGGGGTATTGCAATTTTTTGCCATTTTGAGGCGAAATTGTTCCTTTGGGGGGGTATTGCAACTTTTGGCCATTTTGAAGCGAAATTGTTCCTTTCAGGGGGTATTGCAACTTTTCGGCATTTTGAAGCGAAATTGTTACTTTGGGGGGGAATTGCAATTTTGTTTCCATTTTGAGGCGAAATTGTTTCTTTGTGGGGGTATTGCAACTTTTGGCCATTTTGAAGCGAAATTGTTCCTTTGGGGGGGATTGCAATTTTTTGCCATTTTGAGGCGAAATTGTTTCTTTGTGGGGGTATTGCAACTTTTGGCCATTTTGAAACGAAATTGTTCCTTTCGGGGGGTATTGAAACTTTTCGGCATTTTGAAGCGAAATTGTTCCTTTCGGGGAGTATTGCAACTTTTCGGCATTTTGAAGCGAAATTGTTCCTTTGGGGGGGTATTGCAACTTTTGGCCATTTTGAAGCGAAATTGTTCCTTTGGGGGGGGTATTGCAATTTTTTGCCATTTTGAGGCAAAATTGTTCCTTTGGGGGGGTATTGCAACTTTTGGCCATTTTGAAGCGAAATTGTTCCTTTCGGGGGGTATTGCAACTTTTCGGCATTTTGAGGCGAAATTGTTCCTTTGGAGGGGTATTGCAATTTTTTTTCCATTTTGAGGCGAAATTGTTCCTTTGGGGGGGTATTGCAATTTTTTGCCATTTTGAGGCGAAATTGTTGCTATGGGGGGGTATTGCATCTTTTGGCCATTTTGAAGCAAAATTGTTCCTTTCGGGGGGTATTGCAACTTTTCGGCATTTTGAGGTGAAATTGTTCCTTTGGGGGGTTTTGCAATTTTTTGCCATTTTGAGGCGAAATATTTCCTTTGGGGGGGTGTTGCAACTTTTGGCCATTTTTAAGCGAAATTGTTCCTTTTGGGGGGTATTGCAACTTTTCGGCATTTTGAAGCGAAATTGTTACTTTGGGGGGGAATTGCAACTTTTCGGCATTTTGAGGTGAAATTGTTCCTTTGGGGGGGTATTGCAATTTTGTGCCATTTTGAGGCGAAATTGTTCCTTTGGGGGGGTATTGCAACTTTTGGCCATTTTTAAGCGAAATTGTTCCTTTTGGGGGGTATTGCAACTTTTGGCCATTTTGAAGCGAAATTGTTCCTTTGGGGGTGTATTGCAACTTTTGGCCATTTTGAAGCGAAATTGTTCCTTTCGGGGGGTATTGAAACTTTTCGGCATTTTGAGGCGAAATTGTTCCTTTGGGGGGGTATTGCAACTTTTGGCCATTTTGAAGCGAAATTGTTCCTTTCGGGGGGTATTGCAACTTTTCGGCATTTTGAGGTGAAATTGTTCCTTTGGGGGGGTATTGCAATTTTTTGCCATTTTGAGGCGAAATTGTTTCTTTGGGGGGGTATTGCAACTTTTGGCCATTTTGAAGCGAAATTGTTCCTTTTGGGGGGTATTGCAACTTTTCGGCATTTTGAGGCGAAATTGTTCCTTTGGGGGCGTATTGCAATTTTTTGCCATTTTGAGGCGAAATTGTTCCTTTGGGGGGGTATTGCAACTTTTGGCCATTTTCAGGCGAAATTGTTCCTTTGGGGGGGTATTGCAACTTTTGGCCATTTTGAAGCGAAATTGTTCCTTTGGGGGGGTAATGCAATTTTTTGCCATTTTGAGGTGAAATTGTTCCTTTGGGGGGGTATTGCAACTTTTGGCCATTTTGAAGCGAAATTGTTCCTTTCGGGGGGTATTGAAACTTTTCGGCATTTTGAGGCGAAATTGTTTCTTTGGGGTGGTATTGCAATTTTTTGCCATTTTGAGGCGAAATTGTTGCTATGGGGGGGTATTGCATCTTTTGGCCATTTTGAAGCGAAATTGTTCTTTTCGGGGGGTATTGCAACTTTTCGGCATTTTGAGGTGAAATTGTTCCTTTGGGGGGTTTTGCAATTTTTTGCCATTTTGAGGCGAAATATTTCCTTTGGGGGGGGTGTTGCAACTTTTGGCCATTTTGAAGCGAAATTGTTCCTTTCAGGGGCTATTGCAACTTTTCGGCATTTTGAAGCAAAATTGTTACTTTGGGGGGGAATTGCAACTTTTCGGCATTTTGACGTGAAATTGTTCCTTTGGGGGGGTATTGCAATTTTGTGCCATTTTGAGGCGAAATTGTTCCTTTGGGGGGGTATTGCAACTTTTGGCCATTTTTAAGCGAAATTGTTCCTTTTGGGGGGTATTGCAACTTTTGGCCATTTTGAAGCGAAATTGTTCCTTTGGGGGGGTATTGCAACTTTTGGCCATTTTGAAGCGAAATTGTTCCTTTCGGGGGGTATTGAAACTTTTCGGCATTTTGAGGCGAAATTGTTCCTTTGGGGGGGTATTGCAACTTTTGGCCATTTTGAAGCGAAATTGTTCCTTTCGGGGGGTATTGCAACTTTTCGGCATTTTGAGGTGAAATTGTTCCTTTGGGGGGGTATTGCAATTTTTTGCCATTTTGAGGCGAAATTGTTTCTTTGGGGGGGGTATTGCAACTTTTGGCCATTTTGAAGCGAAATTGTTCCTTTGGGGGGGTATTGCAACTTTTGGCCATTTTCAGGCGAAATTGTTCCTTTGGGGGGTATTGCAACTTTTGGCCATTTTGAAGCGAAATTGTTCCTTTCGGGGGGTATTGAAACTTTTCGGCATTTTGAGGCGAAATTGTTCCTTTGGGGTGGTATTGCAATTTTTTGCCATTTTGAGGCGAAATTGTTGCTATAGGGGGTATTGCATCTTTTGGCCATTTTGAAGCGAAATTGTTCTTTTCGGGGGTATTGCAACTTTTCGGCATTTTGAGGTGAAATTGTTCCTTTGGGGGGTATTGCAATTTTTTGCCATTTTGAGGCGAAATTGTTCCTTTGGGGGGGTATTGCAACTTTTGGCCATTATGAAGCGAAATTGTTCCTTTCAGGGGGTATTGCAACTTTTCGGCATTTTGAAGTGAAATTGTTACTTTGGGGGGGAATTGCAACTTTTCGGCATTTTGAAGCGAAATTATTCCTTTGGGGGGGTATTGCAATTTTGTTTCCATTTTGAGGCGAAATTGTTCCTTTGGGGGGTATTGCAACTTTTGGCCATTTTGAAGCGAAATTGTTCCTTTCGGGGGGTATTGCAACTTTTCGGCATTTTAAGGCGAAATTGTTCCTTTGGGGGGGTATTGCAACTTTTGGCCATTTTGAAGTGAAATTGTTCCTTTCGGGGGGTATTGCAACTTTTCGGCATTTTGAGGCGAAATTGTTTCTTTGTGGGGGTATTGCAACTTTTGGCCATTTTGAAGCGAAATTGTTCCTTTGGGGGGGTATTGCAATTTTTTGCCATTTTGAGGCGAAATTGTTTATTTGTGGGGGT
Source organism: Anomaloglossus baeobatrachus (assembly GCF_048569485.1). Lineage (NCBI taxonomy): Eukaryota > Metazoa > Chordata > Amphibia > Anura > Aromobatidae > Anomaloglossus > Anomaloglossus baeobatrachus. The sequence goes on from NC_134361.1 coordinate 195,836,593, forward strand.
ATTGCAACTTTTGGCCATTTTGAAGCGAAATTGTTCCTTTCGGGGGGTATTGAAACTTTTCGGCATTTTGAAGCGAAATTGTTCCTTTCGGGGAGTATTGCAACTTTTCGGCATTTTGAGGCGAAATTGTTCCTTTGGGGGGGTATTGCAACTTTTGGCCATTTTGAAGCGAAATTGTTCCTTTGGGGGGGTATTGCAATTTTTTGCCATTTTGAGGCAAAATTGTTCCTTTGGGGGGGTATTGCAACTTTTGGCCATTTTGAAGCGAAATTGTTCCTTTCGGGGGGTATTGCAACTTTTGGCCATTTTGAAGCGAAATTGTTCCTTTGAGGGAGTATTGCAACTTTTCGGCATTTTGAGGCGAAATTGTTCCTTTGGGGGGGTATTGCAATTTTTTGCCATTTTGAGGCGAAATTGTTTCTTTGGGGGGGGTATTGCAACTTTTGGCCATTTTGAAGCGAAATTGTTCCTTTGGGGGGGTATTGCAACTTTTGGCCATTTTCAGGCGAAATTGTTCCTTTGGGGGGGTATTGCAACTTTTGGCCATTTTGAAGCGAAATTGTTCCTTTCGGGGGGTATTGAAACTTTTCGGCATTTTGAGGCGAAATTGTTCCTTTGGGGTGGTATTGCAATTTTTTGCCATTTTGAGGCGAAATTGTTGCTATGGGGGGTATTGCATCTTTTGGCCATTTTGAAGCGAAATTGTTCTTTTCGGGGGGTATTGCAACTTTTCGGCATTTTGAGGTGAAATTGTTCCTTTGGGGGGTATTGCAATTTTTTGCCATTTTGAGGCGAAATTGTTCCTTTGGGGGGGTATTGCAACTTTTGGCCATTTTGAAGCGAAATTGTTCCTTTCAGGGGGTATTGCAACTTTTCGGCATTTTGAAGCGAAATTGTTACTTTGGGGGGGAATTGCAACTTTTCGGCATTTTGAAGCGAAATTATTCCTTTGGGGGGGTATTGCAATTTTGTTTCCATTTTGAGGCGAAATTGTTCCTTTGGGGGGTATTGCAACTTTTGGCCATTTTGAAGCGAAATTGTTCCTTTCGGGGGGTATTGCAACTTTTCGGCATTTTAAGGCGAAATTGTTCCTTTGGGGGGGTATTGCAACTTTTGGCCATTTTGAAGTGAAATTGTTCCTTTTGGGGGGTATTGCAACTTTTCGGCATTTTGAGGCGAAATTGTTTCTTTGTGGGGGTATTGCAACTTTTGGCCATTTTGAAGCGAAATTGTTCCTTTGGGGGGGTATTGCAATTTTTTGCCATTTTGAGGCGAAATTGTTTATTTGTGGGGGTATTGCAACTTTTGGCCATTTTGAAGCGAAATTGTTCCTTTCGGGGGGTATTGAAACTTTTCGGCATTTTGAAGCGAAATTGTTCCTTTCGGGGAGTATTGCAACTTTTCGGCATTTTGAGGCGAAATTGTTCCTTTGGGGGGGTATTGCAACTTTTGGCCATTTTGAAGCGAAATTGTTCCTTTGGGGGGGTATTGCAATTTTTTGCCATTTTGAGGCAAAATTGTTCCTTTGGGGGGGTATTGCAACTTTTGGCCATTTTGAAGCGAAATTGTTCCTTTCGGGGGGTATTGCAACTTTTCGGCATTTTGAGGCGAAATTGTTCCTTTGGGGGGGTATTGCAATTTTTTTTCCATTTTGAGGCGAAATTGTTCCTTTGGGGGGGTATTGCAACTTTTGGCCATTTTGAAGCGAAATTGTTCCTTTGAGGGAGTATTGCAACTTTTCGGCATTTTGAGGCGAAATTGTTCCTTTGGGGGGGTATTGCAATTTTTTTTCCATTTTGAGGCGAAATTGTTCCTTTGGGGGGGTATTGCAATTTTTTGCCATTTTGAGGCGAAATTGTTGCTATGGGGGGGTATTGCATCTTTTGGCCATTTTGAAGCAAAATTGTTCCTTTCGGGGGGTATTGCAACTTTTCGGCATTTTGAGGTGAAATTGTTCCTTTGGGGGGTTTTGCAATTTTTTGCCATTTTGAGGCGAAATATTTCCTTTGGGGGGGGTGTTGCAACTTTTGGCCATTTTGAAGCGAAATTGTTCCTTTCAGGGGGTATTGCAACTTTTCGGCATTTTGAAGCGAAATTGTTACTTTGGGGGGGAATTGCAACTTTTCGGCATTTTGAGGTGAAATTGTTCCTTTGGGGAGGTATTGCAACTTTTGGCCATTTTTAAGCGAAATTGTTCCTTTTGGGGGGTATTGCAACTTTTGGCCATTTTGAAGCGAAATTGTTCCTTTGGGGGGGTATTGCAACTTTTGGCCATTTTGAAGCGAAATTGTTCCTTTCGGGGGGTATTGAAACTTTTCGGCATTTTGAGGCGAAATTGTTCCTTTGGGGGGGTATTGCAACTTTTGGCCATTTTGAAGCGAAATTGTTCCTTTGGGGGGGTAATGCAATTTTTTGCCATTTTGAGGTGAAATTGTTCCTTTGGGGGGGTATTGCAACTTTTGGCCATTTTGAAGCGAAATTGTTCCTTTCGGGGGGTATTGAAACTTTTCGGCATTTTGAGGCGAAATTGTTCCTTTGGGGTGGTATTGCAATTTTTTGCCATTTTGAGGCGAAATTGTTCCTTTGGGGGGGTATTGCAACTTTTCGGCATTTTGAGGCGAAATTGTTCCTTTGGTGGGGTATTGCAATTTTTTTTCCATTTTGAGGCGAAATTGTTCCTTTGGGGGGGTATTGCAACTTTTCGGCATTTTGAAGCTAAATTGTTCCTTTGGGGGGGTATTGCAACTTTTGGCCATTTTGAAGCGAAATTGTTCCTTTCAGGGGGTATTGCAACTTTTCGGCATTTTGAGGCGAAATTGTTCCTTTGGGGGGGTTTTGCAACTTTTGGCCATTTTGAAGCGAAATTGTTCCTTTCGGGGGGTATTGAAACTTTTCGGCATTTTGAGGCGAAATTGTTCCTTTGGGGGGGTATTGCAACTTTTGGCCATTTTGAAGCGAAATTGTTCCTTTCGGGGGGTATTGAAACTTTTCAGCATTTTGAGGCAAAATTGTTCCTTTGGGGGGTATTGCAATTTTTTTTCCATTTTGAGGCGAAATTGTTCCTTTGGGGGGGTATTGCAACTTTTGGCCATTTTGAAGCGAAATTGTTCCTTTGGGGGTATTGCAGCTTTTCGGCATTTTGAAGCGAAATTGTTCCTTTGGGGGGGTATTGCAATTTTTTTCCATTTTGAGGCGAAATTGTTCCTTTGGGGGGGTATTGCAACTTTTGGCCATTTTGAAGCGAAATTGTTCCTTTGGGGGGTATTGCAACTTTTCGGCATTTTGAAGCGAAATTGTTCCTTTGGGGGGGTATTGCAATTTTTTTCCATTTTGAGGCGAAATTGTTCCTTTGGGGGGGTATTGCAACTTTTGGCCATTTTGAAGCGAAATTGTTCCTTTCGGGGGGTATTGCAATTTTTTGCCATTTTAAGGCGAAATTGTTCCTTTGGGGGGGTATTGCAACTTTTGGCCATTTTGAAGCGAAATTGTTCCTTTGGGGGGGGTATTGCAATTTTTTGCCATTTTGAGGCGAAATTGTTCCTTTGGGGGGGTATTGCAACTTTTGGCCATTTTGAAGCGAAATTGTTCCTTTCGGGGGGTATTGAAACTTTTTGGCATTTTGAGGCGAAATTGTTCCTTTGGGGGGGTATTGCAATTTTTTTTCCATTTTGAGGCGAAATTGTTCCTTTGGGGGGTATTGCAATTTTTTTTCCATTTTGAAGCAAAATTGTTCCTTTGGGGGGGTATTGCAACTTTTCGGCATTTTGAAGCGAAATTGTTCCTTTGGGGGGTATTGCAACTTTTGGCCATTTTGAAGCAAAATTGTTCCTTTGGGGGGGTATTGCAACCTTTGGCCATTTTGAAGCGAAATTGTTCCTTTCGGGGGGTATTGCAACTTTTGGCCATTTTGAAGCGAAATTGATCCTTTGGGGGGTATTGCAATTTTTTGCCATTTTGAGGCGAAATTGTTCCTTTGGGGGGGTATTGCAACTTATCGGCATTTTGAGGCGAAATTGTTCCTTTGGGGTGTATTGCAATTTTTTGCCATTTTGAGGCGAAATTGTTCCTTTGGGGGGGTATTGCAACTTTTCGGCATTTTGAAGCGAAATTGTTCCTTTGGTGGGGTATTGCAATTTTTTTTCCATTTTGAGGCGAAATTGTTCCTTTGGGGGTATTGCAATTTTTTTTCCATTTTGAAGCAAAATTGTTCCTTTGGGGGGGTATTGCAACTTTTCGGCATTTTGAAGCGAAATTGTTCCTTTGGGGGGTATTGCAACTTTTGGCCATTTTGTAGCGAAATTGTTCCTTTGGGGGGTATTGCAACTTTTTGGCATTTTGAGGCGAAATTGTTCCTTTGGGGCGGTATTGCAACTTTTGGCCATTTTGAAGCGAAATTGTTCCTTTCGGGGGGTATTGAAACTTTTCGGCATTTTGAGGCGAAATTGTTCCTTTGGGGGGGTATTGCAATTTTTTTTCCATTTTGAGGCGAAATTGTTCTCTTGGGGGGTATTGCAACTTTTGGCCATTTTGAAGCGAAATTGTTCCTTTCGGGGGGTATTGAAACTTTTCAGCATTTTGAGGCGAAATTGTTCCTTTGGGGGGGTATTGCAATTTTTTTTCCATTTTGAGGCGAAATTGTTCCTTTGGGGGGGTATTGCAACTTTTGGCCATTTTGAAGCGAAATTGTTCCTTTGGGGGGTATTGCAACTTTTCGGCATTTTGAAGCGAAATTGTTCCTTTGGGGGGGTATTGCAATTTTTTTCCATTTTGAGGCAAAATTGTTCCTTTGGGGGGGTATTGCAACTTTTGGCCATTTTGAAGCGAAATTGTTCCTTTCGGGGGGTATTGCAATTTTTTGCCATTTTAAGGCGAAATTGTTCCTTTGGGGGGGTATTGCAACTTTTGGCCATTTTGAAGCGAAATTGTTCCTTTGGGGGGGGTATTGCAATTTTTTGCCATTTTGAGGCGAAATTGTTCCTTTGGGGGGTATTGCAATTTTTTTTCCATTTTGAAGCAAAATTGTTCCTTTGGGGGGGGTATTGCAACTTTTCGGCATTTTGAAGCGAAATTGTTCCTTTGGGGGGTATTGCAACTTTTGGCCATTTTGAAGCAAAATTGTTCCTTTGGGGGGTATTGCAACTTTTGGCCATTTTAAAGCGAAATTGATCCTTTGTGGGGTATTGCAATTTTTTGCCTTTTTGAGGCAAAATTGTTCCTTTGGGGGGGTATTGCAACTTATCGGCATTTTGAGGCGAAATTGTTCCTTTGGGGTGTATTGCAATTTTTTGCCATTTTGAGGCGAAATTGTTCCTTTGGGGGGGTATTGCAACTTTTCGGCATTTTGAAGCGAAATTGTTCCTTTGGTGGGGTATTGCAATTTTTTTTCCATTTTGAGGCGAAATTGTTCCTTTGGGGGGTATTGCAACTTTTTGGCATTTTGAGGCGAAATTGTTCCTTTGGGGCGGTATTGCAACTTTTGGCCATTTTGAAGTGAAATTGTTCCTTTCGGGGGGTATTGAAACTTTTCGGCATTTTGAGGCGAAATTGTTCCTTTGGGGAAGTATTGCAATTTTTTTTCCATTTTGAGGCGAAATTGTTCTCTTGGGGGGTATTGCAACTTTTGGCCATTTTGAAGCGAAATTGTTCCTTTGGGGGGGTATTGTAGCTTTTCGGCATTTTGAAGCGAAATTGTTCCTTTGGGGGGGTATTGCAATTATTTTCCATTTTGAGGCGAAATTGTTCCTTTGGGGGGTATTGCAACTTTTGGCCATTTTGAAGCGAAATTGTTCCTTTCGGGGGGTAGTGCAACTTTTCGGCATTTTGAGGCGAAATTGTTCCTTTGGGGGGTATTGCAACTTTTGGCCATTTTGAAGCGAAATTGTTCCTTTCGGGGGGTATTGCAACTTTTCGGCATTTTGAGGCGAAATTGTTCCTTTGGGGGGTATTGCAATTTTTTTTCCATTTTGAGGCGAAATTGTTCCTTTGGGGGGGTATTGCAAATTTTGGCCATTTTGAAGCGAAATTGTTCCTTTCGGGGGGTATTGAAACTTTTCGGCATTTTGAGGCGAAATTGTTCCTTTGGTGGGGTATTGCAATTTTTTTTCCATTTTGAGGCGAAATTGTTCCTTGGGGGGGGTATTGTAACTTTTGGCCATTTTGAAGCGAAATTGTTCCTTTGGGGGGTATTGCAACTTTTGGCCATTTTAAAGCGAAATTGTTCCTTTCGGGGGGTATTGAAACTTTTCGGCATTTTGAGGCGAAATTGTTCCTTTGGGGGGTATTGCAATTTTTTTTCCATTTTGAGGCGAAATTGTTCCTTTGGTGGGGTATTGCAATTTTTTTTCCATTTTGAGGCGAAATTGTTCCGTTGGGGGGGTATTGCAACTTTTCGGCATTTTGAAGCGAAATTGTTTCTTTGGGGGTATTGCAATTTTTTTCCATTTTGAGGCGAAATTGTTCCTTTGGGGGGGTATTGGAACTTTTGGCCATTTTGAAGCGAAATTGTTCCTTTCAGGGGGTATTGCAACTTTTCGGCATTTTGAGGCGAAATTGTTCCTTTGGGGGGGTTTTGCAACTTTTGGCCATTTTGAAGCGAAATTGTTCCTTTCGGGGGGTATTGAAACTTTTCAGCATTTTGAGGCGAAATTGTTCCTTTGGGGGGGTATTGCAATTTTTTTAGCATTGTGAGGCGAAATCTTTCCTTTGGGGGGGTATTGCAACTTTTGGCCATTTTGAAGCGAAATTGTTCCTTTGGGGGGTATTGCAATTTTTTGCCATTTTGAGGCGAAATTGTTCCTTTGGGGGGTATTGTAACTTTTGGCCATTTTGAAGCGAAATTGTTCCTTTCGAGGGGTATTGCAACTTTTCGGCATTTTTAGGCGAAATTGTTCCTTTGGGGGTTTTTGCAATTTTTTTTTTCCATTTTAAAGGCGAAATTGTTCCTTTGGGGGGGTATTGCAACTTTTGGCCATTTTGAAGCGAAATTGTTCCTTTGGGGGGGTATTGCAACTTTTGGCCATTTTGAAACGAAATTGTTCCTTTGGGGGGGTATTGCAACTTTTGGCCATTTTGAAGCGAAATTGTTCCTTTATAGGGGTATTGAAACTTTTCGGCATTTTGAGGCGAAATTGTTCCTTTGGGGGGGTATTGCAATTTTTTTTCCATTTTGAGGCGAAATTGTTCTCTTGGGGGGTATTGCAACTTTTGGCCATTTTGAAGCGAAATTGTTCATTTCGGGGGGTATTGAAACTTTTCAGCATTTTGAAGCGAAATTGTTCCTTTCGGGGGGTATTGCAATTTTTTGCCATTTTAAGGCGAAATTGTTCCTTTGGGGGGGTATTGCAACTTTTGGCCATTTTGAAGCGAAATTGTTCCTTTGGGGGGGGTATTGCAATTTTTTGCCATTTTGAGGCGAAATTGTTCCTTTGGGGGGGTATTGCAACTTTTGGCCATTTTGAAGCGAAATTGTTCCTTTCGGGGGGTATTGCAACTTTTCGGCATTTTGAAGCGAAATTGTTCCTTTGGGGGGTATTGCAACTTTTGGCCATTTTGAAGCAAAATTGTTCCTTTGGGGGGGTATTGCAACTTTTGGCCATTTTAAAGCGAAATTGATCCTTTGTGGGGTATTGCAATTTTTTGCCTTTTTGAGGCGAAATTGTTCCTTTGGGGGGGTATTGCAACTTATCGGCATTTTGAGGCGAAATTGTTCCTTTGGGGTGTATTGCAATTTTTTGCCATTTTGAGGCGAAATTGTTCCTTTGGGGGGGGTATTGCAACTTTTCGGCATTTTGAAGCGAAATTGTTCCTTTGGTGGGGTATTGCAATTTTTTTTCCATTTTGAGGCGAAATTGTTCCTTTGGGGGGTATTGCAACTTTTTGGCATTTTGAGGCGAAATTGTTCCTTTGGGGCGCTATTGCAACTTTTGGCCATTTTGAAGTGAAATTGTTCCTTTCGGGGGGTATTGAAACTTTTCGGCATTTTGAGGCGAAATTGTTCCTTTGGGGAAGTATTGCAATTTTTTTTCCATTTTGAGGCGAAATTGTAATCTTGGGGGGTATTGCAACTTTTGGCCATTTTGAAGCGAAATTGTTCCTTTGGGGGGGTATTGTAGCTTTTCGGCATTTTGAAGCGAAATTGTTCCTTTGGGGGGGTATTGCAATTATTTTCCATTTTGAGGCGAAATTGTTCCTTTGGGGGGTATTGCAACTTTTGGCCATTTTGAAGCGAAATTGTTCCTTTCGGGGAGTATTGCAACTTTTCGGCATTTTGAGGCGAAATTGTTCCTTTGGGGGGTATTGCAACTTTTGGCCATTTTGAAGCGAAATTGTTCCTTTCGGGGGGTATTGCAACTTTTCGGCATTTTGAGGCGAAATTGTTCCTTTGGGGGTATTGCAATTTTTTTTCCATTTTGAGGCGAAATTGTTCCTTTGGGGGGGTATTGCAACTTTTGGCCATTTTGAAGCGAAATTGTTCCTTTCGGGGGGTATTGAAACTTTTCGGCATTTTGAGGCGAAATTGTTCCTTTGGTGGGGTATTGCAATTTTTTTTCCATTTTGAGGCGAAATTGTTCCTTTGGGGGGGTATTGTAACTTTTGGCCATTTTGAAGCGAAATTGTTCCTTTGGGGGGTATTGCAACTTTTGGCCATTTTAAAGCGAAATTGTTCCTTTCGGGGGGTATTGAAACTTTTCGGCATTTTGAGGCGAAATTGTTTCTTTGGTGGGGTATTGCAATTTTTTTTCCATTTTGAGGCGAAATTGTTCCGTTGGGGGGGTATTGCAACTTTTCGGCATTTTGAAGCGAAATTGTTCCTTTGGGGGGGTATTGCAATTTTTTTCCATTTTGAGGCGAAATTGTTCCTTTGGGGGGGTATTGGAACTTTTGGCCATTTTGAAGCGAAATTGTTCCTTTCAGGGGGTATTGCAACTTTTCGGCATTTTGAGGCGAAATTGTTCCTTTGGGGGGGTTTTGCAACTTTTGGCCATTTTGAAGCGAAATTGTTCCTTTCGGGGGGTATTGAAACTTTTCAGCATTTTGAGGCGAAATTGTTCCTTTGGGGGGGTATTGCAATTTTTTTAGCATTGTGAGGCGAAATCTTTCCTTTGGGGGGGTATTGCAACTTTTGGCCATTTTGAAGCGAAATTGTTCCTTTGGGGGGTATTGCAATTTTTTGCCATTTTGAGGCGAAATTGTTCCTTTGGGGGGTATTGCAACTTTTGGCCATTTTGAAGCGAAATTGTTCCTTTCGGGGGGTATTGCAACTTTTCGGCATTTTTAGGCGAAATTGTTCCTTTGGGGGTTTTTGCAATTTTTTTTTTCCATTTTAAAGGCGAAATTGTTCCTTTGGGGGGGTATTGCAACTTTTGGCCATTTTGAAGCGAAATTGTTCCTTTGGGGGGGTATTGCAACTTTTGGCCATTTTGAAACGAAATTGTTCCTTTGGGGGGGTATTGCAACTTTTGGCCATTTTGAAGCGAAATTGTTCCTTTATAGGGGTATTGCAACTTTTCGGCATTTTGAGGCGAAATTGTTTCTTTGGGGGGTATTGCAAATTTTTGCCATTTTGAGGCGAAATTGTTCCTTTGGGGGGGTATTGCAACTTTTGGCCATTTTGAAGCGAAATTGTTCCTTTGGGGGGGTATTGCAATATTTTGCCATTTTGAGGCGAAATTGTTCCTTTGGGGGGTATTGCAACTTTTGGCCATTTTGAAGCGAAATTGTTCCTTTCGGGGAATATTGCAACTTTTCGGCATTTTTAGGCGAAATTGTTCCTTTGGGGGTTTTTGCAATTTTTTTTTCCATTTTGAGGCGAAATTGTTCCTTTGGGGGGGTATTGCAACTTTTGGCCATTTTGAAGCGAAATTGTTTCTTTGGGGGGGTATTGTAACTTTTGGCCATTTTGAAGCGAAATTGTTCCTTTCGGGGGGGTATTGCAACTTTTCGGCATTTTGAGGCAAAATTGTTCCTTTGGGGGGGTATTGCAATTTTTTGCCATTTTGAGGCGAAATTGTTCCTTTGGGGGGTATTGCAACTTTTGGCCATTTTGAGGCGAAATTGTTCCTTTGGGGGGGTATTGCAATTTTTTGCCATTTTGAGGCGAAATTGTTCCTTTGGGGGGGTATTGCAACTTTTGGCCATTTTGAAGCGAAATTGTTCCTTTGGGGGGGTATTGCAATTTTTTGCCATTTTGAGGCGAAATTGTTTCTTTGGGGGGGTATTGTAACTTTTGGCCATTTTGAAGCGAAATTGTTCCTTTCGGGGGGGTATTGCAACTTTTCGGCATTTTGAGGCAAAATTGTTCCTTTGGGGGGGTATTGCAATTTTTTGCCATTTTGAGGCGAAATTGTTCCTTTGGGGGGGTATTGCAACTTTTGGCCATTTTGAGGCGAAAATGTTCCTTTGGGGGGGTATTGCAATTTTTTGCCATTTTGAGGCGAAATTGTTCCTTTGGGGGGTTATTGCAACTTTTGGCCATTTTGAAGCGAAATTGTTCCTTTGGGGGGGTATTGCAATTTTTTGCCATTTTGAGGCGAAATTGTTCCTTTGGGGGGGTATTGCAACTTTTGGCCATTTTGAAGCGAAATTGTTCCTTTCGGGGGGTATTGAAACTTTTCGGCATTTTGAGGCGAAATTGTTCCTTTGGGGTGGTATTGCAATTTTTTTTCCATTTTGAGGCGAAATTGTTCCTTTGGGGGGTATTGCAATTTTTTGCCATTTTGAGGCGAAATTGTTCCTTTGGGGGGGTATTGCAACTTTTCGGCATTTTGATGCGAAATTGTTCCTTTGGTGGGGTATTGCAATTTTTTTTCCATTTTGAGGCGAAATTGTTCCTTTGTGGGGGTATTGTAACTTTTGGCCATTTTGAAGCGAAATTGTTCCTTTGGGGGGTATTGCAACTTTTGGCCATTTTAAAGCGAAATTGTTCCTTTCGGGGGGTATTGAAACTTTTCGGCATTTTGAGGCAAAATTGTTCCTTTGGGGGGTATTGCAATTTTTTGCCATTTTGAGGCGAAATTGTTCCTTTGGGGGGGTATTGCAACTTTTGGCCATTTTGAAGCGAAATTGTTCCTTTGGGGGGGTATTGCAATTTTTTGCCATTTTGAGGCGAAATTGTTCCTTTGGGGGGGTATTGCAACTTTTGGCCATTTTGAAGCGAAATTGTTCCTTTCGGGGGGTATTGAAACTTTTCGGCACTTTGAGGCGAAATTGTTCCTTTGGGGTGGTATTGCAATTTTTTTTCCATTTTGAGGCGAAATTGTTCCTTTGGGGGGTATTGCAATTTTTTGCCATTTTGAGGCGAAATTGTTCCTTTGGGGGGTATTGCAACTTTTCGGCATTTTGAGGCGAAATTGTTCCTTTGGTGGGGTATTGCAATTTTTTTTCCATTTTGAGGCGAAATTGTTCCTTTGTGGGGGTATTGTAACTTTTGGCCATTTTGAAGCGAAATTGTTCCTTTGGGGGGTATTGCAACTTTTGGCCATTTTAAAGCGAAATTGTTCCTTTCGGGGGGTATTGAAACTTTTCGGCATTTTGAGGCAAAATTGTTCCTTTGGGGGGGTATTGCAATTTTTTTTCCATTTTGAGGCGAAATTGTTCCTTTGGTGGGGTATTGCAATTTTTTTTCCATTTTGAGGCGAAATTGTTCCGTTGGGGGGGTATTGCAACTTTTTGGCATTTTGAAGCGAAATTGTTCCTTTGGGGGGGTATTGCAATTTTTTTCCATTTTGAGGCGAAATTGTTCCTTTGGGGGGGTATTGGAACTTTTGGCCATTTTGAAGCGAAATTGTTCCTTTCAGGGGGTATTGCAACTTTTCGGCATTTTGAGGCGAAATTGTTCCTTTGGGGGGGTATTGCAACTTTTGGCCATTTTGAAGCGAAATTGTTCCTTTCGGGGGGTATTGAAACTTTTCAGCATTTTGAGGCGAAATTGTTCCTTTGGGGGGGTATTGCAATTTTTTTAGCATTGTGAGGCGAAATCTTTCCTTTGGGGGGGTATTGCAACTTTTGGCCATTTTGAAGCGAAATTGTTCCTTTGGGGGGTATTGCAATTTTTTGCCATTTTGAGGCGAAATTGTTCCTTTGGGGGGTATTGCAACTTTTGGCCATTTTGAAGCGAAATTGTTCCTTTCGGGGGGTATTGCAACTTTTCGGCATTTTTAGGCGAAATTGTTCCTTTGGGGGTTTTTGCAATTTTTTTTTCCATTTTGAGGCGAAATTGTTCCTTTGGGGGGGTATTGCAACTTTTGGCCATTTTGAAGCGAAATTGTTCCTTTGGGGGGGTATTACAACTTTTGGCCATTTTGAAGCGAAATTGTTCCTTTGGGGAAGTATTGCAACTTTTGGCCATTTTGAAGCGAAATTGTTCCTTTCGGGGGGTATTGCAACTTTTCGGCATTTTGAGGCGAAATTGTTCCTTTGGGGGGGTATTGCAATTTTTTTTCCATTTTGAGGCGAAATTGTTCCTTTGGGGGGGTATTGCAACTTTTGGCCATTTTGAAGCGAAATTGTTCCTTTGAGGGAGTATTGCAACTTTTCGGCATTTTGAGGCGAAATTGTTCCTTTGGGGGGGTATTGCAATTTTTTTTCCATTTTGAGGCGAAATTGTTCCTTTGGGGGGGTATTGCAATTTTTTGCCATTTTGAGGCGAAATTGTTGCTATGGGGGGGTATTGCATCTTTTGGCCATTTTGAAGCAAAATTGTTCCTTTCGGGGGGTATTGCAACTTTTCGGCATTTTGAGGTGAAATTGTTCCTTTGGGGGGTTTTGCAATTTTTTGCCATTTTGAGGCGAAATATTTCCTTTGGGGGGGGTGTTGCAACTTTTGGCCATTTTGAAGCGAAATTGTTCCTTTCAGGGGGTATTGCAACTTTTCGGCATTTTGAAGCGAAATTGTTACTTTGGGGGGGAATTGCAACTTTTCGGCATTTTGAGGTGAAATTGTTCCTTTGGGGAGGTATTGCAACTTTTGGCCATTTTTAAGCGAAATTGTTCCTTTTGGGGGGTATTGCAACTTTTGGCCATTTTGAAGCGAAATTGTTCCTTTGGGGGGGTATTGCAACTTTTGGCCATTTTGAAGCGAAATTGTTCCTTTCGGGGGGTATTGAAACTTTTCGGCATTTTGAGGCGAAATTGTTCCTTTGGGGGGGTATTGCAACTTTTGGCCATTTTGAAGCGAAATTGTTCCTTTGGGGGGGTAATGCAATTTTTTGCCATTTTGAGGTGAAATTGTTCCTTTGGGGGGGTATTGCAACTTTTGGCCATTTTGAAGCGAAATTGTTCCTTTCGGGGGGTATTGAAACTTTTCGGCATTTTGAGGCGAAATTGTTCCTTTGGGGTGGTATTGCAATTTTTTGCCATTTTGAGGCGAAATTGTTCCTTTGGGGGGGTATTGCAACTTTTCGGCATTTTGAGGCGAAATTGTTCCTTTGGTGGGGTATTGCAATTTTTTTTCCATTTTGAGGCGAAATTGTTCCTTTGGGGGGGTATTGCAACTTTTCGGCATTTTGAAGCTAAATTGTTCCTTTGGGGGGGTATTGCAACTTTTGGCCATTTTGAAGCGAAATTGTTCCTTTCAGGGGGTATTGCAACTTTTCGGCATTTTGAGGCGAAATTGTTCCTTTGGGGGGGTTTTGCAACTTTTGGCCATTTTGAAGCGAAATTGTTCCTTTCGGGGGGTATTGAAACTTTTCGGCATTTTGAGGCGAAATTGTTCCTTTGGGGGGGTATTGCAACTTTTGGCCATTTTGAAGCGAAATTGTTCCTTTCGGGGGGTATTGAAACTTTTCAGCATTTTGAGGCAAAATTGTTCCTTTGGGGGGTATTGCAATTTTTTTTCCATTTTGAGGCGAAATTGTTCCTTTGGGGGGGTATTGCAACTTTTGGCCATTTTGAAGCGAAATTGTTCCTTTGGGGGTATTGCAGCTTTTCGGCATTTTGAAGCGAAATTGTTCCTTTGGGGGGGTATTGCAATTTTTTTCCATTTTGAGGCGAAATTGTTCCTTTGGGGGGGTATTGCAACTTTTGGCCATTTTGAAGCGAAATTGTTCCTTTGGGGGGTATTGCAACTTTTCGGCATTTTGAAGCGAAATTGTTCCTTTGGGGGGGTATTGCAATTTTTTTCCATTTTGAGGCGAAATTGTTCCTTTGGGGGGGTATTGCAACTTTTGGCCATTTTGAAGCGAAATTGTTCCTTTCGGGGGGTATTGCAATTTTTTGCCATTTTAAGGCGAAATTGTTCCTTTGGGGGGGTATTGCAACTTTTGGCCATTTTGAAGCGAAATTGTTCCTTTGGGGGGGTATTGCAATTTTTTGCCATTTTGAGGCGAAATTGTTCCTTTGGGGGGGTATTGCAACTTTTGGCCATTTTGAAGCGAAATTGTTCCTTTCGGGGGGTATTGAAACTTTTTGGCATTTTGAGGCGAAATTGTTCCTTTGGGGGGGTATTGCAATTTTTTTTCCATTTTGAGGCGAAATTGTTCCTTTGGGGGGTATTGCAATTTTTTTTCCATTTTGAAGCAAAATTGTTCCTTTGGGGGGTATTGCAACTTTTGGCCATTTTGAAGCAAAATTGTTCCTTTGGGGGGGTATTGCAACCTTTGGCCATTTTGAAGCGAAATTGTTCCTTTCGGGAGGTATTGCAACTTTTGGCCATTTTGAAGCGAAATTGTTCCTTTCGGGGGGTATTGAAACTTTTCGGCATTTTGAGGCGAAATTGTTTCTTTGGTGGGGTATTGCAATTTTTTTTCCATTTTGAGGCGAAATTGTTCCGTTGGGGGGGTATTGCAACTTTTCGGCATTTTGAAGCGAAATTGTTCCTTTGGGGGGGTATTGCAATTTTTTTCCATTTTGAGGCGAAATTGTTCCTTTGGGGGGGTATTGGAACTTTTGGCCATTTTGAAGCGAAATTGTTCCTTTCAGGGGGTATTGCAACTTTTCGGCATTTTGAGGCGAAATTGTTCCTTTGGGGGGGTTTTGCAACTTTTGGCCATTTTGAAGCGAAATTGTTCCTTTCGGGGGGTATTGAAACTTTTCAGCATTTTGAGGCGAAATTGTTCCTTTGGGGGGGTATTGCAATTTTTTTAGCATTGTGAGGCGAAATCTTTCCTTTGGGGGGGTATTGCAACTTTTGGCCATTTTGAAGCGAAATTGTTCCTTTGGGGGGTATTGCAATTTTTTGCCATTTTGAGGCGAAATTGTTCCTTTGGGGGGTATTGCAACTTTTGGCCATTTTGAAGCGAAATTGTTCCTTTCGGGGGGTATTGCAACTTTTCGGCATTTTTAGGCAAAATTGTTCCTTTGGGGGTTTTTGCAATTTTTTTTTTCCATTTTAAAGGCGAAATTGTTCCTTTGGGGGGGTATTGCAACTTTTGGCCATTTTGAAGCGAAATTGTTCCTTTGGGGGGGTATTGCAACTTTTGGCCATTTTGAAACGAAATTGTTCCTTTGGGGGGGTATTGCAACTTTTGGCCATTTTGAAGCGAAATTGTTCCTTTATAGGGGTATTGCAACTTTTCGGCATTTTGAGGCGAAATTGTTTCTTTGGGGGGTATTGCAAATTTTTGCCATTTTGAGGCGAAATTGTTCCTTTGGGGGGGTATTGCAACTTTTGGCCATTTTGAAGCGAAATTGTTCCTTTGGGGGGGTATTGCAATATTTTGCCATTTTGAGGCGAAATTGTTCCTTTGGGGGGTATTGCAACTTTTGGCCATTTTGAAGCGAAATTGTTCCTTTCGGGGAATATTGCAACTTTTCGGCATTTTTAGGCGAAATTGTTCCTTTGGGGGTTTTTGCAATTTTTTTTTTCCATTTTGAGGCGAAATTGTTCCTTTGGGGGGGTATTGCAACTTTTGGCCATTTTGAAGCGAAATTGTTTCTTTGGGGGGGTATTGTAACTTTTGGCCATTTTGAAGCGAAATTGTTCCTTTCGGGGGGGTATTGCAACTTTTCGGCATTTTGAGGCAAAATTGTTCCTTTGGGGGGGTATTGCAATTTTTTGCCATTTTGAGGCGAAATTGTTCCTTTGGGGGGTATTGCAACTTTTGGCCATTTTGAGGCGAAATTGTTCCTTTGGGGGGGTATTGCAATTTTTTGCCATTTTGAGGCGAAATTGTTCCTTTGGGGGGGTATTGCAACTTTTGGCCATTTTGAAGCGAAATTGTTCCTTTGGGGGGGTATTGCAATTTTTTGCCATTTTGAGGCGAAATTGTTTCTTTGGGGGGGTATTGTAACTTTTGGCCATTTTGAAGCGAAATTGTTCCTTTCGGGGGGGTATTGCAACTTTTCGGCATTTTGAGGCAAAATTGTTCCTTTGGGGGGGTATTGCAATTTTTTGCCATTTTGAGGCGAAATTGTTCCTTTGGGGGGGTATTGCAACTTTTGGCCATTTTGAGGCGAAATTGTTCCTTTGGGGGGGTATTGCAATTTTTTGCCATTTTGAGGCGAAATTGTTCCTTTGGGGGGTTATTGCAACTTTTGGCCATTTTGAAGCGAAATTGTTCCTTTGGGGGGGTATTGCAATTTTTTGCCATTTTGAGGCGAAATTGTTCCTTTGGGGGGGTATTGCAACTTTTGGCCATTTTGAAGCGAAATTGTTCCTTTCGGGGGGTATTGAAACTTTTCGGCATTTTGAGGCGAAATTGTTCCTTTGGGGTGGTATTGCAATTTTTTTTCCATTTTGAGGCGAAATTGTTCCTTTGGGGGGTATTGCAATTTTTTGCCATTTTGAGGCGAAATTGTTCCTTTGGGGGGGTATTGCAACTTTTCGGCATTTTGATGCGAAATTGTTCCTTTGGTGGGGTATTGCAATTTTTTTTCCATTTTGAGGCGAAATTGTTCCTTTGTGGGGGTATTGTAACTTTTGGCCATTTTGAAGCGAAATTGTTCCTTTGGGGGGTATTGCAACTTTTGGCCATTTTAAAGCGAAATTGTTCCTTTCGGGGGGTATTGAAACTTTTCGGCATTTTGAGGCAAAATTGTTCCTTTGGGGGGTATTGCAATTTTTTGCCATTTTGAGGCGAAATTGTTCCTTTGGGGGGGTATTGCAACTTTTGGCCATTTTGAAGCGAAATTGTTCCTTTGGGGGGGTATTGCAATTTTTTGCCATTTTGAGGCGAAATTGTTCCTTTGGGGGGGTATTGCAACTTTTGGCCATTTTGAAGCGAAATTGTTCCTTTCGGGGGGTATTGAAACTTTTCGGCATTTTGAGGCGAAATTGTTCCTTTGGGGTGGTATTGCAATTTTTTTTCCATTTTGAGGCGAAATTGTTCCTTTGGGGGGTATTGCAATTTTTTGCCATTTTGAGGCGAAATTGTTCCTTTGGGGGGTATTGCAACTTTTCGGCATTTTGAGGCGAAATTGTTCCTTTGGTGGGGTATTGCAATTTTTTTTCCATTTTGAGGAGAAATTGTTCCTTTGTGGGGGTATTGTAACTTTTGGCCATTTTGAAGCGAAATTGTTCCTTTGGGGGGTATTGCAACTTTTGGCCATTTTAAAGCGAAATTGTTCCTTTCGGGGGGTATTGAAACTTTTCGGCATTTTGAGGCAAAATTGTTCCTTTGGGGGGGTATTGCAATTTTTTTTCCATTTTGAGGCGAAATTGTTCCTTTGGTGGGGTATTGCAATTTTTTTTCCATTTTGAGGCGAAATTGTTCCGTTGGGGGGGTATTGCAACTTTTTGGCATTTTGAAGCGAAATTGTTCCTTTGGGGGGGTATTGCAATTTTTTTCCATTTTGAGGCGAAATTGTTCCTTTGGGGGGGTATTGGAACTTTTGGCCATTTTGAAGCGAAATTGTTCCTTTCAGGGGGTATTGCAACTTTTCGGCATTTTGAGGCGAAATTGTTCCTTTGGGGGGGTATTGCAACTTTTGGCCATTTTGAAGCGAAATTGTTCCTTTCGGGGGGTATTGAAACTTTTCAGCATTTTGAGGCGAAATTGTTCCTTTGGGGGGGTATTGCAATTTTTTTAGCATTGTGAGGCGAAATCTTTCCTTTGGGGGGGTATTGCAACTTTTGGCCATTTTGAAGCGAAATTGTTCCTTTGGGGGGTATTGCAATTTTTTGCCATTTTGAGGCGAAATTGTTCCTTTGGGGGGTATTGCAACTTTTGGCCATTTTGAAGCGAAATTGTTCCTTTCGGGGGGTATTGCAACTTTTCGGCATTTTTAGGCGAAATTGTTCCTTTGGGGGTTTTTGCAATTTTTTTTTTCCATTTTGAGGCGAAATTGTTCCTTTGGGGGGGTATTGCAACTTTTGGCCATTTTGAAGCGAAATTGTTCCTTTGGGGGGTATTACAACTTTTGGCCATTTTGAAGCGAAATTGTTCCTTTGGGGAAGTATTGCAACTTTTGGCCATTTTGAAGCGAAATTGTTCCTTTCGGGGGGTATTGCAACTTTTCGGCATTTTGAGGCGAAATTGTTCCTTTGGGGGGGTATTGCAATTTTTTTTCCATTTTGAGGCGAAATTGTTCCTTTGGGGGGGTATTGCAACTTTTGGCCATTTTGAAGCGAAATTGTTCCTTTGAGGGAGTATTGCAACTTTTCGGCATTTTGAGGCGAAATTGTTCCTTTGGGGGGGTATTGCAATTTTTTTTCCATTTTGAGGCGAAATTGTTCCTTTGGGGGGGTATTGCAATTTTTTGCCATTTTGAGGCGAAATTGTTGCTATGGGGGGGTATTGCATCTTTTGGCCATTTTGAAGCAAAATTGTTCCTTTCGGGGGGTATTGCAACTTTTCGGCATTTTGAGGTGAAATTGTTCCTTTGGGGGGTTTTGCAATTTTTTGCCATTTTGAGGCGAAATATTTCCTTTGGGGGGGTGTTGCAACTTTTGGCCATTTTGAAGCGAAATTGTTCCTTTCAGGGGGTATTGCAACTTTTCGGCATTTTGAAGCGAAATTGTTACTTTGGGGGGGAATTGCAACTTTTCGGCATTTTGAGGTGAAATTGTTCCTTTGGGGAGGTATTGCAACTTCTGGCCATTTTTAAGCGAAATTGTTCCTTTTGGGGGGTATTGCAACTTTTGGCCATTTTGAAGCGAAATTGTTCCTTTGGGGGGGTATTGCAACTTTTGGCCATTTTGAAGCGAAATTGTTCCTTTCGGGGGGTATTGAAACTTTTCGGCATTTTGAGGCGAAATTGTTCCTTTGGGGGGGTATTGCAACTTTTGGCCATTTTGAAGCGAAATTGTTCCTTTGGGGGGGTAATGCAATTTTTTGCCATTTTGAGGTGAAATTGTTCCTTTGGGGGGGTATTGCAACTTTTGGCCATTTTGAAGCGAAATTGTTCCTTTCGGGGGGTATTGAAACTTTTCGGCATTTTGAGGCGAAATTGTTCCTTTGGGGTGGTATTGCAATTTTTTGCCATTTTGAGGCGAAATTGTTCCTTTGGGGGGGTATTGCAACTTTTCGGCATTTTGAGGCGAAATTGTTCCTTTGGTGGGGTATTGCAATTTTTTTTCCATTTTGAGGCGAAATTGTTCCTTTGGGGGGGTATTGCAACTTTTCGGCATTTTGAAGCTAAATTGTTTCTTTGGGGGGGTATTGCAACTTTTGGCCATTTTGAAGCGAAATTGTTCCTTTCAGGGGGTATTGCAACTTTTCGGCATTTTGAGGCGAAATTGTTCCTTTGGGGGGGTTTTGCAACTTTTGGCCATTTTGAAGCGAAATTGTTCCTTTCGGGGGGTATTGAAACTTTTCGGCATTTTGAGGCGAAATTGTTCCTTTGGGGGGGTATTGCAACTTTTGGCCATTTTGAAGCGAAATTGTTCCTTTCGGGGGGTATTGAAACTTTTCAGCATTTTGAGGCAAAATTGTTCCTTTGGGGGGTATTGCAATTTTTTTTCCATTTTGAGGCGAAATTGTTCCTTTGGGGGGGTATTGCAACTTTTGGCCATTTTGAAGCGAAATTGTTCCTTTGGGGGTATTGCAGCTTTTCGGCATTTTGAAGCGAAATTGTTCCTTTGGGGGGGTATTGCAATTTTTTTCCATTTTGAGGCGAAATTGTTCCTTTGGGGGGGTATTGCAACTTTTGGCCATTTTGAAGCGAAATTGTTCCTTTGGGGGGTATTGCAACTTTTCGGCATTTTGAAGCGAAATTGTTCCTTTGGGGGGGTATTGCAATTTTTTTCCATTTTGAGGCGAAATTGTTCCTTTGGGGGGGTATTGCAACTTTTGGCCATTTTGAAGCGAAATTGTTCCTTTCGGGGGGTATTGCAATTTTTTGCCATTTTAAGGCGAAATTGTTCCTTTGGGGGGGTATTGCAACTTTTGGCCATTTTGAAGCGAAATTGTTCCTTTGGGGGGGGTATTGCAATTTTTTGCCATTTTGAGGCGAAATTGTTCCTTTGGGGGGGTATTGCAACTTTTGGCCATTTTGAAGCGAAATTGTTCCTTTTGGGGGGTATTGAAACTTTTTGGCATTTTGAGGCGAAATTGTTCCTTTGGGGGGGTATTGCAATTTTTTTTCCATTTTGAGGCGAAATTGTTCCTTTGGGGGGTATTGCAATTTTTTTTCCATTTTGAAGCAAAATTGTTCCTTTGGGGGGGTATTGCAACTTTTCGGCATTTTGAAGCGAAATTGTTCCTTTGGGGGGTATTGCAACTTTTGGCCATTTTGAAGCAAAATTGTTCCTTTGGGGGGGTATTGCAACCTTTGGCCATTTTGAAGCGAAATTGTTCCTTTCGGGGGGTATTGCAACTTTTGGCCATTTTGAAGCGAAATTGATCCTTTGGGGGGTATTGCAATTTTTTGCCATTTTGAGGCGAAATTGTTCCTTTGGGGGGGTATTGCAACTTATCGGCATTTTGAGGCGAAATTGTTCCTTTGGGGTGTATTGCAATTTTTTGCCATTTTGAGGCGAAATTGTTCCTTTGGGGGGGTATTGCAACTTTTCGGCATTTTGAAGCGAAATTGTTCCTTTGGTGGGGTATTGCAATTTTTTTTCCATTTTGAGGCGAAATTGTTCCTTTGGGGGTATTGCAATTTTTTTTCCATTTTGAAGCAAAATTGTTCCTTTGGGGGGGTATTGCAACTTTTCGGCATTTTGAAGCGAAATTGTTCCTTTGGGGGGTATTGCAACTTTTGGCCATTTTGTAGCGAAATTGTTCCTTTGGGGGGTATTGCAACTTTTTGGCATTTTGAGGCGAAATTGTTCCTTTGGGGCGGTATTGCAACTTTTGGCCATTTTGAAGCGAAATTGTTCCTTTCGGGGGGTATTGAAACTTTTCGGCATTTTGAGGCGAAATTGTTCCTTTGGGGGGGTATTGCAATTTTTTTTCCATTTTGAGGCGAAATTGTTCTCTTGGGGGGTATTGCAACTTTTGGCCATTTTGAAGCGAAATTGTTCCTTTCGGGGGGTATTGAAACTTTTCAGCATTTTGAGGCGAAATTGTTCCTTTGGGGGGTATTGCAATTTTTTTTCCATTTTGAGGCGAAATTGTTCCTTTGGGGCGGTATTGCAACTTTTGGCCATTTTGAAGTGAAATTGTTCCTTTCGGGGGGTATTGAAACTTTTCGGCATTTTGAGGCGAAATTGTTCCTTTGGGGAAGTATTGCAATTTTTTTTCCATTTTGAGGCGAAATTGTTCTCTTGGGGGGTATTGCAACTTTTGGCCATTTTGAAGCGAAATTGTTCCTTTGGGTGGGTATTGTAGCTTTTCGGCATTTTGAAGCGAAATTGTTCCTTTGTGGGGGTATTGCAATTATTTTCCATTTTGAGGCGAAATTGTTCCTTTGGGGGGTATTGCAACTTTTGGCCATTTTGAAGCGAAATTGTTCCTTTCGGGGGGTAGTGCAACTTTTCGGCATTTTGAGGCGAAATTGTTCCTTTGGGGGGTATTGCAACTTTTGGCCATTTTGAAGCGAAATTGTTCCTTTCGGGGGGTATTGCAACTTTTCGGCATTTTGAGGCGAAATTGTTCCTTTGGGGGGTATTGCAATTTTTTTTCCATTTTGAGGCGAAATTGTTCCTTTGGGGGGGTATTGCAACTTTTGGCCATTTTGAAGCGAAATTGTTCCTTTCGGGGCGTATTGAAACTTTTCGGCATTTTGAGGCGAAATTGTTCCTTTGGTGGGGTATTGCAATTTTTTTTCCATTTTGAGGCGAAATTGTTCCTTTGGGGGGGTATTGTAACTTTTGGCCATTTTGAAGCGAAATTGTTCCTTTGGGGGGTATTGCAACTTTTGGCCATTTTAAAGCGAAATTGTTCCTTTGTTATTGAAACTTTTCGGCATTTTGAGGCGAAATTGTTCCTTTGGGGGGTATTGCAATTTTTTTTCCATTTTGAGGCGAAATTGTTCCTTTGGTGGGGTATTGCAATTTTTTTTCCATTTTGAGGCGAAATTGTTCCTTTGGGGGGGTATTGTAACTTTTGGCCATTTTGAAGCGAAATTGTTCCTTTGGGGGGTATTGCAACTTTTGGCCATTTTAAAGCGAAATTGTTCCTTTGTTATTGAAACTTTTCGGCATTTTGAGGCGAAATTGTTCCTTTGGGGGGTATTGCAATTTTTTTTCCATTTTGAGGCGAAATTGTTCCTTTGGTGGGGTATTGCAATTTTTTTTCCATTTTGAGGCGAAATTGTTCCTTTGGGGGGTATTGCAACTTTTGGCCATTTTGAAGCGAAATTGTTCCTTTGGTGGGGTATTGCAATTTTTTTTCCATTTTGAGGCGAAATTGTTCCTTTCGGGGGGTATTGCAACTTTTCGGCATTTTGAGGCGAAATTGTTCCTTTGGGGGGGTTTTGCAACTTTTGGCCATTTTGAAGCGAAATTGTTCCTTTCGGGGGGTATTGAAACTTTTCAGCATTTTGAGGCGAAATTGTTCCTTTGGGGGGGTATTGCAATTTTTTTAGCATTGTGAGGCGAAATCTTTCCTTTGGGGGGTATTGCAACTTTTGGCCATTTTGAAGCGAAATTGTTCCTTTGGGGGGTATTGCAATTTTTTGCCATTTTGAGGCGAAATTGTTCCTTTGGGGGGTATTGTAACTTTTGGCCATTTTGAAGCGAAATTGTTCCTTTCGGGGGGTATTGCAACTTTTCGGCATTTTTAGGCGAAATTGTTCCTTTGGGGGTTTTTGCAATTTTTTTTTTCCATTTTAAAGGCGAAATTGTTCCTTTGGGGGGGTATTGCAACTTTTGGCCATTTTGAAGCGAAATTGTTCCTTTGGGGGGGTATTGCAACTTTTGGCCATTTTGAAACGAAATTGTTCCTTTGGGGGGGTATTGCAACTTTTGGCCATTTTGAAGCGAAATTGTTCCTTTATAGGGGTATTGAAACTTTTCGGCATTTTGAGGCGAAATTGTTCCTTTCGGGGGGTATTGCAATTTTTTGCCATTTTAAGGCGAAATTGTTCCTTTGGGGGGGTATTGCAACTTTTGGCCATTTTGAAGCGAAATTGTTCCTTTGGGGGGGGTATTGCAATTTTTTGCCATTTTGAGGCGAAATTGTTCCTTTGGGGGGGTATTGCAACTTTTGGCCATTTTGAAGCGAAATTGTTCCTTTCGGGGGGTATTGCAACTTTTCGGCATTTTGAAGCGAAATTGTTCCTTTGGGGGGTATTGCAACTTTTGGCCATTTTGAAGCAAAATTGTTCCTTTGGGGGGGTATTGCAACTTTTGGCCATTTTAAAGCGAAATTGATCCTTTGTGGGGTATTGCAATTTTTTGCCTTTTTGAGGCGAAATTGTTCCTTTGGGGGGGTATTGCAACTTATCGGCATTTTGAGGCGAAATTGTTCCTTTGGGGTGTATTGCAATTTTTTGCCATTTTGAGGCGAAATTGTTCCTTTGGGGGGGTATTGCAACTTTTCGGCATTTTGAAGCGAAATTGTTCCTTTGGTGGGGTATTGCAATTTTTTTTCCATTTTGAGGCGAAATTGTTCCTTTGGGGGGTATTGCAACTTTTTGGCATTTTGAGGCGAAATTGTTCCTTTGGGGCGCTATTGCAACTTTTGGCCATTTTGAAGTGAAATTGTTCCTTTCGGGGGGTATTGAAACTTTTCGGCATTTTGAGGCGAAATTGTTCCTTTGGGGAAGTATTGCAATTTTTTTTCCATTTTGAGGCGAAATTGTAATCTTGGGGGGTATTGCAACTTTTGGCCATTTTGAAGCGAAATTGTTCCTTTGGGGGGGTATTGTAGCTTTTCGGCATTTTGAAGCGAAATTGTTCCTTTGGGGGGTATTGCAACTTTTGGCCATTTTGAAGCGAAATTGTTCCTTTCGGGGAGTATTGCAACTTTTCGGCATTTTGAGGCGAAATTGTTCCTTTGGGGGGTATTGCAACTTTTGGCCATTTTGAAGCGAAATTGTTCCTTTCGGGGGGTATTGCAACTTTTCGGCATTTTGAGGCGAAATTGTTCCTTTGGGGGTATTGCAATTTTTTTTCCATTTTGAGGCGAAATTGTTCCTTTGGGGGGGTATTGCAACTTTTGGCCATTTTGAAGCGAAATTGTTCCTTTCGGGGGGTATTGAAACTTTTCGGCATTTTGAGGCGAAATTGTTCCTTTGGTGGGGTATTGCAATTTTTTTTCCATTTTGAGGCGAAATTGTTCCTTTGGGGGGGTATTGTAACTTTTGGCCATTTTGAAGCGAAATTGTTCCTTTGGGGGGTATTGCAACTTTTGGCCATTTTAAAGCGAAATTGTTCCTTTCGGGGGGTATTGAAACTTTTCGGCATTTTGAGGCGAAATTGTTTCTTTGGTGGGGTATTGCAATTTTTTTTCCATTTTGAGGCGAAATTGTTCCGTTGGGGGGGTATTGCAACTTTTCGGCATTTTGAAGCGAAATTGTTCCTTTGGGGGGGTATTGCAATTTTTTTCCATTTTGAGGCGAAATTGTTCCTTTGGGGGGGTATTGGAACTTTTGGCCATTTTGAAGCGAAATTGTTCCTTTCAGGGGGTATTGCAACTTTTCGGCATTTTGAGGCGAAATTGTTCCTTTGGGGGGGTTTTGCAACTTTTGGCCATTTTGAAGCGAAATTGTTCCTTTCGGGGGGTATTGAAACTTTTCAGCATTTTGAGGCGAAATTGTTCCTTTGGGGGGGTATTGCAATTTTTTTAGCATTGTGAGGCGAAATCTTTCCTTTGGGGGGGTATTGCAACTTTTGGCCATTTTGAAGCGAAATTGTTCCTTTGGGGGGTATTGCAATTTTTTGCCATTTTGAGGCGAAATTGTTCCTTTGGGGGGTATTGCAACTTTTGGCCATTTTGAAGCGAAATTGTTCCTTTCGGGGGGTATTGCAACTTTTCGGCATTTTTAGGCGAAATTGTTCCTTTGGGGGTTTTTGCAATTTTTTTTTCCATTTTAAAGGCGAAATTGTTCCTTTGGGGGGGTATTGCAACTTTTGGCCATTTTGAAGCGAAATTGTTCCTTTGGGGGGGTATTGCAACTTTTGGCCATTTTGAAACGAAATTGTTCCTTTGGGGGGGTATTGCAACTTTTGGCCATTTTGAAGCGAAATTGTTCCTTTATAGGGGTATTGCAACTTTTCGGCATTTTGAGGCGAAATTGTTTCTTTGGGGGGTATTGCAAATTTTTGCCATTTTGAGGCGAAATTGTTCCTTTGGGGGGGTATTGCAACTTTTGGCCATTTTGAAGCGAAATTGTTCCTTTGGGGGGGTATTGCAATATTTTGCCATTTTGAGGCGAAATTGTTCCTTTGGGGGGTATTGCAACTTTTGGCCATTTTGAAGCGAAATTGTTCCTTTCGGGGAATATTGCAACTTTTCGGCATTTTTAGGCGAAATTGTTCCTTTGGGGGTTTTTGCAATTTTTTTTTTCCATTTTGAGGCGAAATTGTTCCTTTGGGGGGGTATTGCAACTTTTGGCCATTTTGAAGCGAAATTGTTTCTTTGGGGGGGTATTGTAACTTTTGGCCATTTTGAAGCGAAATTGTTCCTTTCGGGGGGGTATTGCAACTTTTCGGCATTTTGAGGCAAAATTGTTCCTTTGGGGGGGTATTGCAATTTTTTGCCATTTTGAGGCGAAATTGTTCCTTTGGGGGGTATTGCAACTTTTGGCCATTTTGAGGCGAAATTGTTCCTTTGGGGGGGTATTGCAATTTTTTGCCATTTTGAGGCGAAATTGTTCCTTTGGGGGGGTATTGCAACTTTTGGCCATTTTGAAGCGAAATTGTTCCTTTGGGGGGGTATTGCAATTTTTTGCCATTTTGAGGCGAAATTGTTTCTTTGGAGGGGTATTGTAACTTTTGGCCATTTTGAAGCGAAATTGTTCCTTTCGGGGGGGTATTGCAACTTTTCGGCATTTTGAGGCAAAATTGTTCCTTTGGGGGGGTATTGCAATTTTTTGCCATTTTGAGGCGAAATTGTTCCTTTGGGGGGGTATTGCAACTTTTGGCCATTTTGAGGCGAAATTGTTCCTTTGGGGGGGTATTGCAATTTTTTGCCATTTTGAGGCGAAATTGTTCCTTTGGGGGGTTATTGCAACTTTTGGCCATTTTGAAGCGAAATTGTTCCTTTGGGGGGGTATTGCAATTTTTTGCCATTTTGAGGCGAAATTGTTCCTTTGGGGGGGTATTGCAACTTTTGGCCATTTTGAAGCGAAATTGTTCCTTTCGGGGGGTATTGAAACTTTTCGGCATTTTGAGGCGAAATTGTTCCTTTGGGGTGGTATTGCAATTTTTTTTCCATTTTGAGGCGAAATTGTTCGTTTGGGGGGTATTGCAATTTTTTGCCATTTTGAGGCGAAATTGTTCCTTTGTGGGGGTATTGTAACTTTTGGCCATTTTGAAGCGAAATTGTTCCTTTGGGGGGTATTGCAACTTTTGGCCATTTTAAAGCGAAATTGTTCCTTTCGGGGGGTATTGAAACTTTTCGGCATTTTGAGGCAAAATTGTTCCTTTGGGGGGTATTGCAATTTTTTGCCATTTTGAGGCGAAATTGTTCCTTTGGGGGGGTATTGCAACTTTTGGCCATTTTGAAGCGAAATTGTTCCTTTGGGGGGGTATTGCAATTTTTTGCCATTTTGAGGCGAAATTGTTCCTTTGGGGGGGTATTGCAACTTTTGGCCATTTTGAAGCGAAATTGTTCCTTTCGGGGGGTATTGAAACTTTTCGGCATTTTGAGGCGAAATTGTTCCTTTGGGGTGGTATTGCAATTTTTTTTCCATTTTGAGGCGAAATTGTTCCTTTGGGGGGTATTGCAATTTTTTGCCATTTTGAGGCGAAATTGTTCCTTTGGGGGGTATTGCAACTTTTCGGCATCTTGAGGCGAAATTGTTCCTTTGGTGGGGTATTGCAATTTTTTTTCCATTTTGAGGCGAAATTGTTCCTTTGTGGGGGTATTGTAACTTTTGGCCATTTTGAAGCGAAATTGTTCCTTTGGGGGGTATTGCAACTTTGGGCCATTTTAAAGCGAAATTGTTCCTTTCGGGGGGTATTGAAACTTTTCGGCATTTTGAGGCAAAATTGTTCCTTTGGGGGGGTATTGCAATTTTTCGCCATTTTGAGGCGAAATTGTTCCTTTGGGGGGGTATTGCAACTTTTCGGCATTTTGAAGCGAAATTGTTCCTTTGGTGGGGTATTGCAATTTTTTTTCCATTTTGAGGCGAAATTGTTCCTTTGGGGGTATTGCAATTTTTTTTCCATTTTGAAGCAAAATTGTTCCTTTGGGGGGGTATTGCAACTTTTCGGCATTTTGAAGCGAAATTGTTCCTTTGGGGGGTATTGCAACTTTTGGCCATTTTGTAGCGAAATTGTTCCTTTGGGGGGTATTGCAACTTTTTGGCATTTTGAGGCGAAATTGTTCCTTTGGGGCGGTATTGCAACTTTTGGCCATTTTGAAGCGAAATTGTTCCTTTCGGGGGGTATTGAAACTTTTCGGCATTTTGAGGCGAAATTGTTCCTTTGGGGGGGTATTGCAATTTTTTTTCCATTTTGAGGCGAAATTGTTCTCTTGGGGGGTATTGCAACTTTTGGCCATTTTGAAGCGAAATTGTTCCTTTCGGGGGGTATTGAAACTTTTCAGCATTTTGAGGCGAAATTGTTCCTTTGGGGGGTATTGCAATTTTTTTTCCATTTTGAGGCGAAATTGTTCCTTTGGTGGGGTATTGCAATTTTTTTTCCATTTTGAGGCGAAATTGTTCCGTTGGGGGGGTATTGCAACTTTTTGGCATTTTGAAGCGAAATTGTTCCTTTGGGGGGGTATTGCAATTTTTTTCCATTTTGAGGCGAAATTGTTCCTTTGGGGGGGTATTGGAACTTTTGGCCATTTTGAAGCGAAATTGTTCCTTTCAGGGGGTATTGCAACTTTTCGGCATTTTGAGGCGAAATTGTTCCTTTGGGGGGGTATTGCAACTTTTGGCCATTTTGAAGCGAAATTGTTCCTTTCGGGGGGTATTGATACTTTTCAGCATTTTGAGGCGAAATTGTTCCTTTGGGGGGGTATTGCAATTTTTTTAGCATTGTGAGGCGAAATCTTTCCTTTGGGGGGGTATTGCAACTTTTGGCCATTTTGAAGCGAAATTGTTCCTTTGGGGGGTATTGCAATTTTTTGCCATTTTGAGGCGAAATTGTTCCTTTGGGGGGTATTGCAACTTTTGGCCATTTTGAAGCGAAATTGTTCCTTTCGGGGCGTATTGCAACTTTTCGGCATTTTTAGGCGAAATTGTTCCTTTGGGGGTTTTTGCAATTTTTTTTTTCCATTTTGAGGCGAAATTGTTCCTTTGGGGGGGTATTGCAACTTTTGGCCATTTTGAAGCGAAATTGTTCCTTTGGGGGGGTATTGCAACTTTTGGCCATTTTGAAGCGAAATTGTTCCTTTGGGGAAGTATTGCAACTTTTGGCCATTTTGAAGCGAAATTGTTCCTTTATAGGGGTATTGCAACTTTTCGGCATTTTGAGGCGAAATTGTTTCTTTGGGGGGTATTGCAAATTTTTGCCATTTTGAGGCGAAATTGTTCCTTTGGGGGGGTATTGCAACTTTTGGACATTTTGAAGCGAAATTGTTCCTTTGGGGGGGTATTGCAATATTTTGCCATTTTGAGGCGAAATTGTTCCTTTGGGGGGTATTGCAACTTTTGGCCATTTTGAAGCGAAATTGTTCCTTTCGGGGGGTATTGCAACTTTTCGGCATTTTTAGGCGAAATTGTTCCTTTGGGGGTTTTTGCAATTTTTTTTTTCCATTTTGAGGCGAAATTGTTCCTTTGGGGGGGTATTGCAACTTTTGGCCATTTTGAAGCGAAATTGTTCCTTTGGGGGGGTATTGCAACTTTTGGCCATTTTGAAGCGAAATTGTACCTTTGGGGGGGTATTGCAATTTTTGGCCATTTTGAAGCGAAATTGTTCCTTTGGGGGGTATTGCAACTTTTCGGCATTTTGAAGCGAAATTGTTCCTTTGGGGGGTATTGCAATTTTTTTGCCATTTTGAGGCGAAATTGTTCCTTTGGGGGGGTATTGCAACTTTTGGCCATATTGAAGCTAAATTGTTCCTTTGGGGGGGTATTACAATTTTTGGCCATTTTGAGGCGAAATTGTTCCTTTGGGGGGGTATTGCAATTTTTTGCCATTTTGAGGCGAAATTGTTTCTTTTGGTGGGGTATTGCAACTTTTGGCCATTTTGAAGCGAAATTGTTCCTTTGGGGGGGTATTGCAATTTTTTGCCATTTTGAGGCGAAATTGTTCCTTTGGGGGGGTATTGCAACTTTTGGCCATTTTGAAGCGAAATTGTTCCTTTCGGGGGGGTATTGAAACTTTTCGGCATTTTGAGGCGAAATTGTTCCTTTGGGGTGGTATTGCAATTTTTTTTCCATTTTGAGGCGAAATTGTTCCTTTGGGGGGTATTGCAACTTTTGGCCATTTTGAAGCGAAATTGTTCCTTTCGGGGGGTATTGAAACTTTTCAGCATTTTGAGGCGAAATTGTTCCTTTGGGGGGGTATTGCAATTTTTTTTCCATTTTGAGGCGAAATTGTTCCTTTGGGGGGGGTATTGCAACTTTTGGCCATTTTGAAGCGAAATTGTTCCTTTGGAGGGGTATTGCAACTTTTCGGCATTTTGAGGAGAAATTGTTTCTTTGGGGTGGTATTGCAATTTTTTTAGCATTGTGAGGCGAAATCTTTCCTTTGGGGGGGTATTGCAACCTTTGGCCATTTTGAAGCGAAATTGTTCCTTTGGGGGGTATTGCAATTTTTTGCCATTTTGAGGCGAAATTGTTCCTTTGGGGGGTATTGCAACTTTTGGCCATTTTGAAGCGAAATTGTTCCTTTCGGGGGGTATTGCAACTTTTCGGCATTTTTAGGCGAAATTGTTCCTTTGGGGGTTTTTGCAATTTTTTTTCCATTTTGAGGCGAAATTGTTCCTTTGGGGGGTATTGCAACTTTTGGCCATTTTGAAGCGAAATTGTACCTTTGGGGGGGTATTGCAATTTTTGGCCATTTTGAAGCGAAATTGTTCCTTTGGGGGGTATTGCAACTTTTCGGCATTTTGAAGCGAAATTGTTCCTTTGGGGGGTATTGCAACTTTTGGCCATTTTGAAGCGAAATTGTTCCTTTGGGGGGGTATTGCAATTTTTTGCCATTTTGAGGCGAAATTGTTCCTTTGGGGGGGTATTGCAACTTTTGGCCATATTGAAGCGAAATTGTTCCTTTGGGGGGGTATTACAATTTTTGGCCATTTTGAGGCGAAATTGTTCCTTTGGGGGGGTATTGCAATTTTTTGCCATTTTGAGGCGAAATTGTTTCTTTGGGGGGGTATTGCAACTTTTGGCCATATTGAAGCGAAATTGTTCCTTTGGGGGGGTATTACAATTTTTGGCCATTTTGAGGCAAAATTGTTCCTTTGGGGGGGTATTGCAATTTTTTGCCATTTTGAGGCGAAATTGTTCCTTTGGGGGGGTATTGAAACTTTTCGGCATTTTGAGGCGAAATTGTTCCTTTGGGGTGGTATTGCAATTTTGTGCCATTTTGAGACGAAATTGTTCCTTTGGGGGGGGTATTGCAACTTTTGGCCATTTTGAAGCGAAATTGTTCCTTTCGGGGGGTATTGCAACTTTTCGGCATTTTGAGGTGAAATTGTTCCTTTGGGGGGGTATTGCAATTTTTTGCCATTTTGAGGCGAAATTGTTTCTTTGGGGGGGTATTGCAACTTTTGGCCATTTTGAAGCGAAATTGTTCCTTTTGGGGGGTATTGCAACTTTTGGCCATTTTGAAGCCAAATTGTTCCTTTGGGGGGGTATTGCAACTTTTGGCCATTTTGAAGCGAAATTGTTCCTTTCGGGGGGTATTGAAACTTTTCGGCATTTTGAGGCGAAATTGTTCCTTTGGGGTGGTATTGCAATTTTTTTTCCATTTTGAGGCGAAATTGTTCCTTTGGGGGGGTATTGCAACTTTTGGCCATTTTGAAGCGAAATTGTTCCTTTCGGGGGGTATTGCAACTTTTCGGCAATTTGAGGCGAAATTGTTCCTTTGGGGGGGGTATTGCAACTTTTGGCCATTTTGAAGCGAAATTGTTCCTTTGGGGTGTATTGCAATTTTTTGCCATTTTGAGGCGAAATTGTTCCTTTGGGGGGTATTGCAATTTTTTGCCATTTTGAGGCGAAATTGTTCCTTTGGGGGGTATTGCAACTTTTTGGCATTTTGAAGCGAAATTGTTCCTTTGGGGGGTATTGCAACGTTTGGCCATTTTGAAGCGAAATTGTTCCTTTGGGGGGTATTGCAATTTTTTGCCATTTTGAGGCGAAATTGTTCCTTTGGGGGGGTATTGCAACTTTTGGCCATATTGAAGCGAAATTGTTCCTTTGGGGGGGTATTACAATTTTTGGCCATTTTGAGGCGAAATTGTTCCTTTGGGGGGGTATTGCAATTTTTTGCCATTTTGAGGCGAAATTGTTTCTTTGGGGGGGTATTGCAACTTTTGGCCATATTGAAGCGAAATTGTTCCTTTGGGGGGGTATTACAATTTTTGGCCATTTTGAGGCAAAATTGTTCCTTTGGGGGGGTATTGCAATTTTTTGCCATTTTGAGGCGAAATTGTTCCTTTGGGGGGGTATTGCAACTTTTGGCCATTTTGAAGCGAAATTGTTCCTTTCGGGGGGTATTGAAACTTTTCGGCATTTTGAGGCGAAATTGTTCCTTTGGGGTGGTATTGCAATTTTTTTTCCATTTTGAGGCGAAATTGTTCCTTTGGGGGGGTATTGCAACTTTTGGCCATTTTGAAGCGAAATTGTTCCTTTCGGGGGGTATTGCAACTTTTCGGCAATTTGAGGCGAAATTGTTCCTTTGGGGGGGTATTGCAACTTTTGGCCATTTTGAAGCGAAATTGTTCCTTTGGGGGGTATTGCAATTTTTTGCCATTTTGAGGCGAAATTGTTCCGTTGGGGGGGTATTGCAACTTTTTGGCATTTTGAAGCGAAATTGTTCCTTTGGGGGGGTATTGCAATTTTTTTCCATTTTGAGGCGAAATTGTTCCTTTGGGGGGGTATTGGAACTTTTGGCCATTTTGAAGCGAAATTGTTCCTTTCAGGGGGTATTGCAACTTTTCGGCATTTTGAGGCGAAATTGTTCCTTTGGGGGGGTATTGCAACTTTTGGCCATTTTGAAGCGAAATTGTTCCTTTCGGGGGGTATTGATACTTTTCAGCATTTTGAGGCGAAATTGTTCCTTTGGGGGGGTATTGCAATTTTTTTAGCATTGTGAGGCGAAATCTTTCCTTTGGGGGGGTATTGCAACTTTTGGCCATTTTGAAGCGAAATTGTTCCTTTGGGGGGTATTGCAATTTTTTGCCATTTTGAGGCGAAATTGTTCCTTTGGGGGGTATTGCAACTTTTGGCCATTTTGAAGCGAAATTGTTCCTTTCGGGGCGTATTGCAACTTTTCGGCATTTTTAGGCGAAATTGTTCCTTTGGGGGTTTTTGCAATTTTTTTTTTCCATTTTGAGGCGAAATTGTTCCTTTGGGGGGGTATTGCAACTTTTGGCCATTTTGAAGCGAAATTGTTCCTTTGGGGGGGTATTGCAACTTTTGGCCATTTTGAAGCGAAATTGTTCCTTTGGGGAAGTATTGCAACTTTTGGCCATTTTGAAGCGAAATTGTTCCTTTATAGGGGTATTGCAACTTTTCGGCATTTTGAGGCGAAATTGTTTCTTTGGGGGGTATTGCAAATTTTTGCCATTTTGAGGCGAAATTGTTCCTTTGGGGGGGTATTGCAACTTTTGGACATTTTGAAGCGAAATTGTTCCTTTGGGGGGGTATTGCAATA
Source organism: Anomaloglossus baeobatrachus (assembly GCF_048569485.1). NCBI lineage: Eukaryota > Metazoa > Chordata > Amphibia > Anura > Aromobatidae > Anomaloglossus > Anomaloglossus baeobatrachus. The sequence goes on from NC_134361.1 coordinate 195,869,792, forward strand.
TTTTGCCATTTTGAGGCGAAATTGTTCCTTTGGGGGGTATTGCAACTTTTGGCCATTTTGAAGCGAAATTGTTCCTTTCGGGGGGTATTGCAACTTTTCGGCATTTTTAGGCGAAATTGTTCCTTTGGGGGTTTTTGCAATTTTTTTTTTCCATTTTGAGGCGAAATTGTTCCTTTGGGGGGGTATTGCAACTTTTGGCCATTTTGAAGCGAAATTGTTCCTTTGGGGGGGTATTGCAACTTTTGGCCATTTTGAAGCGAAATTGTACCTTTGGGGGGGTATTGCAATTTTTGGCCATTTTGAAGCGAAATTGTTCCTTTGGGGGGTATTGCAACTTTTCGGCATTTTGAAGCGAAATTGTTCCTTTGGGGGGGTATTGCAACTTTTGGCCATATTGAAGCGAAATTGTTCCTTTGGGGGGGTATTACAATTTTTGGCCATTTTGAGGCGAAATTGTTTCTTTGGGGTGGTATTGCAATTTTTTTAGCATTGTGAGGCGAAATCTTTCCTTTGGGGGGGTATTGCAACCTTTGGCCATTTTGAAGCGAAATTGTTCCTTTGGGGGGTATTGCAATTTTTTGCCATTTTGAGGCGAAATTGTTCCTTTGGGGGGTATTGCAACTTTTGGCCATTTTGAAGCGAAATTGTTCCTTTCGGGGGGTATTGCAACTTTTCGGCATTTTTAGGCGAAATTGTTCCTTTGGGGGTTTTTGCAATTTTTTTTCCATTTTGAGGCGAAATTGTTCCTTTGGGGGGTATTGCAACTTTTGGCCATTTTGAAGCGAAATTGTACCTTTGGGGGGGTATTGCAATTTTTGGCCATTTTGAAGCGAAATTGTTCCTTTGGGGGGTATTGCAACTTTTCGGCATTTTGAAGCGAAATTGTTCCTTTGGGGGGTATTGCAACTTTTGGCCATTTTGAAGCGAAATTGTTCCTTTGGGGGGGTATTGCAATTTTTTGCCATTTTGAGGCGAAATTGTTCCTTTGGGGGGGTATTGCAACTTTTGGCCATATTGAAGCGAAATTGTTCCTTTGGGGGGGTATTACAATTTTTGGCCATTTTGAGGCGAAATTGTTCCTTTGGGGGGGTATTGCAATTTTTTGCCATTTTGAGGCGAAATTGTTTCTTTGGGGGGGTATTGCAACTTTTGGCCATATTGAAGCGAAATTGTTCCTTTGGGGGGGTATTACAATTTTTGGCCATTTTGAGGCAAAATTGTTCCTTTGGGGGGGTATTGCAATTTTTTGCCATTTTGAGGCGAAATTGTTCCTTTGGGGGGGTATTGAAACTTTTCGGCATTTTGAGGCGAAATTGTTCCTTTGGGGTGGTATTGCAATTTTGTGCCATTTTGAGACGAAATTGTTCCTTTGGGGGGGGTATTGCAACTTTTGGCCATTTTGAAGCGAAATTGTTCCTTTCGGGGGATATTGCAACTTTTCGGCATTTTGAGGTGAAATTGTTCCTTTGGGGGGGTATTGCAATTTTTTGCCATTTTGAGGCGAAATTGTTTCTTTGGGGGGGTATTGCAACTTTTGGCCATTTTGAAGCGAAATTGTTCCTTTTGGGGGGTATTGCAACTTTTGGCCATTTTGAAGCCAAATTGTTCCTTTGGGGGGGTATTGCAACTTTTGGCCATTTTGAAGCGAAATTGTTCCTTTCGGGGGGTATTGAAACTTTTCGGCATTTTGAGGCGAAATTGTTCCTTTGGGGTGGTATTGCAATTTTTTTTCCATTTTGAGGCGAAATTGTTCCTTTGGGGGGGTATTGCAACTTTTGGCCATTTTGAAGCGAAATTGTTCCTTTCGGGGGGTATTGCAACTTTTCGGCAATTTGAGGCGAAATTGTTCCTTTGGGGGGGGTATTGCAACTTTTGGCCATTTTGAAGCGAAATTGTTCCTTTGGGGTGTATTGCAATTTTTTTGCCATTTTGAGGCGAAATTGTTCCTTTGGGGGGTATTGCAATTTTTTGCCATTTTGAGGCGAAATTGTTCCTTTGGGGGGTATTGCAACTTTTTGGCATTTTGAAGCGAAATTGTTCCTTTGGGGGGTATTGCAACGTTTGGCCATTTTGAAGCGAAATTGTTCCTTTGGGGGGTATTGCAATTTTTTGCCATTTTGAGGCGAAATTGTTCCTTTGGGGGGGTATTGCAACTTTTGGCCATATTGAAGCGAAATTGTTCCTTTGGGGGGGTATTACAATTTTTGGCCATTTTGAGGCGAAATTGTTCCTTTGGGGGGGTATTGCAATTTTTTGCCATTTTGAGGCGAAATTGTTTCTTTGGGGGGGTATTGCAACTTTTGGCCATATTGAAGCGAAATTGTTCCTTTGGGGGGGTATTACAATTTTTGGCCATTTTGAGGCAAAATTGTTCCTTTGGGGGGGTATTGCAATTTTTTGCCATTTTGAGGCGAAATTGTTCCTTTGGGGGGGTATTGCAACTTTTGGCCATTTTGAAGCGAAATTGTTCCTTTCGGGGGGTATTGAAACTTTTCGGCATTTTGAGGCGAAATTGTTCCTTTGGGGTGGTATTGCAATTTTTTTTCCATTTTGAGGCGAAATTGTTCCTTTGGGGGGGTATTGCAACTTTTGGCCATTTTGAAGCGAAATTGTTCCTTTCGGGGGGTATTGCAACTTTTCGGCAATTTGAGGCGAAATTGTTCCTTTGGGGGGGTATTGCAACTTTTGGCCATTTTGAAGCGAAATTGTTCCTTTGGGGGGGTATTGCAATTTTTTTTCCATTTTGAGGCGAAATTGTTCCGTTGGGGGGGTATTGCAACTTTTTGGCATTTTGAAGCGAAATTGTTCCTTTGGGGGGGTATTGCAATTTTTTTCCATTTTGAGGCGAAATTGTTCCTTTGGGGGGGTATTGGAACTTTTGGCCATTTTGAAGCGAAATTGTTCCTTTCAGGGGGTATTGCAACTTTTCGGCATTTTGAGGCGAAATTGTTCCTTTGGGGGGGTATTGCAACTTTTGGCCATTTTGAAGCGAAATTGTTCCTTTCGGGGGGTATTGATACTTTTCAGCATTTTGAGGCGAAATTGTTCCTTTGGGGGGGTATTGCAATTTTTTTAGCATTGTGAGGCGAAATCTTTCCTTTGGGGGGGTATTGCAACTTTTGGCCATTTTGAAGCGAAATTGTTCCTTTGGGGGGTATTGCAATTTTTTGCCATTTTGAGGCGAAATTGTTCCTTTGGGGGGTATTGCAACTTTTGGCCATTTTGAAGCGAAATTGTTCCTTTCGGGGCGTATTGCAACTTTTCGGCATTTTTAGGCGAAATTGTTCCTTTGGGGGTTTTTGCAATTTTTTTTTTCCATTTTGAGGCGAAATTGTTCCTTTGGGGGGGTATTGCAACTTTTGGCCATTTTGAAGCGAAATTGTTCCTTTGGGGGGGTATTGCAACTTTTGGCCATTTTGAAGCGAAATTGTTCCTTTGGGGAAGTATTGCAACTTTTGGCCATTTTGAAGCGAAATTGTTCCTTTATAGGGGTATTGCAACTTTTCGGCATTTTGAGGCGAAATTGTTTCTTTGGGGGGTATTGCAAATTTTTGCCATTTTGAGGCGAAATTGTTCCTTTGGGGGGGTATTGCAACTTTTGGACATTTTGAAGCGAAATTGTTCCTTTGGGGGGGTATTGCAATATTTTGCCATTTTGAGGCGAAATTGTTCCTTTGGGGGGTATTGCAACTTTTGGCCATTTTGAAGCGAAATTGTTCCTTTCGGGGGGTATTGCAACTTTTCGGCATTTTTAGGCGAAATTGTTCCTTTGGGGGTTTTTGCAATTTTTTTTTTCCATTTTGAGGCGAAATTGTTCCTTTGGGGGGGTATTGCAACTTTTGGCCATTTTGAAGCGAAATTGTTCCTTTGGGGGGGTATTGCAACTTTTGGCCATTTTGAAGCGAAATTGTACCTTTGGGGGGGTATTGCAATTTTTGGCCATTTTGAAGCGAAATTGTTCCTTTGGGGGGTATTGCAACTTTTCGGCATTTTGAAGCGAAATTGTTCCTTTGGGGGGTATTGCAATTTTTTTGCCATTTTGAGGCGAAATTGTTCCTTTGGGGGGGTATTGCAACTTTTGGCCATATTGAAGCTAAATTGTTCCTTTGGGGGGGTATTACAATTTTTGGCCATTTTGAGGCGAAATTGTTCCTTTGGGGGGGTATTGCAATTTTTTGCCATTTTGAGGCGAAATTGTTTCTTTTGGTGGGGTATTGCAACTTTTGGCCATTTTGAAGCGAAATTGTTCCTTTGGGGGGGTATTGCAATTTTTTGCCATTTTGAGGCGAAATTGTTCCTTTGGGGGGGTATTGCAACTTTTGGCCATTTTGAAGCGAAATTGTTCCTTTCGGGGGGGTATTGAAACTTTTCGGCATTTTGAGGCGAAATTGTTCCTTTGGGGTGGTATTGCAATTTTTTTTCCATTTTGAGGCGAAATTGTTCCTTTGGGGGGTATTGCAACTTTTGGCCATTTTGAAGCGAAATTGTTCCTTTCGGGGGGTATTGAAACTTTTCAGCATTTTGAGGCGAAATTGTTCCTTTGGGGGGGTATTGCAATTTTTTTTCCATTTTGAGGCGAAATTGTTCCTTTGGGGGGGGTATTGCAACTTTTGGCCATTTTGAAGCGAAATTGTTCCTTTGGAGGGGTATTGCAACTTTTCGGCATTTTGAGGAGAAATTGTTTCTTTGGGGTGGTATTGCAATTTTTTTAGCATTGTGAGGCGAAATCTTTCCTTTGGGGGGGTATTGCAACCTTTGGCCATTTTGAAGCGAAATTGTTCCTTTGGGGGGTATTGCAATTTTTTGCCATTTTGAGGCGAAATTGTTCCTTTGGGGGGTATTGCAACTTTTGGCCATTTTGAAGCGAAATTGTTCCTTTCGGGGGGTATTGCAACTTTTCGGCATTTTTAGGCGAAATTGTTCCTTTGGGGGTTTTTGCAATTTTTTTTCCATTTTGAGGCGAAATTGTTCCTTTGGGGGGTATTGCAACTTTTGGCCATTTTGAAGCGAAATTGTACCTTTGGGGGGGTATTGCAATTTTTGGCCATTTTGAAGCGAAATTGTTCCTTTGGGGGGTATTGCAACTTTTCGGCATTTTGAAGCGAAATTGTTCCTTTGGGGGGTATTGCAACTTTTGGCCATTTTGAAGCGAAATTGTTCCTTTGGGGGGGTATTGCAATTTTTTGCCATTTTGAGGCGAAATTGTTCCTTTGGGGGGGTATTGCAACTTTTGGCCATATTGAAGCGAAATTGTTCCTTTGGGGGGGTATTACAATTTTTGGCCATTTTGAGGCGAAATTGTTCCTTTGGGGGGGTATTGCAATTTTTTGCCATTTTGAGGCGAAATTGTTTCTTTGGGGGGGTATTGCAACTTTTGGCCATATTGAAGCGAAATTGTTCCTTTGGGGGGGTATTACAATTTTTGGCCATTTTGAGGCAAAATTGTTCCTTTGGGGGGGTATTGCAATTTTTTGCCATTTTGAGGCGAAATTGTTCCTTTGGGGGGGTATTGAAACTTTTCGGCATTTTGAGGCGAAATTGTTCCTTTGGGGTGGTATTGCAATTTTGTGCCATTTTGAGACGAAATTGTTCCTTTGGGGGGGTATTGCAACTTTTGGCCATTTTGAAGCGAAATTGTTCCTTTCGGGGGGTATTGCAACTTTTCGGCATTTTGAGGTGAAATTGTTCCTTTGGGGGGGTATTGCAATTTTTTGCCATTTTGAGGCGAAATTGTTTCTTTGGGGGGGTATTGCAACTTTTGGCCATTTTGAAGCGAAATTGTTCCTTTTGGGGGGTATTGCAACTTTTGGCCATTTTGAAGCCAAATTGTTCCTTTGGGGGGGTATTGCAACTTTTGGCCATTTTGAAGCGAAATTGTTCCTTTCGGGGGGTATTGAAACTTTTCGGCATTTTGAGGCGAAATTGTTCCTTTGGGGTGGTATTGCAATTTTTTTTCCATTTTGAGGCGAAATTGTTCCTTTGGGGGGGTATTGCAACTTTTGGCCATTTTGAAGCGAAATTGTTCCTTTCGGGGGGTATTGCAACTTTTCGGCAATTTGAGGCGAAATTGTTCCTTTGGGGGGGGTATTGCAACTTTTGGCCATTTTGAAGCGAAATTGTTCCTTTGGGGTGTATTGCAATTTTTTGCCATTTTGAGGCGAAATTGTTCCTTTGGGGGGTATTGCAATTTTTTGCCATTTTGAGGCGAAATTGTTCCTTTGGGGGGTATTGCAACTTTTTGGCATTTTGAAGCGAAATTGTTCCTTTGGGGGGTATTGCAACGTTTGGCCATTTTGAAGCGAAATTGTTCCTTTGGGGGGTATTGCAATTTTTTGCCATTTTGAGGCGAAATTGTTCCTTTGGGGGGGTATTGCAACTTTTGGCCATATTGAAGCGAAATTGTTCCTTTGGGGGGGTATTACAATTTTTGGCCATTTTGAGGCGAAATTGTTCCTTTGGGGGGGTATTGCAATTTTTTGCCATTTTGAGGCGAAATTGTTTCTTTGGGGGGGTATTGCAACTTTTGGCCATATTGAAGCGAAATTGTTCCTTTGGGGGGGTATTACAATTTTTGGCCATTTTGAGGCAAAATTGTTCCTTTGGGGGGGTATTGCAATTTTTTGCCATTTTGAGGCGAAATTGTTCCTTTGGGGGGGTATTGCAACTTTTGGCCATTTTGAAGCGAAATTGTTCCTTTCGGGGGGTATTGAAACTTTTCGGCATTTTGAGGCGAAATTGTTCCTTTGGGGTGGTATTGCAATTTTTTTTCCATTTTGAGGCGAAATTGTTCCTTTGGGGGGGTATTGCAACTTTTGGCCATTTTGAAGCGAAATTGTTCCTTTCGGGGGGTATTGCAACTTTTCGGCAATTTGAGGCGAAATTGTTCCTTTGGGGGGGTATTGCAACTTTTGGCCATTTTGAAGCGAAATTGTTCCTTTGGGGGGGTATTGCAATTTTTTGCCATTTTGAGGCGAAATTGTTCCTTTGGGGGGTATTGCAATTTTTTTTCCATTTTGAGGCAAAATTGTTCCTTTGGGGGGGTATTGCAACTTTTCGGCATTTTGAAGCTAAATTGTTCCTTTGGGGGGGTATTGCAACTTTTGGCCATTTTGAAGCGAAATTGTTCCTTTGGGGGGGTATTGCAATTTTTTGCCATTTTGAGGCGAAATTGTTCCTTTGGGGGGGTATTGCAACTTTTGGCCATTTTGAAGCGAAATTGTTCCTTTCGGGGGGGTATTGAAACTTTTCGGCATTTTGAGGCGAAATTGTTCCTTTGGGGTGGTATTGCAATTTTTTTTCCATTTTGAGGCGAAATTGTTCCTTTGGGGGGTATTGCAACTTTTGGCCATTTTGAAGCGAAATTGTTCCTTTCGGGGGGTATTGAAACTTTTCAGCATTTTGAGGCGAAATTGTTCTTTTTGGGGGGTATTGCAATTTTTTTTCCATTTTGAGGCGAAATTGTTCCTTTGGGGGGGTATTGCAACTTTTGGCCATTTTGAAGCGAAATTGTTCCTTTGGAGGAGTATTGCAACTTTTCGGCATTTTGAGGAGAAATTGTTTCTTTGGGGGGGTATTGCAATTTTTTTAGCATTGTGAGGCGAAATCTTTCCTTTGGGAGGGTATTGCAACTTTTGGCCATTTTGAAGCGAAATTGTTCCTTTGGGGGGTATTGCAATATTTTGCCATTTTGAGGCGAAATTGTTCCTTTGGGGGGTATTGCAACTTTTGGCCATTTTGAAGCGAAATTGTTCCTTTCGGGGGGTATTGCAACTTTTCGGCATTTTGAGGCGAAATTGTTCCTTTGGGGGTTATTGCAATTTTTTTTCCATTTTGAGGCGAAATTGTTCCTTTGGGGGGTATTGCAACTTTTGGCCATTTTGAGGCGAAATTGTTCCTTTGGGGGGGTATTGCAATTTTTTGCCATTTTGAGGCGAAATTGTTTCTTTGGGGGGGTATTGCAACTTTTGGCCATATTGAAGCGAAATTGTTCCTTTGGGGGGGTATTACAATTTTTGGCCATTTTGAGGCAAAATTGTTCCTTTGGGGGGGTATTGCAATTTTTTGCCATTTTGAGGTGAAATTGTTCCTTTGGGGGTTATTGCAATTTTTTTTCCATTTTGAGGCGAAATTGTTCCTTTGGGGGGGTATTGCAACTTTTGGCCATTTTAAAGCGAAATTGTACCTTTGGGGGGGTATTGCAATTTTTGGCCATTTTGAAGCGAAATTGTTCCTTTGGGGGGTATTGCAACTTTTCGGCATTTTGAAGCGAAATTGTTCCTTTGGGGGGTATAGCAACTTTTGGCCATTTTGAAGCGAAATTGTTCCTTTCGGGGGGTATTGCAATTTTTTGCCATTTTGAGGCGAAATTGTTCCTTTGGGGGGGTATTGCAACTTTTGGCCATATTGAAGCGAAATTGTTCCTTTCGGGGGGGTATTACAATTTTTGGCCATTTTGAGGCGAAATTGTTCCTTTGGGGGGGTATTACAATTTTTTGCCATTTTGAGGCGAAATTGTTTCTTTGGGGGGTATTGCAATTTTTTGCCATTTTGAGGCAAAATTGTTTCTTTGAGGGGGTATTGCAAATTTTTGCCATTTTGAGGCGAAATTGTTCCTTTGGGGGGGTATTGCAACTTTTGGCCATTTTGAAGCGAAATTGTTCCTTTGGGGGGGTATTGCAATATTTTGCCATTTTGAGGCGAAATTGTTCCTTTGGGGGGTATTGCAACTTTTGGCCATTTTGAAGCGAAATTGTTCCTTTCGGGGGGTATTGCAACTTTTCGGCATTTTGAGGCGAAATTGTTCCTTTGGGGGTTATTGCAATTTTTTTTCCATTTTGAGGCGAAATTGTTCCTTTGGGGGGTATTGCAACTTTTGGCCATTTTGAAGCGAAATTGTACCTTTGGGGGGGTATTGCAATTTTTGGCCATTTTGAAGCGAAATTGTTCCTTTGGGGGGTATTGCAACTTTTCGGCATTTTGAAGCGAAATTGTTCCTTTGGGGGGTATTGCAACTTTTGGCCATTTTGAAGCGAAATTGTTCCTTTGGGGGGGTATTGCAATTTTTTGCCATTTTGAGGCGAAATTGTTCCTTTGGGGGGGTATTGCAACTTTTGGCCATTTTGAGGCGAAATTGTTCCTTTGGGGGGGTATTGCAATTTTTTGCCATTTTGAGGCGAAATTGTTCCTTTGGGGGGGGTATTGCAACTTTTGGCCATTTTGAAGCGAAATTGTTCCTTTGGGGGGGTATTGCAATTTTTTGCCATTTTGAGGCGAAATTGTTCCTTTGGGGGGGTATTGCAACTTTTGGCCATATTGAAGCGAAATTGTTCCTTTCGGGGGGGTATTACAATTTTTGGCCATTTTGAGGCGAAATTGTTCCTTTGGGGGGGTATTACAATTTTTTGCCATTTTGAAGCGAAATTGTTCCTTTGGGGGGTATTGCAATTTTTTGCCATTTTGAGGCAAAATTGTTTCTTTGAGGGGGTATTGCAAATTTTTGCCATTTTGAGGCGAAATTGTTCCTTTGGGGGGGTATTGCAACTTTTGGCCATTTTGAAGCGAAATTGTTCCTTTGGGGGGGTATTGCAATATTTTGCCATTTTGAGGCGAAATTGTTCCTTTGGGGGGTATTGCAACTTTTGGCCATTTTGAAGCGAAATTGTTCCTTTCGGGGGGTATTGCAACTTTTCGGCATTTTGAGGCGAAATTGTTCCTTTGGGGGTTATTGCAATTTTTTTTCCATTTTGAGGCGAAATTGTTCCTTTGGGGGGTATTGCAACTTTTGGCCATTTTGAAGCGAAATTGTACCTTTGGGGGGGTATTGCAATTTTTGGCCATTTTGAAGCGAAATTGTTCCTTTGGGGGTATTGCAACTTTTCGGCATTTTGAAGCGAAATTGTTCCTTTGGGGGGTATTGCAACTTTTGGCCATTTTGAAGCGAAATTGTTCCTTTGGGGGGTATTGCAATTTTTTGCCATTTTGAGGCGAAATTGTTCCTTTGGGGGGGTATTGCAACTTTTGGCCATTTTGAGGCGAAATTGTTCCTTTGGGGGGGTATTGCAATTTTTTGCCATTTTGAGGCGAAATTGTTCCTTTGGGGGGGGTATTGCAACTTTTGGCCATTTTGAAGCGAAATTGTTCCTTTGGGGGGGTATTGCAATTTTTTGCCATTTTGAGGCGAAATTGTTCCTTTGGGGGGGTATTGCAACTTTTGGCCATTTTGAAGCGAAATTGTTCCTTTCGGGGGGGTATTGAAACTTTTCGGCATTTTGAGGCGAAATTGTTCCTTTGGGGTGGTATTGCAATTTTTTTTCCATTTTGAGGCGAAATTGTTCCTTTGGGGGGTATTGCAACTTTTGGCCATTTTGAAGCGAAATTGTTCCTTTCGGGGGGTATTGAAACTTTTCAGCATTTTGAGGCGAAATTGTTCTTTTTGGGGGGTATTGCAATTTTTTTTCCATTTTGAGGCGAAATTGTTCCTTTGGGGGGGTATTGCAACTTTTGGCCATTTTGAAGCGAAATTGTTCCTTTGGAGGAGTATTGCAACTTTTCGGCATTTTGAGGAGAAATTGTTTCTTTGGGGGGTATTGCAATTTTTTTAGCATTGTGAGGCGAAATCTTTCCTTTGGGAGGGTATTGCAACTTTTGGCCATTTTGAAGCGAAATTGTTCCTTTGGGGGGTATTGCAATATTTTGCCATTTTGAGGCGAAATTGTTCCTTTGGGGGGTATTGCAACTTTTGCCATTTTGAAGCGAAATTGTTCCTTTCGGGGGGTATTGCAACTTTTCGGCATTTTGAGGCGAAATTGTTCCTTTGGGGGTTATTGCAATTTTTTTTCCATTTTGAGGCGAAATTGTTCCTTTGGGGGGTATTGCAACTTTTGGCCATTTTGAGGCGAAATTGTTCCTTTGGGGGAGTATTGCAATTTTTTGCCATTTTGAGGCGAAATTGTTTCTTTGGGGGGGTATTGCAACTTTTGGCCATATTGAAGCGAAATTGTTCCTTTGGGGGGGTATTACAATTTTTGGCCATTTTGAGGCAAAATTGTTCCTTTGGGGGGGTATTGCAATTTTTTGCCATTTTGAGGCGAAATTGTTCCTTTGGGGGTTATTGCAATTTTTTTTCCATTTTGAGGCGAAATTGTTCCTTTGGGGGGTATTGCAACTTTTGGCCATTTTAAAGCGAAATTGTACCTTTGGGGGGGTATTGCAATTTTTGGCCATTTTGAAGCGAAATTGTTCCTTTGGGGGGTATTGCAACTTTTCGGCATTTTGAAGCGAAATTGTTCCTTTGGGGGGTATAGCAACTTTTGGCCATTTTGAAGCGAAATTGTTCCTTTGGGGGGGTATTGCAATTTTTTGCCATTTTGAGGCGAAATTGTTCCTTTGGGGGGGTATTGCAACTTTTGGCCATATTGAAGCGAAATTGTTCCTTTCGGGGGGGTATTACAATTTTTGGCCATTTTGAGGCGAAATTGTTCCTTTGGGGGGGTATTACAATTTTTTGCCATTTTGAGGCGAAATTGTTTTCTTTGGGGGGTATTGCAATTTTTTGCCATTTTGAGGCAAAATTGTTTCTTTGAGGGGGTATTGCAAATTTTTGCCATTTTGAGGCGAAATTGTTCCTTTGGGGGGGTATTGCAACTTTTGGCCATTTTGAAGCGAAATTGTTCCTTTGGGGGGGTATTGCAATATTTTGCCATTTTGAGGCGAAATTGTTCCTTTGGGGGGTATTGCAACTTTTGGCCATTTTGAAGCGAAATTGTTCCTTTCGGGGGGTATTGCAACTTTTCGGCATTTTGAGGCGAAATTGTTCCTTTGGGGGTTATTGCAATTTTTTTTCCATTTTGAGGCGAAATTGTTCCTTTGGGGGGTATTGCAACTTTTGGCCATTTTGAAGCGAAATTGTACCTTTGGGGGGGTATTGCAATTTTTGGCCATTTTGAAGCGAAATTGTTCCTTTGGGGGGTATTGCAACTTTTCGGCATTTTGAAGCGAAATTGTTCCTTTGGGGGGTATTGCAACTTTTGGCCATTTTGAAGCGAAATTGTTCCTTTGGGGGGGTATTGCAATTTTTTGCCATTTTGAGGCGAAATTGTTCCTTTGGGGGGGTATTGCAACTTTTGGCCATTTTGAGGCGAAATTGTTCCTTTGGGGGGGTATTGCAATTTTTTGCCATTTTGAGGCGAAATTGTTCCTTTGGGGGGGGTATTGCAACTTTTGGCCATTTTGAAGCGAAATTGTTCCTTTGGGGGGGTATTGCAATTTTTTGCCATTTTGAGGCGAAATTGTTCCTTTGGGGGGGTATTGCAACTTTTGGCCATATTGAAGCGAAATTGTTCCTTTCGGGGGGGTATTACAATTTTTGGCCATTTTGAGGCGAAATTGTTCCTTTGGGGGGGTATTACAATTTTTTGCCATTTTGAAGCGAAATTGTTCCTTTGGGGGGTATTGCAATTTTTTGCCATTTTGAGGCAAAATTGTTTCTTTGAGGGGGTATTGCAAATTTTTGCCATTTTTGAGGCGAAATTGTTCCTTTGGGGGGGTATTGCAACTTTTGGCCATTTTGAAGCGAAATTGTTCCTTTGGGGGGGTATTGCAATATTTTGCCATTTTGAGGCGAAATTGTTCCTTTGGGGGGTATTGCAACTTTTGGCCATTTTGAAGCGAAATTGTTCCTTTCGGGGGGTATTGCAACTTTTCGGCATTTTGAGGCGAAATTGTTCCTTTGGGGGTTATTGCAATTTTTTTTCCATTTTGAGGCGAAATTGTTCCTTTGGGGGGTATTGCAACTTTTGGCCATTTTGAAGCGAAATTGTACCTTTGGGGGGGTATTGCAATTTTTGGCCATTTTGAAGCGAAATTGTTCCTTTGGGGGGTATTGCAACTTTTCGGCATTTTGAAGCGAAATTGTTCCTTTGGGGGGTATTGCAACTTTTGGCCATTTTGAAGCGAAATTGTTCCTTTGGGGGGGTATTGCAATTTTTTGCCATTTTGAGGCGAAATTGTTCCTTTGGGGGGGTATTGCAACTTTTGGCCATTTTGAGGCGAAATTGTTCCTTTGGGGGGGTATTGCAATTTTTTGCCATTTTGAGGCGAAATTGTTCCTTTGGGGGGGTATTGCAACTTTTGGCCATTTTGAAGCGAAATTGTTCCTTTGGGGGGGTATTGCAATTTTTTGCCATTTTGAGGCGAAATTGTTCCTTTGGGGGGGTATTGCAACTTTTGGCCATTTTGAAGCGAAATTGTTCCTTTCGGGGGGGTATTGAAACTTTTCGGCATTTTGAGGCGAAATTGTTCCTTTGGGGTGGTATTGCAATTTTTTTTCCATTTTGAGGCGAAATTGTTCCTTTGGGGGGTATTGCAACTTTTGGCCATTTTGAAGCGAAATTGTTCCTTTCGGGGGGTATTGAAACTTTTCAGCATTTTGAGGCGAAATTGTTCCTTTGGGGGGGTATTGCAATTTTTTTTCCATTTTGAGGCGAAATTGTTCCTTTGGGGGGGTATTGCAACTTTTGGCCATTTTGAAGCGAAATTGTTCCTTTGGAGGGGTATTGCAACTTTTCGGCATTTTGAGGAGAAATTGTTTCTTTGGGGTGGTATTGCAATTTTTTTAGCATTGTGAGGCGAAATCTTTCCTTTGGGGGGGTATTGCAACCTTTGGCCATTTTGAAGCGAAATTGTTCCTTTGGGGGGTATTGCAATTTTTTGCCATTTTGAGGCGAAATTGTTCCTTTGGGGGGTATTGCAACTTTTGGCCATTTTGAAGCGAAATTGTTCCTTTCGGGGGGTATTGCAACTTTTCGGCATTTTTAGGCGAAATATTTCCTTTGGGGGTTTTTGCAATTTTTTTTCCATTTTGAGGCGAAATTGTTCCTTTGGGGGGTATTGCAACTTTTGGCCATTTTGAAGCGAAATTGTACCTTTGTGGGGGTATTGCAATTTTTGGCCATTTTGAAGCGAAATTGTTCCTTTGGGGGGTATTGCAACTTTTCGGCATTTTGAAGCGAAATTGTTCCTTTGGGGGGTATTGCAACTTTTGGCCATTTTGAAGCGAAATTGTTCCTTTGGGGGGGTATTGCAATTTTTTGCCATTTTGAGGCGAAATTGTTCCTTTGGGGGGGTATTGCAACTTTTGGCCATATTGAAGCGAAATTGTTCCTTTGGGGGGGTATTACAATTTTTGGCCATTTTGAGGCGAAATTGTTCCTTTGGGGGGGTATTGCAATTTTTTGCCATTTTGAGGCGAAATTGTTTCTTTGGGGGGGTATTGCAACTTTTGGCCATATTGAAGCGAAATTGTTCCTTTGGGGGGGTATTACAATTTTTGGCCATTTTGAGGCAAAATTGTTCCTTTGGGGGGGTATTGCAATTTTTTGCCATTTTGAGGCGAAATTGTTCCTTTGGGGGGGTATTGAAACTTTTCGGCATTTTGAGGCGAAATTGTTCCTTTGGGGTGGTATTGCAATTTTGTGCCATTTTGAGACGAAATTGTTCCTTTGGGGGGGTATTGCAACTTTTGGCCATTTTGAAGCGAAATTGTTCCTTTCGGGGGGTATTGCAACTTTTCGGCATTTTGAGGTGAAATTGTTCCTTTGGGGGGGTATTGCAATTTTTTGCCATTTTGAGGCGAAATTGTTTCTTTGGGGGGGTATTGCAACTTTTGGCCATTTTGAAGCGAAATTGTTCCTTTTGGGGGGTATTGCAACTTTTGGCCATTTTGAAGCAAAATTGTTCCTTTGGGGGGGTATTGCAACTTTTGGCCATTTTGAAGCGAAATTGTTCCTTTCGGGGGGTATTGAAACTTTTCGGCATTTTGAGGCGAAATTGTTCCTTTGGGGTGGTATTGCAATTTTTTTTCCATTTTGAGGCGAAATTGTTCCTTTGGGGGGGTATTGCAACTTTTGGCCATTTTGAAGCGAAATTGTTCCTTTCGGGGGGTATTGCAACTTTTCGGCAATTTGAGGCGAAATTGTTCCTTTGGGGGGGGTATTGCAGCTTTTGGCCATTTTGAAGCGAAATTGTTCCTTTGGGGTGTATTGCAATTTTTTGCCATTTTGAGGCGAAATTGTTCCTTTGGGGGGTATTGCAATTTTTTGCCATTTTGAGGCGAAATTGTTCCTTTGGGGGGTATTGCAACTTTTTGGCATTTTGAAGCGAAATTGTTCCTTTGGGGGGTATTGCAACGTTTGGCCATTTTGAAGCGAAATTGTTCCTTTGGGGGGTATTGCAATTTTTTGCCATTTTGAGGCGAAATTGTTCCTTTGGGGGGGTATTGCAACTTTTGGCCATATTGAAGCGAAATTGTTCCTTTGGGGGGGTATTACAATTTTTGGCCATTTTGAGGCGAAATTGTTCCTTTGGGGGGGTATTGCAATTTTTTGCCATTTTGAGGCGAAATTGTTTCTTTGGGGGGGTATTGCAACTTTTGGCCATATTGAAGCGAAATTGTTCCTTTGGGGGGGTATTACAATTTTTGGCCATTTTGAGGCAAAATTGTTCCTTTGGGGGGGTATTGCAATTTTTTGCCATTTTGAGGCGAAATTGTTCCTTTGGGGGGGTATTGCAACTTTTGGCCATTTTGAAGCGAAATTGTTCCTTTCGGGGGGTATTGAAACTTTTCGGCATTTTGAGGCGAAATTGTTCCTTTGGGGTGGTATTGCAATTTTTTTTCCATTTTGAGGCGAAATTGTTCCTTTGGGGGGGTATTGCAACTTTTGGCCATTTTGAAGCGAAATTGTTCCTTTCGGGGGGTATTGCAACTTTTCGGCAATTTGAGGCGAAATTGTTCCTTTGGGGGGGTATTGCAACTTTTGGCCATTTTGAAGCGAAATTGTTCCTTTGGGGGGGTATTGCAATTTTTTGCCATTTTGAGGCGAAATTGTTCCTTTGGGGGGTATTGCAATTTTTTTTCCATTTTGAGGCAAAATTGTTCCTTTGGGGGGGTATTGCAACTTTTCGGCATTTTGAAGCTAAATTGTTCCTTTGGGGGGGTATTGCAACTTTTGGCCATTTTGAAGCGAAATTGTTCCTTTGGGGGGGTATTGCAATTTTTTGCCATTTTGAGGCGAAATTGTTCCTTTGGGGGGGTATTGCAACTTTTGGCCATTTTGAAGCGAAATTGTTCCTTTCGGGGGGGTATTGAAACTTTTCGGCATTTTGAGGCGAAATTGTTCCTTTGGGGTGGTATTGCAATTTTTTTTCCATTTTGAGGCGAAATTGTTCCTTTGGGGGGTATTGCAACTTTTGGCCATTTTGAAGCGAAATTGTTCCTTTCGGGGGGTATTGAAACTTTTCAGCATTTTGAGGCGAAATTGTTCTTTTTGGGGGGTATTGCAATTTTTTTTCCATTTTGAGGCGAAATTGTTCCTTTGGGGGGGTATTGCAACTTTTGGCCATTTTGAAGCGAAATTGTTCCTTTGGAGGAGTATTGCAACTTTTCGGCATTTTGAGGAGAAATTGTTTCTTTGGGGGGGTATTGCAATTTTTTTAGCATTGTGAGGCGAAATCTTTCCTTTGGGAGGGTATTGCAACTTTTGGCCATTTTGAAGCGAAATTGTTCCTTTGGGGGGTATTGCAATATTTTGCCATTTTGAGGCGAAATTGTTCCTTTGGGGGGTATTGCAACTTTTGGCCATTTTGAAGCGAAATTGTTCCTTTCGGGGGGTATTGCAACTTTTCGGCATTTTGAGGCGAAATTGTTCCTTTGGGGGTTATTGCAATTTTTTTTCCATTTTGAGGCGAAATTGTTCCTTTGGGGGGTATTGCAACTTTTGGCCATTTTGAGGCGAAATTGTTCCTTTGGGGGGGTATTGCAATTTTTTGCCATTTTGAGGCGAAATTGTTTCTTTGGGGGGGTATTGCAACTTTTGGCCATATTGAAGCGAAATTGTTCCTTTGGGGGGGTATTACAATTTTTGGCCATTTTGAGGCAAAATTGTTCCTTTGGGGGGGTATTGCAATTTTTTGCCATTTTGAGGCGAAATTGTTCCTTTGGGGGTTATTGCAATTTTTTTTCCATTTTGAGGCGAAATTGTTCCTTTGGGGGGGTATTGCAACTTTTGGCCATTTTAAAGCGAAATTGTACCTTTGGGGGGGTATTGCAATTTTTGGCCATTTTGAAGCGAAATTGTTCCTTTGGGGGGTATTGCAACTTTTCGGCATTTTGAAGCGAAATTGTTCCTTTGGGGGGTATAGCAACTTTTGGCCATTTTGAAGCGAAATTGTTCCTTTCGGGGGGTATTGCAATTTTTTGCCATTTTGAGGCGAAATTGTTCCTTTGGGGGGGTATTGCAACTTTTGGCCATATTGAAGCGAAATTGTTCCTTTCGGGGGGGTATTACAATTTTTGGCCATTTTGAGGCGAAATTGTTCCTTTGGGGGGGTATTACAATTTTTTGCCATTTTGAGGCGAAATTGTTTCTTTGGGGGGTATTGCAATTTTTTGCCATTTTGAGGCAAAATTGTTTCTTTGAGGGGGTATTGCAAATTTTTGCCATTTTGAGGCGAAATTGTTCCTTTGGGGGGGTATTGCAACTTTTGGCCATTTTGAAGCGAAATTGTTCCTTTGGGGGGGTATTGCAATATTTTGCCATTTTGAGGCGAAATTGTTCCTTTGGGGGGTATTGCAACTTTTGGCCATTTTGAAGCGAAATTGTTCCTTTCGGGGGGTATTGCAACTTTTCGGCATTTTGAGGCGAAATTGTTCCTTTGGGGGTTATTGCAATTTTTTTTCCATTTTGAGGCGAAATTGTTCCTTTGGGGGGTATTGCAACTTTTGGCCATTTTGAAGCGAAATTGTACCTTTGGGGGGGTATTGCAATTTTTGGCCATTTTGAAGCGAAATTGTTCCTTTGGGGGGTATTGCAACTTTTCGGCATTTTGAAGCGAAATTGTTCCTTTGGGGGGTATTGCAACTTTTGGCCATTTTGAAGCGAAATTGTTCCTTTGGGGGGGTATTGCAATTTTTTGCCATTTTGAGGCGAAATTGTTCCTTTGGGGGGGTATTGCAACTTTTGGCCATTTTGAGGCGAAATTGTTCCTTTGGGGGGGTATTGCAATTTTTTGCCATTTTGAGGCGAAATTGTTCCTTTGGGGGGGGTATTGCAACTTTTGGCCATTTTGAAGCGAAATTGTTCCTTTGGGGGGGTATTGCAATTTTTTGCCATTTTGAGGCGAAATTGTTCCTTTGGGGGGGTATTGCAACTTTTGGCCATATTGAAGCGAAATTGTTCCTTTCGGGGGGGTATTACAATTTTTGGCCATTTTGAGGCGAAATTGTTCCTTTGGGGGGGTATTACAATTTTTTGCCATTTTGAAGCGAAATTGTTCCTTTGGGGGGTATTGCAATTTTTTGCCATTTTGAGGCAAAATTGTTTCTTTGAGGGGGTATTGCAAATTTTTGCCATTTTGAGGCGAAATTGTTCCTTTGGGGGGGTATTGCAACTTTTGGCCATTTTGAAGCGAAATTGTTCCTTTGGGGGGGTATTGCAATATTTTGCCATTTTGAGGCGAAATTGTTCCTTTGGGGGGTATTGCAACTTTTGGCCATTTTGAAGCGAAATTGTTCCTTTCGGGGGGTATTGCAACTTTTCGGCATTTTGAGGCGAAATTGTTCCTTTGGGGGTTATTGCAATTTTTTTTCCATTTTGAGGCGAAATTGTTCCTTTGGGGGGTATTGCAACTTTTGGCCATTTTGAAGCGAAATTGTACCTTTGGGGGGGTATTGCAATTTTTGGCCATTTTGAAGCGAAATTGTTCCTTTGGGGGGTATTGCAACTTTTCGGCATTTTGAAGCGAAATTGTTCCTTTGGGGGGTATTGCAACTTTTGGCCATTTTGAAGCGAAATTGTTCCTTTGGGGGGGTATTGCAATTTTTTGCCATTTTGAGGCGAAATTGTTCCTTTGGGGGGGTATTGCAACTTTTGGCCATTTTGAGGCGAAATTGTTCCTTTGGGGGGGTATTGCAATTTTTTGCCATTTTGAGGCGAAATTGTTCCTTTGGGGGGGGTATTGCAACTTTTGGCCATTTTGAAGCGAAATTGTTCCTTTGGGGGGGTATTGCAATTTTTTGCCATTTTGAGGCGAAATTGTTCCTTTGGGGGGGTATTGCAACTTTTGGCCATTTTGAAGCGAAATTGTTCCTTTCGGGGGGGTATTGAAACTTTTCGGCATTTTGAGGCGAAATTGTTCCTTTGGGGTGGTATTGCAATTTTTTTTCCATTTTGAGGCGAAATTGTTCCTTTGGGGGGTATTGCAACTTTTGGCCATTTTGAAGCGAAATTGTTCCTTTCGGGGGGTATTGAAACTTTTCAGCATTTTGAGGCGAAATTGTTCTTTTTGGGGGGTATTGCAATTTTTTTTCCATTTTGAGGCGAAATTGTTCCTTTGGGGGGGTATTGCAACTTTTGGCCATTTTGAAGCGAAATTGTTCCTTTGGAGGAGTATTGCAACTTTTCGGCATTTTGAGGAGAAATTGTTTCTTTGGGGGGGTATTGCAATTTTTTTAGCATTGTGAGGCGAAATCTTTCCTTTGGGAGGGTATTGCAACTTTTGGCCATTTTGAAGCGAAATTGTTCCTTTGGGGGGTATTGCAATATTTTGCCATTTTGAGGCGAAATTGTTCCTTTGGGGGGTATTGCAACTTTTGCCATTTTGAAGCGAAATTGTTCCTTTCGGGGGGTATTGCAACTTTTCGGCATTTTGAGGCGAAATTGTTCCTTTGGGGGTTATTGCAATTTTTTTTCCATTTTGAGGCGAAATTGTTCCTTTGGGGGGTATTGCAACTTTTGGCCATTTTGAGGCGAAATTGTTCCTTTGGGGGAGTATTGCAATTTTTTGCCATTTTGAGGCGAAATTGTTTCTTTGGGGGGGTATTGCAACTTTTGGCCATATTGAAGCGAAATTGTTCCTTTGGGGGGGTATTACAATTTTTGGCCATTTTGAGGCAAAATTGTTCCTTTGGGGGGGTATTGCAATTTTTTGCCATTTTGAGGCGAAATTGTTCCTTTGGGGGTTATTGCAATTTTTTTTCCATTTTGAGGCGAAATTGTTCCTTTGGGGGGTATTGCAACTTTTGGCCATTTTAAAGCGAAATTGTACCTTTGGGGGGGTATTGCAATTTTTGGCCATTTTGAAGCGAAATTGTTCCTTTGGGGGGTATTGCAACTTTTCGGCATTTTGAAGCGAAATTGTTCCTTTGGGGGGTATAGCAACTTTTGGCCATTTTGAAGCGAAATTGTTCCTTTGGGGGGGTATTGCAATTTTTTGCCATTTTGAGGCGAAATTGTTCCTTTGGGGGGGTATTGCAACTTTTGGCCATATTGAAGCGAAATTGTTCCTTTCGGGGGGGTATTACAATTTTTGGCCATTTTGAGGCGAAATTGTTCCTTTGGGGGGGTATTACAATTTTTTGCCATTTTGAGGCGAAATTGTTTCTTTGGGGGGTATTGCAATTTTTTGCCATTTTGAGGCAAAATTGTTTCTTTGAGGGGGTATTGCAAATTTTTGCCATTTTGAGGCGAAATTGTTCCTTTGGGGGGGTATTGCAACTTTTGGCCATTTTGAAGCGAAATTGTTCCTTTGGGGGGGTATTGCAATATTTTGCCATTTTGAGGCGAAATTGTTCCTTTGGGGGGTATTGCAACTTTTGGCCATTTTGAAGCGAAATTGTTCCTTTCGGGGGGTATTGCAACTTTTCGGCATTTTGAGGCGAAATTGTTCCTTTGGGGGTTATTGCAATTTTTTTTCCATTTTGAGGCGAAATTGTTCCTTTGGGGGGTATTGCAACTTTTGGCCATTTTGAAGCGAAATTGTACCTTTGGGGGGGTATTGCAATTTTTGGCCATTTTGAAGCGAAATTGTTCCTTTGGGGGGTATTGCAACTTTTCGGCATTTTGAAGCGAAATTGTTCCTTTGGGGGGTATTGCAACTTTTGGCCATTTTGAAGCGAAATTGTTCCTTTGGGGGGGTATTGCAATTTTTTGCCATTTTGAGGCGAAATTGTTCCTTTGGGGGGGTATTGCAACTTTTGGCCATTTTGAGGCGAAATTGTTCCTTTGGGGGGGTATTGCAATTTTTTGCCATTTTGAGGCGAAATTGTTCCTTTGGGGGGGGTATTGCAACTTTTGGCCATTTTGAAGCGAAATTGTTCCTTTGGGGGGGTATTGCAATTTTTTGCCATTTTGAGGCGAAATTGTTCCTTTGGGGGGGTATTGCAACTTTTGGCCATATTGAAGCGAAATTGTTCCTTTCGGGGGGGTATTACAATTTTTGGCCATTTTGAGGCGAAATTGTTCCTTTGGGGGGGTATTACAATTTTTTGCCATTTTGAAGCGAAATTGTTCCTTTGGGGGGTATTGCAATTTTTTGCCATTTTGAGGCAAAATTGTTTCTTTGAGGGGGTATTGCAAATTTTTGCCATTTTGAGGCGAAATTGTTCCTTTGGGGGGGTATTGCAACTTTTGGCCATTTTGAAGCGAAATTGTTCCTTTGGGGGGGTATTGCAATATTTTGCCATTTTGAGGCGAAATTGTTCCTTTGGGGGGTATTGCAACTTTTGGCCATTTTGAAGCGAAATTGTTCCTTTCGGGGGGTATTGCAACTTTTCGGCATTTTGAGGCGAAATTGTTCCTTTGGGGGTTATTGCAATTTTTTTTCCATTTTGAGGCGAAATTGTTCCTTTGGGGGGTATTGCAACTTTTGGCCATTTTGAAGCGAAATTGTACCTTTGGGGGGGTATTGCAATTTTTGGCCATTTTGAAGCGAAATTGTTCCTTTGGGGGGTATTGCAACTTTTCGGCATTTTGAAGCGAAATTGTTCCTTTGGGGGGTATTGCAACTTTTGGCCATTTTGAAGCGAAATTGTTCCTTTGGGGGGGTATTGCAATTTTTTGCCATTTTGAGGCGAAATTGTTCCTTTGGGGGGGTATTGCAACTTTTGGCCATTTTGAGGCGAAATTGTTCCTTTGGGGGGGTATTGCAATTTTTTGCCATTTTGAGGCGAAATTGTTCCTTTGGGGGGGGTATTGCAACTTTTGGCCATTTTGAAGCGAAATTGTTCCTTTGGGGGGGTATTGCAATTTTTTGCCATTTTGAGGCGAAATTGTTCCTTTGGGGGGGTATTGCAACTTTTGGCCATTTTGAAGCGAAATTGTTCCTTTCGGGGGGGTATTGAAACTTTTCGGCATTTTGAGGCGAAATTGTTCCTTTGGGGTGGTATTGCAATTTTTTTTCCATTTTGAGGCGAAATTGTTCCTTTGGGGGGTATTGCAACTTTTGGCCATTTTGAAGCGAAATTGTTCCTTTCGGGGGGTATTGAAACTTTTCAGCATTTTGAGGCGAAATTGTTCCTTTGGGGGGGTATTGCAATTTTTTTTCCATTTTGAGGCGAAATTGTTCCTTTGGGGGGGTATTGCAACTTTTGGCCATTTTGAAGCGAAATTGTTCCTTTGGAGGGGTATTGCAACTTTTCGGCATTTTGAGGAGAAATTGTTTCTTTGGGGTGGTATTGCAATTTTTTTAGCATTGTGAGGCGAAATCTTTCCTTTGGGGGGGTATTGCAACCTTTGGCCATTTTGAAGCGAAATTGTTCCTTTGGGGGGTATTGCAATTTTTTGCCATTTTGAGGCGAAATTGTTCCTTTGGGGGGTATTGCAACTTTTGGCCATTTTGAAGCGAAATTGTTCCTTTCGGGGGGTATTGCAACTTTTCGGCATTTTTAGGCGAAATATTTCCTTTGGGGGTTTTTGCAATTTTTTTTCCATTTTGAGGCGAAATTGTTCCTTTGGGGGGTATTGAAACTTTTGGCCATTTTGAAGCGAAATTGTACCTTTGTGGGGGTATTGCAATTTTTGGCCATTTTGAAGCGAAATTGTTCCTTTGGGGGGTATTGCAACTTTTCGGCATTTTGAAGCGAAATTGTTCCTTTGGGGGGTATTGCAACTTTTGGCCATTTTGAAGCGAAATTGTTCCTTTGGGGGGGTATTGCAATTTTTTGCCATTTTGAGGCGAAATTGTTCCTTTGGGGGGGTATTGCAACTTTTGGCCATATTGAAGCGAAATTGTTCCTTTGGGGGGGTATTACAATTTTTGGCCATTTTGAGGCGAAATTGTTCCTTTGGGGGGGTATTGCAATTTTTTGCCATTTTGAGGCGAAATTGTTTCTTTGGGGGGGTATTGCAACTTTTGGCCATATTGAAGCGAAATTGTTCCTTTGGGGGGGTATTACAATTTTTGGCCATTTTGAGGCAAAATTGTTCCTTTGGGGGGGTATTGCAATTTTTTGCCATTTTGAGGCGAAATTGTTCCTTTGGGGGGGTATTGAAACTTTTCGGCATTTTGAGGCGAAATTGTTCCTTTGGGGTGGTATTGCAATTTTTTTTCCATTTTGATGCGAAATTGTTCCTTTCGGGGGGTATTGCAACTTTTCGGCATTTTGAGGCGAAATTGTTCCTTTGGGGGGGTATTGCAACTTTTGGCCATTTTGAAGCGAAATTGTTCCTTTGGGGGGTATTGCAATTTTTTGCCATTTTGAGGCAAAATTGTTCCTTTGGGGGGGTATTGCAACTTTTCGGCATTTTGAGGTGAAATTGTTCCTTTAGGGGGGTATTGCAATTTTGTGCCATTTTGAGACGAAATTGTTCCTTTGGGGGGGGTATTGCAACTTTTGGCCATTTTGAAGCGAAATTGTTCCTTTCGGGGGGTATTGCAACTTTTCGGCATTTTGAGGTGAAATTGTTCCTTTGGGGGGGTATTGCAATTTTTTGCCATTTTGAGGCGAAATTGTTTCTTTGCGGGGGTATTGCAACTTTTGGCCATTTTGAAGCGAAATTGTTCCTTTTGGGGGGTATTGCAACTTTTGGCCATTTTGAAGCAAAATTGTTCCTTTGGGGGGGTATTGCAACTTTTGGCCATTTTGAAGCGAAATTGTTCCTTTCGGGGGGTATTGAAACTTTTCGGCATTTTGAGGCGAAATTGTTCCTTTGGGGTGGTATTGCAATTTTTTTTCCATTTTGAGGCGAAATTGTTCCTTTGGGGGGGTATTGCAACTTTTGGCCATTTTGAAGCGAAATTGTTCCTTTCGGGGGGTATTGCAACTTTTCGGCAATTTGAGGCGAAATTGTTCCTTTGGGGGGGGTATTGCAACTTTTGGCCATTTTGAAGCGAAATTGTTCCTTTGGGGTGTATTGCAATTTTTTGCCATTTTGAGGCGAAATTGTTCCTTTGGGGGGTATTGCAATTTTTTGCCATTTTGAGGCGAAATTGTTCTTTTGGGGGGTATTGCAACTTTTTGGCATTTTGAAGCGAAATTGTTCCTTTGGGGGGTATTGCAACGTTTGGCCATTTTGAAGCGAAATTGTTCCTTTGGGGGGTATTGCAATTTTTTGCCATTTTGAGGCGAAATTGTTCCTTTGGGGGGGTATTGCAACTTTTGGCCATATTGAAGCGAAATTGTTCCTTTGGGGGGGTATTACAATTTTTGGCCATTTTGAGGCGAAATTGTTCCTTTGGGGGGGTATTGCAATTTTTTGCCATTTTGAGGCGAAATTGTTTCTTTGGGGGGGTATTGCAACTTTTGGCCATATTGAAGCGAAATTGTTCCTTTGGGGGGGTATTGCAATTTTTTGCCATTTTGAGGCGAAATTGTTCCTTTGGGGGGGTATTGCAACTTTTGGCCATTTTGAAGCGAAATTGTTCCTTTCGGGGGGGTATTGAAACTTTTCGGCATTTTGAGGCGAAATTGTTCCTTTGGGGTGGTATTGCAATTTTTTTTCCATTTTGAGGCGAAATTGTTCCTTTGGGGGGTATTGCAACTTTTGGCCATTTTGAAGCGAAATTGTTCCTTTCGGGGGGTATTGAAACTTTTCAGCATTTTGAGGCGAAATTGTTCTTTTTGGGGGGTATTGCAATTTTTTTTCCATTTTGAGGCGAAATTGTTCCTTTGGGGGGGTATTGCAACTTTTGGCCATTTTGAAGCGAAATTGTTCCTTTGGAGGGGTATTGCAACTTTTCGGCATTTTGAGGAGAAATTGTTTCTTTGGGGGGGTATTGCAATTTTTTTTAGCATTGTGAGGCGAAATCTTTCCTTTGGGAGGGTATTGCAACTTTTGGCCATTTTGAAGCGAAATTGTTCCTTTGGGGGGTATTGCAATATTTTGCCATTTTGAGGCGAAATTGTTCCTTTGGGGGGTATTGCAACTTTTGGCCATTTTGAAGCGAAATTGTTCCTTTCGGGGGGTATTGCAACTTTTCGGCATTTTGAGGCGAAATTGTTCCTTTGGGGGTTATTGCAATTTTTTTTCCATTTTGAGGCGAAATTGTTCCTTTGGGGGGTATTGCAACTTTTGGCCATTTTAAAGCGAAATTGTACCTTTGGGGGGTATTGCAATTTTTGGCCATTTTGAAGCGAAATTGTTCCTTTGGGGGGTATTGCAACTTTTCGGCATTTTGAAGCGAAATTGTTCCTTTGGGGGGTATAGCAACTTTTGGCCATTTTGAAGCGAAATTGTTCCTTTGGGGGGGTATTGCAATTTTTTGCCATTTTGAGGCGAAATTGTTCCTTTGGGGGGGTATTGCAACTTTTGGCCATATTGAAGCGAAATTGTTCCTTTCGGGGGGGTATTACAATTTTTGGCCATTTTGAGGCGAAATTGTTCCTTTGGGGGGGTATTACAATTTTTTGCCATTTTGAGGCGAAATTGTTTCTTTGGGGGGGTATTGCAACTTTTGGCCATTTTGAAGCGAAATTGTTCCTTTCGGGGGGGCATTGCAACTTTTCGGCATTTTGAGGCAAAATTGTTCCTTTGGGGGGGTATTGCAACTTTTGGCCATTTTGAGGCGAAATTGTTCCTTTGGCGGGGTATTGCAATTTTTTTTCCATTTTGAGGCGAAATTGTTCCTTTGGGGGGGTATTGCAATTTTTTGCCATTTTGAGGCGAAATTGTTTCTTTGGGGGGGTATTGCAACTTTTGGCCATTTTGAAGCAAAATTGTTCCTTTGGGGGGGTATTGCAACTTTTGGCCATTTTGAAGCGAAATTGTTCCTTTCGGGGGGGTATTGAAACTTTTCGGCATTTTGAGGCGAAATTGTTCCTTTGGGGTGGTATTGCAATTTTTTTTCCATTTTGAGGCGAAATTGTTCCTTTCGGGGGGTATTGCAACTTTTCGGCATTTTGAGGCGAAATTGTTCCTTTGGGGGGGTATTGCAACTTTTGGCCATTTTGAAGCGAAATTGTTCCTTTGGGGGGTATTGCAATTTTTTGCCATTTTGAGGCAAAATTGTTTCTTTGGGGGGGTATTGCAAATTTTTGCCATTTTGAGGCGAAATTGTTCCTTGGGGGGGTATTGCAACTTTTGGCCATTTTGAAGCGAAATTGTTCCTTTGGGGGGGTATTGCAATATTTTGCCATTTTGAGGCGAAATTGTTCCTTTGGGGGGTATTGCAACTTTTGGCCATTTTGAAGCGAAATTGTTCCTTTCGGGGGGTATTGCAACTTTTCGGCATTTTGAGGCGAAATTGTTCCTTTGGGGGTTATTGCAATTTTTTTTCCATTTTGAGGCGAAATTGTTCCTTTGGGGGGTATTGCAACTTTTGGCCATTTTGAAGCGAAATTGTACCTTTGGGGGGGTATTGCAATTTTTGGCCATTTTGAAGCGAAATTGTTCCTTTGGGGGGTATTGCAACTTTTCGGCATTTTGAAGCGAAATTGTTCCTTTGGGGGGTACTGCAACTTTTGGCCATTTTGAAGCGAAATTGTTCCTTTGGGGGGGTATTGCAATTTTTTGCCATTTTGAGGCGAAATTGTTCCTTTGGGGGGGTATTGCAACTTTTGGCCATATTGAAGCGAAATTGTTCCTTTGGGGGGGTATTACAATTTTTGGCCATTTTGAGGCGAAATTGTTCCTTTGGGGGGGTATTGCAATTTTTTGCCATTTTGAGGCGAAATTGTTTCTTTGGGAGGGTATTGCAACTTTTGGCCATATTGAAGCGAAATTGTTCCTTTGGGGGGGTATTACAATTTTTGGCCATTTTGAGGCAAAATTGTTCCTTTGGGGGGGTATTGCAATTTTTTGCCATTTTGAGGCGAAATTGTTCCTTTGGGGGGGTATTGCAACTTTTGGCCATTTTGAAGCGAAATTGTTCCTTTTGGGGGGTATTGAAACTTTTCGGCATTTTGAGGCGAAATTGTTCCTTTGGGGTGGTATTGCAATTTTTTTTCCATTTTGAGGCGAAATTGTTCCTTTCGGGGGGTATTGCAACTTTTCGGCATTTTGAGGCGAAATTGTTCCTTTGGGGGGGGTATTGCAACTTTTGGCCATTTTGAAGCGAAATTGTTCCTTTGGGGGGTATTGCAATTTTTTGCCATTTTGAGGCAAAATTGTTCCTTTGGGGGGGTATTGCAACTTTTCGGCATTTTGAGGTGAAATTGTTCCTTTGGGGGGGTATTGCAATTTTGTGCCATTTTGAGACGAAATTGTTCCTTAGGGGGGGGGTATTGCAACTTTTGGCCATTTTGAGGTGAAATTGTTCCTTTGGGGGGGTATTGCAATTTTTTGCCATTTTGAGGCGAAATTGTTTCTTTGGGGGGGTATTGCAATTTTTGGCCATTTTAAAGCGAAATTGTTCCTTTTGGGGGGTATTGCAACTTTTGGCCATTTTGAAGCAAAATTGTTCCTTTGGGGGGTATTGCAACTTTTGGCCATTTTGAAGCGAAATTGTTCCTTTCGGGGGGTATTGAAACTTTTCGGCATTTTGAGGCGAAATTGTTCCTTTGGGGTGGTATTGCAATTTTTTTTCCATTTTGAGGCGAAATTGTTCCTTTGGGGGGGTATTGCAACTTTTGGCCATTTTGAAGCGAAATTGTTCCTTTGGGGTGTATTGCAATTTTTTGCTATTTTGAGGCGAAATTGTTCCTTTGGGGGGTATTGCAATTTTTTGCCATTTTGAGGCGAAATTGTTCCTTTGGGGGGTATTGCAACTTTTCGGCATTTTGAAGCGAAATTGTTCCTTTGGGGGGTATTGCAACTTTTGGCCATTTTGAAGCGAAATTGTTCCTTTGGGGGGTATTGCAATTTTTTGCCATTTTGAGGCGAAATTGTTCCTTTGGGGGGGTATTGCAACTTTTGGCCATATTGAAGCGAAATTGTTCCTTTGGGGGGGTATTACAATTTTTGGCCATTTTGAGGCGAAATTGTTCCTTTCGGGGGGGTATTGAAACTTTTCGGCATTTTGAGGCGAAATTGTTCCTTTGGGGTGGTATTGCAATTTTTTTTCCATTTTGAGGCGAAATTGTTCCTTTCGGGGGGTATTGCAACTTTTCGGCATTTTGAGGCGAAATTGTTCCTTTGGGGGGGTATTGCAACTTTTGGCCATTTTGAAGCGAAATTGTTCCTTTGGGGGGTATTGCAATTTTTTGCCATTTTGAGGCAAAATTGTTTCTTTGGGGGGGTATTGCAAATTTTTGCCATTTTGAGGCGAAATTGTTCCTTTGGGGGGGTATTGCAACTTTTGGCCATTTTGAAGCAAAATTGTTTCTTTGGGGGGGTATTGAAACTTTTCGGCATTTTGAGGCGAAATTGTTCCTTTGGGGTGGTATTGCAATTTTTTTTCCATTTTGAGGCGAAATTGTTCCTTTCGGGGGGTATTGCAACTTTTCGGCATTTTGAGGCGAAATTGTTCCTTTGGGGGGGGTATTGCAACTTTTGGCCATTTTGAAGCGAAATTGTTCCTTTGGGGGGTATTGCAATTTTTTGCCATTTTGAGGCAAAATTGTTCCTTTGGGGGGGTATTGCAACTTTTCGGCATTTTGAGGTGAAATTGTTCCTTTGGGGGGGTATTGCAATTTTGTGCCATTTTGAGACGAAATTGTTCCTTAGGGGGGGGGGTATTGCAACTTTTGGCCATTTTGAGGTGAAATTGTTCCTTTGGGGGGGTATTGCAATTTTTTGCCATTTTGAGGCGAAATTGTTTCTTTGGGGGGGTATTGCAATTTTTGGCCATTTTAAAGCGAAATTGTTCCTTTTGGGGGGTATTGCAACTTTTGGCCATTTTGAAGCAAAATTGTTCCTTTGGGGGGTATTGCAACTTTTGGCCATTTTGAAGCGAAATTGTTCCTTTCGGGGGGTATTGAAACTTTTCGGCATTTTGAGGCGAAATTGTTCCTTTGGGGTGGTATTGCAATTTTTTTTCCATTTTGAGGCGAAATTGTTCCTTTGGGGGGGTATTGCAACTTTTGGCCATTTTGAAGCGAAATTGTTCCTTTGGGGTGTATTGCAATTTTTTGCTATTTTGAGGCGAAATTGTTCCTTTGGGGGGTATTGCAATTTTTTGCCATTTTGAGGCGAAATTGTTCCTTTGGGGGGTATTGCAACTTTTCGGCATTTTGAAGCGAAATTGTTCCTTTGGGGGGTATTGCAACTTTTGGCCATTTTGAAGCGAAATTGTTCCTTTGGGGGGTATTGCAATTTTTTGCCATTTTGAGGCGAAATTGTTCCTTTGGGGGGGTATTGCAACTTTTGGCCATATTGAAGCGAAATTGTTCCTTTGGGGGGGTATTACAATTTTTGGCCATTTTGAGGCGAAATTGTTCCTTTCGGGGGGGTATTGAAACTTTTCGGCATTTTGAGGCGAAATTGTTCCTTTGGGGTGGTATTGCAATTTTTTTTCCATTTTGAGGCGAAATTGTTCCTTTCGGGGGGTATTGCAACTTTTCGGCATTTTGAGGCGAAATTGTTCCTTTGGGGGGGTATTGCAACTTTTGGCCATTTTGAAGCGAAATTGTTCCTTTGGGGGGTATTGCAATTTTTTGCCATTTTGAGGCAAAATTGTTTCTTTGGGGGGGTATTGCAAATTTTTGCCATTTTGAGGCGAAATTGTTCCTTTGGGGGGGTATTGCAACTTTTGGCCATTTTGAAGCGAAATTGTTCCTTTGGGGGGGTATTGCAATATTTTGCCATTTTGAGGCGAAATTGTTCCTTTGGGGGGTATTGCAACTTTTGGCCATTTTGAAGCGAAATTGTTCCTTTCGGGGGGTATTGCAACTTTTCGGCATTTTGAGGCGAAATTGTTCCTTTGGGGGTTATTGCAATTTTTTTTCCATTTTGAGGCGAAATTGTTCCTTTGGGGGGTATTGCAACTTTTGGCCATTTTGAAGCGAAATTGTACCTTTGGGGGGGTATTGCAATTTTTGGCCATTTTGAAGCGAAATTGTTCCTTTGGGGGGGTATTGCAATTTTTTGCCATTTTGAGGCGAAATTGTTCCTTTGGGGGGGTATTGCAACTTTTGGCCATATTGAAGCGAAATTGTTCCTTTGGGGGGGTATTACAATTTTTGGCCATTTTGAGGCGAAATTGTTCCTTTGGGGGGGTATTGCAATTTTTTGCCATTTTGAGGCGAAATTGTTTCTTTGGGGGGGTATTGCAACTTTTGGCCATATTGAAGCGAAATTGTTCCTTTGGGGGGGTATTACAATTTTTGGCCATTTTGAGGCAAAATTGTTCCTTTGGGGGGATATTGCAATTTTTTGCCATTTTGAGGCGAAATTGTTCCTTTGGGGGGGTATTGCAACTTTTGGCCATTTTGAAGCGAAATTGTTCCTTTGGGGGGGTATTGCAATATTTTGCCATTTTGAGGCGAAATTGTTCCTTTGGGGGGTATTGCAACTTTTGGCCATTTTGAAGCGAAATTGTTCCTTTCGGGGGGTATTGCAACTTTTCGGCATTTTGAGGCGAAATTGTTCCTTTGGGGGTTATTGCAATTTTTTTTCCATTTTGAGGCGAAATTGTTCCTTTGGGGGGTATTGCAACTTTTGGCCATTTTGAAGCGAAATTGTACCTTTGGGGGGGTATTGCAATTTTTGGCCATTTTGAAGCGAAATTGTTCCTTTGGGGGGGTATTGCAACTTTTGGCCATATTGAAGCGAAATTGTTCCTTTGGGGGGTATTGCAATTTTTTGCCATTTTGAGGCGAAATTGTTTCTTTGGGGGGGTATTGCAACTTTTGGCCATATTGAAGCGAAATTGTTCCTTTGGGGGGTATTACAATTTTTGGCCATTTTGAGGCAAAATTGTTCCTTTGGGGGGGTATTGCAATTTTTTGCCATTTTGAGGCGAAATTGTTCCTTTGGGGGGGTATTGCAACTTTTGGCCATTTTGAAGCGAAATTGTTCCTTTCGGGGGGTATTGAAACTTTTCGGCATTTTGAGGCGAAATTGTTCCTTTGGGGTGGTATTGCAATTTTTTTTCCATTTTGAGGCGAAATTGTTCCTTTGGGGGGGTATTGCAACTTTTGGCCATTTTGAAGCGAAATTGTTCCTTTCGGGGGGTATTGCAACTTTTCGGCAATTTGAGGCGAAATTGTTCCTTTGGGGGGGTATTGCAACTTTTGGCCATTTTGAAGCGAAATTGTTCCTTTGGGGGGGTATTGCAATTTTTTGCCATTTTGAGGCGAAATTGTTCCTTTGGGGGGTATTGCAATTTTTTTTCCATTTTGAGGCAAAATTGTTCCTTTGGGGGGGTATTGCAACTTTTCGGCATTTTGAAGCTAAATTGTTCCTTTGGGGGGGTATTGCAACTTTTGGCCATTTTGAAGCGAAATTGTTCCTTTGGGGGGGTATTGCAATTTTTTGCCATTTTGAGGCGAAATTGTTCCTTTGGGGGGGTATTGCAACTTTTGGCCATTTTGAAGCGAAATTGTTCCTTTCGGGGGGGTATTGAAACTTTTCGGCATTTTGAGGCGAAATTGTTCCTTTGGGGTGGTATTGCAATTTTTTTTCCATTTTGAGGCGAAATTGTTCCTTTGGGGGGGTATTGCAACTTTTGGCCATTTTGAAGCGAAATTGTTCCTTTGGGGTGTATTGCAATTTTTTGCTATTTTGAGGCGAAATTGTTCCTTTGGGGGGTATTGCAATTTTTTGCCATTTTGAGGCGAAATTGTTCCTTTGGGGGGTATTGCAACTTTTCGGCATTTTGAAGCGAAATTGTTCCTTTGGGGGGTATTGCAATTTTTTGCCATTTTGAGGCAAAATTGTTCCTTTGGGGGGGTATTGCAACTTTTCGGCATTTTGAGGTGAAATTGTTCCTTTGGGGGGGTATTGCAATTTTGTGCCATTTTGAGACGAAATTGTTCCTTAGGGGGGGGGTATTGCAACTTTTGGCCATTTTGAGGTGAAATTGTTCCTTTGGGGGGGTATTGCAATTTTTTGCCATTTTGAGGCGAAATTGTTTCTTTGGGGGGGTATTGCAATTTTTGGCCATTTTAAAGCGAAATTGTTCCTTTTGGGGGGTATTGCAACTTTTGGCCATTTTGAAGCAAAATTGTTCCTTTGGGGGGTATTGCAACTTTTGGCCATTTTGAAGCGAAATTGTTCCTTTCGGGGGGTATTGAAACTTTTCGGCATTTTGAGGCGAAATTGTTCCTTTGGGGTGGTATTGCAATTTTTTTTCCATTTTGAGGCGAAATTGTTCCTTTGGGGGGGTATTGCAACTTTTGGCCATTTTGAAGCGAAATTGTTCCTTTGGGGTGTATTGCAATTTTTTGCTATTTTGAGGCGAAATTGTTCCTTTGGGGGGTATTGCAATTTTTTGCCATTTTGAGGCGAAATTGTTCCTTTGGGGGGTATTGCAACTTTTCGGCATTTTGAAGCGAAATTGTTCCTTTGGGGGGTATTGCAACTTTTGGCCATTTTGAAGCGAAATTGTTCCTTTGGGGGGTATTGCAATTTTTTGCCATTTTGAGGCGAAATTGTTCCTTTGGGGGGGTATTGCAACTTTTGGCCATATTGAAGCGAAATTGTTCCTTTGGGGGGGTATTACAATTTTTGGCCATTTTGAGGCGAAATTGTTCCTTTCGGGGGGGTATTGAAACTTTTCGGCATTTTGAGGCGAAATTGTTCCTTTGGGGTGGTATTGCAATTTTTTTTCCATTTTGAGGCGAAATTGTTCCTTTCGGGGGGTATTGCAACTTTTCGGCATTTTGAGGCGAAATTGTTCCTTTGGGGGGGTATTGCAACTTTTGGCCATTTTGAAGCGAAATTGTTCCTTTGGGGGGTATTGCAATTTTTTGCCATTTTGAGGCAAAATTGTTTCTTTGGGGGGGTATTGCAAATTTTTGCCATTTTGAGGCGAAATTGTTCCTTTGGGGGGGTATTGCAACTTTTGGCCATTTTGAAGCGAAATTGTTCCTTTGGGGGGGTATTGCAATATTTTGCCATTTTGAGGCGAAATTGTTCCTTTGGGGGGTATTGCAACTTTTGGCCATTTTGAAGCGAAATTGTTCCTTTCGGGGGGTATTGCAACTTTTCGGCATTTTGAGGCGAAATTGTTCCTTTGG
The DNA here is from genome assembly GCF_048569485.1 of Anomaloglossus baeobatrachus. Classification (NCBI taxonomy): domain Eukaryota; kingdom Metazoa; phylum Chordata; class Amphibia; order Anura; family Aromobatidae; genus Anomaloglossus; species Anomaloglossus baeobatrachus. The sequence continues at coordinate 195,903,120 of NC_134361.1, forward strand.
GGGTTATTGCAATTTTTTTTCCATTTTGAGGCGAAATTGTTCCTTTGGGGGGTATTGCAACTTTTGGCCATTTTGAAGCGAAATTGTACCTTTGGGGGGGTATTGCAATTTTTGGCCATTTTGAAGCGAAATTGTTCCTTTGGGGGGGTATTGCAATTTTTTGCCATTTTGAGGCGAAATTGTTCCTTTGGGGGGGTATTGCAACTTTTGGCCATATTGAAGCGAAATTGTTCCTTTGGGGGGGTATTACAATTTTTGGCCATTTTGAGGCAAAATTGTTCCTTTGGGGGGATATTGCAATTTTTTGCCATTTTGAGGCGAAATTGTTCCTTTGGGGGGGTATTGCAACTTTTGGCCATTTTGAAGCGAAATTGTTCCTTTGGGGGGGTATTGCAATATTTTGCCATTTTGAGGCGAAATTGTTCCTTTGGGGGGTATTGCAACTTTTGGCCATTTTGAAGCGAAATTGTTCCTTTCGGGGGGTATTGCAACTTTTCGGCATTTTGAGGCGAAATTGTTCCTTTGGGGGTTATTGCAATTTTTTTTCCATTTTGAGGCGAAATTGTTCCTTTGGGGGGTATTGCAACTTTTGGCCATTTTGAAGCGAAATTGTACCTTTGGGGGGGTATTGCAATTTTTGGCCATTTTGAAGCGAAATTGTTCCTTTGGGGGGGTATTGCAACTTTTGGCCATATTGAAGCGAAATTGTTCCTTTGGGGGGTATTGCAATTTTTTGCCATTTTGAGGCGAAATTGTTCCTTTGGGGGGGTATTGCAACTTTTGGCCATATTGAAGCGAAATTGTTCCTTTGGGGGGGTATTACAATTTTTGGCCATTTTGAGGCGAAATTGTTCCTTTGGGGGGGTATTGCAATTTTTTGCCATTTTGAGGCGAAATTGTTTCTTTGGGGGGGTATTGCAACTTTTGGCCATATTGAAGCGAAATTGTTCCTTTGGGGGGTATTACAATTTTTGGCCATTTTGAGGCAAAATTGTTCCTTTGGGGGGGTATTGCAATTTTTTGCCATTTTGAGGCGAAATTGTTCCTTTGGGGGGGTATTGCAACTTTTGGCCATTTTGAAGCGAAATTGTTCCTTTCGGGGGGTATTGAAACTTTTCGGCATTTTGAGGCGAAATTGTTCCTTTGGGGTGGTATTGCAATTTTTTTTCCATTTTGAGGCGAAATTGTTCCTTTGGGGGGGTATTGCAACTTTTGGCCATTTTGAAGCGAAATTGTTCCTTTCGGGGGGTATTGCAACTTTTCGGCAATTTGAGGCGAAATTGTTCCTTTGGGGGGGTATTGCAACTTTTGGCCATTTTGAAGCGAAATTGTTCCTTTGGGGGGGTATTGCAATTTTTTGCCATTTTGAGGCGAAATTGTTCCTTTGGGGGGTATTGCAATTTTTTTTCCATTTTGAGGCAAAATTGTTCCTTTGGGGGGGTATTGCAACTTTTCGGCATTTTGAAGCTAAATTGTTCCTTTGGGGGGGTATTGCAACTTTTGGCCATTTTGAAGCGAAATTGTTCCTTTGGGGGGGTATTGCAATTTTTTGCCATTTTGAGGCGAAATTGTTCCTTTGGGGGGGTATTGCAACTTTTGGCCATTTTGAAGCGAAATTGTTCCTTTCGGGGGGGTATTGAAACTTTTCGGCATTTTGAGGCGAAATTGTTCCTTTGGGGTGGTATTGCAATTTTTTTTCCATTTTGAGGCGAAATTGTTCCTTTGGGGGGTATTGCAACTTTTGGCCATTTTGAAGCGAAATTGTTCCTTTCGGGGGGTATTGAAACCTTTCAGCATTTTGAGGCGAAATTGTTCTTTTTGGGGGGTATTGCAATTTTTTTTCCATTTTGAGGCGAAATTGTTCCTTTGGGGGGGTATTGCAACTTTTGGCCATTTTGAAGCGAAATTGTTCCTTTGGAGGGGTATTGCAACTTTTCGGCATTTTGAGGAGAAATTGTTTCTTTGGGGGGGTATTGCAATTTTTTTAGCATTGTGAGGCGAAATCTTTCCTTTGGGAGGGTATTGCAACTTTTGGCCATTTTGAAGCGAAATTGTTCCTTTGGGGGGTATTGCAATATTTTGCCATTTTGAGGCGAAATTGTTCCTTTGGGGGGTATTGCAACTTTTGGCCATTTTGAAGCGAAATTGTTCCTTTCGGGGGGTATTGCAACTTTTCGGCATTTTGAGGCGAAATTGTTCCTTTGGGGGTTATTGCAATTTTTTTTCCATTTTGAGGCGAAATTGTTCCTTTGGGGGGTATTGCAACTTTTGGCCATTTTAAAGCGAAATTGTACCTTTGGGGGGGTATTGCAATTTTTGGCCATTTTGAAGCGAAATTGTTCCTTTGGGGGGTATTGCAACTTTTCGGCATTTTGAAGCGAAATTGTTCCTTTGGGGGGTATAGCAACTTTTGGCCATTTTGAAGCGAAATTGTTCCTTTGGGGGGGTATTGCAATTTTTTGCCATTTTGAGGCGAAATTGTTCCTTTGGGGGGGTATTGCAACTTTTGGCCATATTGAAGCGAAATTGTTCCTTTCGGGGGGGTATTACAATTTTTGGCCATTTTGAGGCGAAATTGTTCCTTTGGGGGGGTATTACAATTTTTTGCCATTTTGAGGCGAAATTGTTTCTTTGCGGGGGTATTGCAACTTTTGGCCATTTTGAAGCGAAATTGTTCCTTTCGGGGGGGCATTGCAACTTTTCGGCATTTTGAGGCAAAATTGTTCCTTTGGGGGGGTATTGCAACTTTTGGCCATTTTGAGGCGAAATTGTTCCTTTGGCGGGGTATTGCAATTTTTTTTCCATTTTGAGGCGAAATTGTTCCTTTGGGGGGGTATTGCAATTTTTTGCCATTTTGAGGCGAAATTGTTTCTTTGGGGGGGTATTGCAACTTTTGGCCATTTTGAAGCGAAATTGTTCCTTTGGGGGGTATTGCAACTTTTGGCCATTTTGAAGCGAAATTGTTCCTTTCGGGGGGGTATTGAAACTTTTCGACATTTTGAGGCGAAATTGTTCCTTTGGGGTGGTATTGCAATTTTTTTTCCATTTTGAGGCGAAATTGTTCCTTTGGGGGGGTATTGCAACTTTTGGCCATTTTGAAGCGAAATTGTTCCTTTGGGGGGTATTGCAATTTTTTGCCATTTTGAGGCAAAATTGTTTCTTTGGGGGGGTATTGCAAATTTTTGCCATTTTGAGGCGAAATTGTTCCTTTGGGGGGGTATTGCAACTATTGGCCATTTTGAAGCGAAATTGTTCCTTTGGGGGGGTATTGCAATATTTTGCCATTTTGAGGCGAAATTGTTCCTTTGGGGGGTATTGCAACTTTTGGCCATTTTGAAGCGAAATTGTTCCTTTCGGGGGGTATTGCAACTTTTCGGCATTTTGAGGCGAAATTGTTCCTTTGGGGGTTATTGCAATTTTTTTTCCATTTTGAGGCGAAATTGTTCCTTTGGGGGGTATTGCAACTTTTGGCCATTTTGAAGCGAAATTGTACCTTTGGGGGGGTATTGCAATTTTTGGCCATTTTGAAGCGAAATTGTTCCTTTGGGGGGTATTGCAACTTTTCGGCATTTTGAAGCGAAATTGTTCCTTTGGGGGGTATTGCAACTTTTGGCCATTTTGAAGCGAAATTGTTCCTTTGGGGGGGTATTGCAATTTTTTGCCATTTTGAGGCGAAATTGTTCCTTTGGGGGGGTATTGCAACTTTTGGCCATATTGAAGCGAAATTGTTCCTTTGGGGGGGTATTACAATTTTTGGCCATTTTGAGGCGAAATTGTTCCTTTGGGGGGGTATTGCAATTTTTTGCCATTTTGAGGCGAAATTGTTTCTTTGGGGGGGTATTGCAACTTTTGGCCATATTGAAGCGAAATTGTTCCTTTGGGGGGGTATTACAATTTTTGGCCATTTTGAGGCAAAATTGTTCCTTTGGGGGGGTATTGCAATTTTTTGCCATTTTGAGGCGAAATTGTTCCTTTGGGGGGGTATTGCAACTTTTGGCCATTTTGAAGCGAAATTGTTCCTTTCGGGGGGTATTGAAACTTTTCGGCATTTTGAGGCGAAATTGTTCCTTTGGGGTGGTATTGCAATTTTTTTTCCATTTTGAGGCGAAATTGTTCCTTTCGGGGGGTATTGCAACTTTTCGGCATTTTGAGGCGAAATTGTTCCTTTGGGGGGGTATTGCAACTTTTGGCCATTTTGAAGCGAAATTGTTCCTTTGGGGGGTATTGCAATTTTTTGCCATTTTGAGGCAAAATTGTTCCTTTGGGGGGGTATTGCAACTTTTCGGCATTTTGAGGTGAAATTGTTCCTTTGGGGGGGTATTGCAATTTTGTGCCATTTTGAGACGAAATTGTTCCTTAGGGGGGGGTATTGCAACTTTTGGCCATTTTGAAGCGAAATTGTTCCTTTCGGGGGGTATTGCAACTTTTCGGCATTTTGAGGTGAAATTGTTCCTTTGGGGGGGTATTGCAATTTTTTGCCATTTTGAGGCGAAATTGTTTCTTTGGGGGGGTATTGCAACTTTTGGCCATTTTGAAGCGAAATTGTTCCTTTTGGGGGGTATTGCAACTTTTGGCCATTTTGAAGCAAAATTGTTCCTTTGGGGGGGTATTGCAACTTTTGGCCATTTTGAAGCGAAATTGTTCCTTTCGGGGGGTATTGAAACTTTTCGGCATTTTGAGGCGAAATTGTTCCTTTGGGGTGGTATTGCAATTTTTTTTCCATTTTGAGGCGAAATTGTTCCTTTGGGGGGGGTATTGCAACTTTTGGCCATTTTGAAGCGAAATTGTTCCTTTGGGGTGTATTGCAATTTTTTGCTATTTTGAGGCGAAATTGTTCCTTTGGGGGGTATTGCAATTTTTTGCCATTTTGAGGCGAAATTGTTCCTTTGGGGGGTATTGCAACTTTTCGGCATTTTGAAGCGAAATTGTTCCTTTGGGGGGTATTGCAACTTTTGGCCATTTTGAAGCGAAATTGTTCCTTTGGGGGGTATTGCAATTTTTTGCCATTTTGAGGCGAAATTGTTCCTTTGGGGGGGTATTGCAACTTTTGGCCATATTGAAGCGAAATTGTTCCTTTGGGGGGGTATTACAATTTTTGGCCATTTTGAGGCGAAATTGTTCCTTTCGGGGGGGTATTGAAACTTTTCGGCATTTTGAGGCGAAATTGTTCCTTTGGGGTGGTATTGCAATTTTTTTTCCATTTTGAGGCGAAATTGTTCCTTTCGGGGGGTATTGCAACTTTTCGGCATTTTGAGGCGAAATTGTTCCTTTGGGGGGGTATTGCAACTTTTGGCCATTTTGAAGCGAAATTGTTCCTTTGGGGGGTATTGCAATTTTTTGCCATTTTGAGGCAAAATTGTTTCTTTGGGGGGGTATTGCAAATTTTTGCCATTTTGAGGCGAAATTGTTCCTTTGGGGGGGTATTGCAACTTTTGGCCATTTTGAAGCAAAATTGTTCCTTTGGGGGGGTATTGCAATATTTTGCCATTTTGAGGCGAAATTGTTCCTTTGGGGGGTATTGCAACTTTTGGCCATTTTGAAGCGAAATTGTTCCTTTCGGGGGGTATTGCAACTTTTCGGCATTTTGAGGCGAAATTGTTCCTTTGGGGGTTATTGCAATTTTTTTTCCATTTTGAGGCGAAATTGTTCCTTTGGGGGGTATTGCAACTTTTGGCCATTTTGAAGCGAAATTGTACCTTTGGGGGGGTATTGCAATTTTTGGCCATTTTGAAGCGAAATTGTTCCTTTGGGGGGGTATTGCAATTTTTTGCCATTTTGAGGCGAAATTGTTCCTTTGGGGGGGTATTGCAACTTTTGGCCATATTGAAGCGAAATTGTTCCTTTGGGGGGGTATTACAATTTTTTGCCATTTTGAGGCGAAATTGTTCCTTTGGGGGGGTATTGCAATTTTTTGCCATTTTGAGGCGAAATTGTTTCTTTGGGGGGGTATTGCAACTTTTGGCCATATTGAAGCGAAATTGTTCCTTTGGGGGGGTATTACAATTTTTGGCCATTTTGAGGCGAAATTGTTCCTTTGGGGGGATATTGCAATTTTTTGCCATTTTGAGGCGAAATTGTTCCTTTGGGGGGGTATTGCAACTTTTGGCCATTTTGAAGCGAAATTGTTCCTTTCGGGGGGTATTGCAACTTTTCGGCATTTTGAGGCGAAATTGTTCCTTTGGGGGTTATTGCAATTTTTTTTCCATTTTGAGGCGAAATTGTTCCTTTGGGGGGTATTGCAACTTTTGGCCATTTTGAAGCGAAATTGTACCTTTGGGGGGGTATTGCAATTTTTGGCCATTTTGAAGCGAAATTGTTCCTTTGGGGGGGTATTGCAATTTTTTGCCATTTTGAGGCGAAATTGTTCCTTTGGGGGGGTATTGCAACTTTTGGCCATATTGAAGCGAAATTGTTCCTTTGGGGGGGTATTACAATTTTTGGCCATTTTGAGGCGAAATTGTTCCTTTGGGGGGGTATTGCAATTTTTTGCCATTTTGAGGCGAAATTGTTTCTTTGGGGGGGTATTGCAACTTTTGGCCATATTGAAGCGAAATTGTTCCTTTGGGGGGGTATTGCAATTTTTTGCCATTTTGAGGCGAAATTGTTCCTTTGGGGGGGTATTGCAACTTTTGGCCATTTTGAAGCGAAATTGTTCCTTTCGGGGGGTATTGAAAGTTTTCGGCATTTTGAGGCGAAATTGTTCCTTTGGGGTGGTATTGCAATTTTTTTTCCATTTTGAGGCGAAATTGTTCCTTTGTGGGGGGTATTGCAACTTTTGGCCATTTTGAAGCGAAATTGTTCCTTTCGGGGGGTATTGCAACTTTTCGGCAATTTGAGGCGAAATTGTTCCTTTGGGGGGGGTATTGCAACTTTTGGCCATTTTGAAGCGAAATTGTTCCTTTGGGGTGTATTGCAATTTTTTGCCATTTTGAGGCGAAATTGTTCCTTTGGGGGGTATTGCAATTTTTTTTCCATTTTGAGGCGAAATTGTACCTTTGGGGGGGTATTGCAACTTTTCGGCATTTTGAAGCTAAATTGTTCCTTTGGGGGGGTATTGCAACTTTTGGCCATTTTGAAGCGAAATTGTTCCTTTGGGGGGGTATTGCAACTTTTGGCCATTTTGAAGCGAAATTGTTCCTTTGGGGGGGTATTGCAATTTTTTGCCATTTTGAGGCGAAATTGTTCCTTTGGGGGGGTATTGCAACTTTTGGCCATTTTGAAGCGAAATTGTTCCTTTCGGTGGGGTATTGAAACTTTTCGGCATTTTGAGGCGAAATTGTTCCTTTGGGGTGGTATTGCAATTTTTTTTCCATTTTGAGGCGAAATTGTTCCTTTGAGGGGTATTGCAACTTTTGGCCATTTTGAAGCGAAATTGTTCCTTTCGGGGGGTATTGAAACTTTTCAGCATTTTGAGGCGAAATTGTTCCTTTTGGGGGGTATTGCAATTTTTTTTCCACTTTGAGGCGAAATTGTTCCTTTGGGGGGGTATTGCAACTTTTGGCAATTTTGAAGCGAAATTGTTCCTTTGGAGGGGTATTGCAACTTTTCGGCATTTTGAGGAGAAATTGTTTCTTTGGGGGGGTATTGCAATTTTTTTAGCATTGTGAGGCGAAATCTTTCCTTTGGGAGGGTATTGCAACTTTTGGCCATTTTGAAGCGAAATTGTTCCTTTGGGGGGTATTGCAATATTTTGCCATTTTGAGGCGAAATTGTTCCATTGGGGGGTATTGCAACTTTTGGCCATTTTGAAGCGAAATTGTTCCTTTCGGGGGGTATTGCAACTTTTCGGCATTTTGAGGCGAAATTGTTCCTTTGGGGGTTATTGCAATTTTTTTTCCATTTTGAGGCGAAATTGTTCCTTTGGGGGGTATTGCAACTTTTGGCCATTTTAAAGCGAAATTGTACCTTTGGGGGGGTATTGCAATTTTTGGCCATTTTGAAGCGAAATTGTTCCTTTGGGGGGTATTGCAACTTTTCGGCATTTTGAAGCGAAATTGTTCCTTTGGGGGGTATTGCAACTTTTGGCCATTTTGAAGCGAAATTGTTCCTTTGGGGGGGTATTGCAATTTTTTGCCATTTTGAGGCGAAATTGTTCCTTTGGGGGGGTATTGCAACTTTTGGCCATATTGAAGCGAAATTGTTCCTTTCGGGGGGGTATTACAATTTTTGGCCATTTTGAGGCGAAATTGTTCCTTTGGGGGGGTATTACAATTTTTTGCCATTTTGAGGCGAAATTGTTTCTTTGGGGGGGTATTGCAACTTTTGGCCATTTTGAAGCGAAATTGTTCCTTTCGGGGGGGCATTGCAACTTTTCGGCATTTTGAGGCAAAATTGTTCCTTTGGGGGGGTATTGCAACTTTTGGCCATTTTGAGGCGAAATTGTTCCTTTGGCGGGGTATTGCAATTTTTTTTCCATTTTGAGGCGAAATTGTTTCTTGGGGGGGTATTGCAATTTTTTGCCATTTTGAGGCGAAATTGTTTCTTTGGGGGGGTATTGCAACTTTTGGCCATTTTGAAGCGAAATTGTTCCTTTGGGGGGGTATTGCAACTTTTGGCCATTTTGAAGCGAAATTGTTCCTTTCGGGGGGGTATTGAAACTTTTCGGCATTTTGAGGCGAAATTGTTCCTTTGGGGTGGTATTGCAATTTTTTTTCCATTTTGAGGCGAAATTGTTCCTTTCGGGGGGTATTGCAACTTTTCGGCATTTTGAGGCGAAATTGTTCCTTTGGGGGGGTATTGCAACTTTTGGCCATTTTGAAGCGAAATTGTTCCTTTGGGGGGTATTGCAATTTTTTGCCATTTTGAGGCAAAATTGTTTCTTTGGGGGGTATTGCAAATTTTTGCCATTTTGAGGCGAAATTGTTCCTTTGGGGGGGTATTGCAACTTTTGGCCATTTTGAAGCGAAATTGTTCCTTTGGGGGGGTATTGCAATATTTTGCCATTTTGAGGCGAAATTGTTCCTTTGGGAGGTATTGCAACTTTTGGCCATTTTGAAGCGAAATTGTTCCTTTCGGGGGGTATTGCAACTTTTCGGCATTTTGAGGCGAAATTGTTCCTTTGGGGGTTATTGCAATTTTTTTTCCATTTTGAGGCGAAATTGTTCCTTTGGGGGGTATTGCAACTTTTGGCCATTTTGAAGCGAAATTGTACCTTTGGGGGGGTATTGCAATTTTTGGCCATTTTGAAGCGAAATTGTTCCTTTGGGGGGGTATTGCAATTTTTTGCCATTTTGAAGCGAAATTGTTCCTTTGGGGGGGTATTGCAACTTTTGGCCATATTGAAGCGAAATTGTTCCTTTGGGGGGGTATTACAATTTTTGGCCATTTTGAGGCGAAATTGTTCCTTTGGGGGGGTATTGCAATTTTTTGCCATTTTGAGGCGAAATTGTTTCTTTGGGGGGGTATTGCAACTTTTGGCCATATTGAAGCGAAATTGTTCCTTTGGGGGGGTATTACAATTTTTGGCCATTTTGAGGCAAAATTGTTCCTTTGGGGGGATATTGCAATTTTTTGCCATTTTGAGGCGAAATTGTTCCTTTGGGGGGGTATTGCAACTTTTGGCCATTTTGAAGCGAAATTGTTCCTTTGGGGGGGTATTGCAATATTTTGCCATTTTGAGGCGAAATTGTTCCTTTGGGGGGTATTGCAACTTTTGGCCATTTTGAAGCGAAATTGTTCCTTTCGGGGGGTATTGCAACTTTTCGGCATTTTGAGGCGAAATTGTTCCTTTGGGGGTTATTGCAATTTTTTTTCCATTTTGAGGCGAAATTGTTCCTTTGGGGGGTATTGCAACTTTTGGCCATTTTGAAGCGAAATTGTACCTTTGGGGGGGTATTGCAATTTTTGGCCATTTTGAAGCGAAATTGTTCCTTTGGGGGGGTATTGCAATTTTTTGCCATTTTGAGGCGAAATTGTTCCTTTGGGGGGGTATTGCAACTTTTGGCCATATTGAAGCGAAATTGTTCCTTTGGGGGGGTATTACAATTTTTGGCCATTTTGAGGCGAAATTGTTCCTTTGGGGGGGTATTGCAATTTTTTGCCATTTTGAGGCGAAATTGTTTCTTTGGGGGGGTATTGCAACTTTTGGCCATATTGAAGCGAAATTGTTCCTTTGGGGGGGTATTACAATTTTTGGCCATTTTGAGGCAAAATTGTTCCTTTGGGGGGGTATTGCAATTTTTTGCCATTTTGAGGCGAAATTGTTCCTTTGGGGGGGTATTGCAACTTTTGGCCATTTTGAAGCGAAATTGTTCCTTTCGGGGGGTATTGAAACTTTTCGGCATTTTGAGGCGAAATTGTTCCTTTGGGGTGGTATTGCAATTTTTTTTCCATTTTGAGGCGAAATTGTTCCTTTCGGGGGGTATTGCAACTTTTCGGCATTTTGAGGCGAAATTGTTCCTTTGGGGGGGTATTGCAACTTTTGGCCATTTTGAAGCGAAATTGTTCCTTTGGGGGGTATTGCAATTTTTTGCCATTTTGAGGCAAAATTGTTCCTTTGGGGGGGTATTGCAACTTTTCGGCATTTTGAGGTGAAATTGTTCCTTTGGGGGGGTATTGCAATTTTTTGCCATTTTGAGGCGAAATTGTTTCTTTGGGGGGGTATTGCAACTTTTGGCCATTTTGAAGCGAAATTGTTCCTTTTGGGGGGTATTGCAACTTTTGGCCATTTTGAAGCAAAATTGTTCCTTTGGGGGGGTATTGCAACTTTTGGCCATTTTGAAGCGAAATTGTTCCTTTCGGGGGGTATTGAAACTTTTCGCCATTTTGAGGCGAAATTGTTCCTTTGGGGTGGTATTGCAATTTTTTTTCCATTTTGAGGCGAAATTGTTCCTTTGGGGGGGTATTGCAACTTTTGGCCATTTTGAAGCGAAATTGTTCCTTTCGGGGGGTATTGCAACTTTTCGGCAATTTGAGGCGAAATTGTTCCTTTGGGGGGGGTATTGCAACTTTTGGCCATTTTGAAGCGAAATTGTTCCTTTGGGGTGTATTGCAATTTTTTGCCATTTTGAGGCGAAATTGTTCCTTTGGGGGTATTGCAATTTTTTGCCATTTTGAGGCGAAATTGTTCCTTTGGGGGGTATTGCAACTTTTCGGCATTTTGAAGCGAAATTGTTCCTTTGGGGGGTATTGCAACTTTTGGCCATTTTGAAGCGAAATTGTTCCTTTGGGGGGTATTGCAATATTTTGCCATTTTGAGGCGAAATTGTTCCTTTGGGGGGTATTGCAACTTTTGGCCATTTTGAAGCGAAATTGTTCCTTTCGGGGGGTATTGCAACTTTTCGGCATTTTGAGGCGAAATTGTTCCTTTGGGGGTTATTGCAATTTTTTTTCCATTTTGAGGCGAAATTGTTCCTTTGGGGGGTTTTGCAACTTTTGGCCATTTTAAAGCGAAATTGTACCTTTGGGGGGGTATTGCAATTATTGGCCATTTTGAAGCGAAATTGTTCCTTTGGGGGGTATTGCAACTTTTCGGCATTTTGAAGCGAAATTGTTCCTTTGGGGGGTATTGCAACTTTTGGCCATTTTGAAGCGAAATTGTTCCTTTGGGGGGGTATTGCAATTTTTTGCCATTTTGAGGCGAAATTGTTCCTTTGGGGGGTATTGCAACTTTTGGCCATATTGAAGCGAAATTGTTCCTTTCGGGGGGGTATTACAATTTTTGGCCATTTTGAGGCGAAATTGTTCCTTTGGGGGGGTATTACAATTTTTTGCCATTTTGAGGCGAAATTGTTTCTTTGGGGGGGTATTGCAACTTTTGGCCATTTTGAAGCGAAATTGTTCCTTTCGGGGGGGCATTGCAACTTTTCGGCATTTTGAGGCAAAATTGTTCCTTTGGGGGGGTATTGCAACTTTTGGCCATTTTGAGGCGAAATTGTTCCTTTGGCGGGGTATTGCAATTTTTTTTCCATTTTGAGGCGAAATTGTTCCTTTGGGGGGGTATTGCAATTTTTTGCCATTTTGAGGCGAAATTGTTTCTTTGGGGGGGTATTGCAACTTTTGGCCATTTTGAAGCGAAATTGTTCCTTTGGGGGGGTATTGCAACTTTTGGCCATTTTGAAGCGAAATTGTTCCTTTCGGGGGGGTATTGAAACTTTTCGGCATTTTGAGGCGAAATTGTTCCTTTGAGGTGGTATTGCAATTTTTTTTCCATTTTGAGGCGAAATTGTTCCTTTCGGGGGGTATTGCAACTTTTCGGCATTTTGAGGCGAAATTGTTCCTTTGGGGGGGTATTGCAACTTTTGGCCATTTTGAAGCGAAATTGTTCCTTTGGGGGGTATTGCAATTTTTTGCCATTTTGAGGCAAAATTGTTTCTTTGGGGGGGTATTGCAAATTTTTGCCATTTTTAGGCGAAATTGTTCCTTTGGGGGGGTATTGCAACTTTTGGCCATTTTGAAGCGAAATTGTTCCTTTGGGGGGGTATTGCAATATTTTGCCATTTTGAGGCGAAATTGTTCCTTTGGGGGGTATTGCAACTTTTGGCCATTTTGAAGCGAAATTGTTCCTTTCGGGGGGTATTGCAACTTTTCGGCATTTTGAGGCGAAATTGTTCCTTTGGGGGTTATTGCAATTTTTTTTCCATTTTGAGGCGAAATTGTTCCTTTGGGGGGTATTGCAACTTTTGGCCATTTTGAAGCGAAATTGTACCTTTGGGGGGGTATTGCAATTTTTGGCCATTTTGAAGCGAAATTGTTCCTTTGGGGGGTATTGCAACTTTTCGGCATTTTGAAGCGAAATTGTTCCTTTGGGGGGTATTGCAACTTTTGGCCATTTTGAAGCGAAATTGTTCCTTTGGGGGGGTATTGCAATTTTTTGCCATTTTGAGGCGAAATTGTTCCTTTGGGGGGGTATTGCAACTTTTGGCCATATTGAAGCGAAATTGTTCCTTTGGGGGGGTATTACAATTTTTGGCCATTTTGAGGCAAAATTGTTCCTTTGGGGGGGTATTGCAATTTTTGGCCATTTTGAGGCGAAATTGTTTCTTTGGGGGGGTATTGCAACTTTTGGCCATATTGAAGCGAAATTGTTCCTTTGGGGGGGTATTACAATTTTTGGCCATTTTGAGGCAAAATTGTTCCTTTGGGGGGGTATTGCAATTTTTTGCCATTTTGAGGCGAAATTGTTCCTTTGGGGGGGTATTGCAACTTTTGGCCATTTTGAAGCGAAATTGTTCCTTTCGGGGGGTATTGAAACTTTTCGGCATTTTGAGGCGAAATTGTTCCTTTGGGGTGGTATTGCAATTTTTTTTCCATTTTGAGGCGAAATTGTTCCTTTCGGGGGGTATTGCAACTTTTCGGCATTTTGAGGCGAAATTGTTCCTTTGGGGGGGTATTGCAACTTTTGGCCATTTTGAAGCGAAATTGTTCCTTTGGGGGGTATTGCAATTTTTTGCCATTTTGAGGCAAAATTGTTCCTTTGGGGGGGTATTGCAACTTTTCGGCATTTTGAGGTGAAATTGTTCCTTTGGGGGGGTATTGCAATTTTGTGCCATTTTGAGACGAAATTGTTCCTTAGGGGGGGGGGTATTGCAATTTTTTGCCATTTTGAGGCGAAATTGTTTCTTTGGGGGGGTATTGCAACTTTTGGCCATTTTGAAGCGAAATTGTTCCTTTTATGGGGTATTGCAACTTTTGGCCATTTTGAAGCAAAATTGTTCCTTTGGGGGGGTATTGCAACTTTTGGCCATTTTGAAGCGAAATTGTTCCTTTCGGGGGGTATTGAAACTTTTCGGCATTTTGAGGCGAAATTGTTCCTTTGGGGTGGTATTGCAATTTTTTTTCCATTTTGAGGCGAAATTGTTCCTTTGGGGGGGGTATTGCAACTTTTGGCCATTTTGAAGCGAAATTGTTCCTTTGGGGTGTATTGCAATTTTTTGCCATTTTGAGGCGAAATTGTTCCTTTGGGGGGTATTGCAATTTTTTGCCATTTTGAGGCGAAATTGTTCCTTTGGGGGGTATTGCAACTTTTCGGCATTTTGAAGCGAAATTGTTCCTTTGGGGGGTATTGCAACTTTTGGCCATTTTGAAGCGAAATTGTTCCTTTGGGGGGTATTGCAATTTTTTGCCATTTTGAGGCGAAATTGTTCCTTTGGGGGGGTATTGCAACTTTTGGCCATATTGAAGCGAAATTGTTCCTTTGGGGGGGTATTACAATTTTTGGCCATTTTGAGGCGAAATTGTTCCTTTGGGGGGGTATTGCAATTTTTTGCCATTTTGAGGCGAAATTGTTTCTTTGGGGGGGTATTGCAACTTTTGGCCATATTGAAGCGAAATTGTTCCTTTGGGGGTATTACAATTTTTGGCCATTTTGAGGCAAAATTGTTCCTTTGGGGGGGTATTGCAATTTTTTGCCATTTTGAGGCGAAATTGTTCCTTTCGGGGGGTATTGCAACTTTTCGGCAATTTGAGGCGAAATTGTTCCTTTGGGGGGGGTATTGCAACTTTTGGCCATTTTGAAGCGAAATTGTTCCTTTGGGGTGTATTGCAATTTTTTGCCATTTTGAGGCGAAATTGTTCCTTTGGGGGGTATTGCAATTTTTTTTCCATTTTGAGGCGAAATTGTTCCTTTGGGGGGGTATTGCAACTTTTCGGCATTTTGAAGCTAAATTGTTCCTTTGGGGGGGTATTGCAACTTTTGGCCATTTTGAAGCGAAATTGTTCCTTTGGGGGGGTATTGCAACTTTTGGCCATTTTGAAGCGAAATTGTTCCTTTGGGGGGGGTATTGCAATTTTTTGCCATTTTGAGGCGAAATTGTTCCTTTGGGGGGGTATTGCAACTTTTGGCCATTTTGAAGCGAAATTGTTCCTTTCGGTGGGGTATTGAAACTTTTCGGCATTTTGAGGCGAAATTGTTCCTTTGGGGTGGTATTGCAATTTTTTTTCCATTTTGAGGCGAAATTGTTCCTTTGAGGGGTATTGCAACTTTTGGCCATTTTGAAGCGAAATTGTTCCTTTCGGGGGGTATTGAAACTTTTCAGCATTTTGAGGCGAAATTGTTCCTTTTGGGGGGTATTGCAATTTTTTTTCCACTTTGATGCGAAATTGTTCCTTTGGGGGGGTATTGCAACTTTTGGCAATTTTGAAGCGAAATTGTTCCTTTGGAGGGGTATTGCAACTTTTCGGCATTTTGAGGAGAAATTGTTTCTTTGGGGGGGGTATTGCAATTTTTTTAGCATTGTGAGGCGAAATCTTTCCCTTGGGAGGGTATTGCAACTTTTGGCCATTTTGAAGCGAAATTGTTCCTTTGGGGGGTATTGCAATATTTTGCCATTTTGAGGCGAAATTGTTCCTTTGGGGGGTATTGCAACTTTTGGCCATTTTGAAGCGAAATTGTTCCTTTCGGGGGGTATTGCAACTTTTCGGCATTTTGAGGCGAAATTGTTCCTTTGGGGGGGTATTGCAACTTTTGGCCATTTTGAAGCGAAATTGTTCCTTTGGGGGGTATTGCAATTTTTTGCCATTTTGAGGCAAAATTGTTTCTTTGGGGGGGTATTGCAAATTTTTGCCATTTTGAGGCGAAATTGTTCCTTTGGGGGGGTATTGCAACTTTTGGCCATTTTGAAGCGAAATTGTTCCTTTGGGGGGGTATTGCAATATTTTGCCATTTTGAGGCGAAATTGTTCCTTTGGGGGGTATTGCAACTTTTGGCCATTTTGAAGCGAAATTGTTCCTTTCGGGGGGTATTGCAACTTTTCGGCATTTTGAGGCGAAATTGTTCCTTTGGGGGTTATTGCAATTTTTTTTCCATTTTGAGGCGAAATTGTTCCTTTGGGGGGTATTGCAACTTTTGGCCATTTTGAAGCGAAATTGTACCTTTGGGGGGGGTATTGCAATTTTTGGCCATTTTGAAGCGAAATTGTTCCTTTGGGGGGTATTGCAACTTTTCGGCATTTTGAAGCGAAATTGTTCCTTTGGGGGGTATTGCAACTTTTGGCCATTTTGAAGCGAAATTGTTCCTTTGGGGGGGTATTGCAATTTTTTGCCATTTTGAGGCGAAATTGTTCCTTTGGGGGGGTATTGCAACTTTTGGCCATATTGAAGCGAAATTGTTCCTTTGGGGGGGTATTACAATTTTTGGCCATTTTGAGGCGAAATTGTTCCTTTGGGGGGGTATTGCAATTTTTGGCCATTTTGAGGCGAAATTGTTTCTTTGGGGGGGTATTGCAACTTTTGGCCATATTGAAGCGAAATTGTTCCTTTGGGGGGGTATTACAATATTTGGCCATTTTGAGGCAAAATTGTTCCTTTGGGGGGGTATTGCAATTTTTTGCCATTTTGAGGCGAAATTGTTCCTTTGGGGGGGTATTGCAACTTTTGGCCATTTTGAAGCGAAATTGTTCCTTTCGGGGGGTATTGAAACTTTTCGGCATTTTGAGGCGAAAATGTTCCTTTGGGGTGGTATTGCAATTTTTTTTCCATTTTGAGGCGAAATTGTTCCTTTCGGGGGTATTGCAACTTTTCGGCATTTTGAGGCGAAATTGTTCCTTTGGGGGGGTATTGCAACTTTTGGCCATTTTGAAGCGAAATTGTTCCTTTGGGGGGTATTGCAATTTTTTGCCATTTTGAGGCAAAATTGTTCCTTTGGGGGGGTATTGCAACTTTTCGGCATTTTGAGGTGAAATTGTTCCTTTGGGGGGGTATTGCAATTTTGTGCCATTTTGAGACGAAATTGTTCCTTAGGGGGGGGGTATTGCAACTTTTGGCCATTTTGAAGCGAAATTGTTCCTTTCGGGGGGTATTGCAACTTTTCGGCATTTTGAGGTGAAATTGTTCCTTTGGGGGGGTATTGCAATTTTTTGCCATTTTGAGGCGAAATTGTTTCTTTGGGGGGGTATTGCAACTTTTGGCCATTTTGAAGCGAAATTGTTCCTTTTGGGGGGTATTGCAACTTTTGGCCATTTTGAAGCAAAATTGTTCCTTTGGGGGGGTATTGCAACTTTTGGCCATTTTGAAGCGAAATTGTTCCTTTCGGGGGGTATTGAAACTTTTCGGCATTTTGAGGCGAAATTGTTCCTTTGGGGTGGTATTGCAATTTTTTTTCCATTTTGAGGCGAAATTGTTCCTTTGGGGGGGTATTGCAACTTTTGGCCATTTTGAAGCGAAATTGT
Source organism: Anomaloglossus baeobatrachus (assembly GCF_048569485.1). Taxonomy (NCBI): domain Eukaryota; kingdom Metazoa; phylum Chordata; class Amphibia; order Anura; family Aromobatidae; genus Anomaloglossus; species Anomaloglossus baeobatrachus. Next base: position 195,920,225 of record NC_134361.1, read on the forward strand.
TCCTTTCGGGGGGTATTGCAACTTTTCGGCAATTTGAGGCGAAATTGTTCCTTTGGGGGGGGTATTGCAACTTTTGGCCATTTTGAAGCGAAATTGTTCCTTTGGGGTGTATTGCAATTTTTTGCCATTTTGAGGCGAAATTGTTCCTTTGGGGGGTATTGCAATTTTTTGCCATTTTGAGGCGAAATTGTTCCTTTGGGGGGTATTGCAACTTTTCGGCATTTTGAAGCGAAATTGTTCCTTTGGGGGGTATTGCAACTTTTGGCCATTTTGAAGCGAAATTGTTCCTTTGGGGGGTATTGCAATTTTTTGCCATTTTGAGGCGAAATTGTTCCTTTGGGGGGGTATTGCAACTTTTGGCCATATTGAAGCGAAATTGTTCCTTTGGGGGGGTATTACAATTTTTGGCCATTTTGAGGCGAAATTGTTCCTTTGGGGGGGTATTGCAATTTTTTGCCATTTTGAGGCGAAATTGTTTCTTTGGGGGGGTATTGCAACTTTTGGCCATATTGAAGCGAAATTGTTCCTTTGGGGGGTATTACAATTTTTGGCCATTTTGAGGCAAAATTGTTCCTTTGGGGGGGTATTGCAATTTTTTGCCATTTTGAGGCGAAATTGTTCCTTTGGGGGGGTATTGCAACTTTTGGCCATTTTGAAGCGAAATTGTTCCTTTCGGGGGGTATTGCAACTTTTCGGCAATTTGAGGCGAAATTGTTCCTTTGGGGGGGGTATTGCAACTTTTGGCCATTTTGAAGCGAAATTGTTCCTTTGGGGTGTATTGCAATTTTTTGCCATTTTGAGGCGAAATTGTTCCTTTGGGGGGTATTGCAATTTTTTTTCCATTTTGAGGCGAAATTGTTCCTTTGGGGGGGTATTGCAACTTTTCGGCATTTTGAAGCTAAATTGTTCCTTTGGGGGGGTATTGCAACTTTTGGCCATTTTGAAGCGAAATTGTTCCTTTGGGGGGGTATTGCAACTTTTGGCCATTTTGAAGCGAAATTGTTCCTTTGGGGGGGTATTGCAACTTTTGGCCATTTTGAAGCGAAATTGTTCCTTTCGGTGGGGTATTGAAACTTTTCGGCATTTTGAGGCGAAATTGTTCCTTTGGGGTGGTATTGCAATTTTTTTTCCATTTTGAGGCGAAATTGTTCCTTTGAGGGGTATTGCAACTTTTGGCCATTTTGAAGCGAAATTGTTCCTTTCGGGGGGTATTGAAACTTTTCAGCATTTTGAGGCGAAATTGTTCCTTTTGGGGGGTATTGCAATTTTTTTTCCACTTTGAGGCGAAATTGTTCCTTTGGGGGGGTATTGCAACTTTTGGCAATTTTGAAGCGAAATTGTTCCTTTGGAGGGGTATTGCAACTTTTCGGCATTTTGAGGCGAAATTGTTCCTTTGGGGTGGTATTGCAATTTTTTTTCCATTTTGAGGCGAAATTGTTCCTTTGAGGGGTATTGCAACTTTTGGCCATTTTGAAGCGAAATTGTTCCTTTCGGGGGGTATTGAAACTTTTCAGCATTTTGAGGCGAAATTGTTCCTTTGGGGGGGTATTGCAATTTTTGGCCATTTTGAGGCGAAATTGTTTCTTTGGGGGGGTATTGCAACTTTTGGCCATATTGAAGCGAAATTGTTCCTTTGGGGGGGTATTACAATATTTGGCCATTTTGAGGCAAAATTGTTCCTTTGGGGGGGTATTGCAATTTTTTGCCATTTTGAGGCGAAATTGTTCCTTTGGGGGGGTATTGCAACTTTTGGCCATTTTGAAGCGAAATTGTTCCTTTCGGGGGGTATTGAAACTTTTCGGCATTTTGAGGCGAAAATGTTCCTTTGGGGTGGTATTGCAATTTTTTTTCCATTTTGAGGCGAAATTGTTCCTTTCGGGGGTATTGCAACTTTTCGGCATTTTGAGGCGAAATTGTTCCTTTGGGGGGGTATTGCAACTTTTGGCCATTTTGAAGCGAAATTGTTCCTTTGGGGGGTATTGCAATTTTTTGCCATTTTGAGGCAAAATTGTTCCTTTGGGGGGGTATTGCAACTTTTCGGCATTTTGAGGTGAAATTGTTCCTTTGGGGGGGTATTGCAATTTTGTGCCATTTTGAGACGAAATTGTTCCTTAGGGGGGGGGTATTGCAACTTTTGGCCATTTTGAAGCGAAATTGTTCCTTTCGGGGGGTATTGCAACTTTTCGGCATTTTGAGGTGAAATTGTTCCTTTGGGGGGGTATTGCAATTTTTTGCCATTTTGAGGCGAAATTGTTTCTTTGGGGGGGTATTGCAACTTTTGGCCATTTTGAAGCGAAATTGTTCCTTTTGGGGGGTATTGCAACTTTTGGCCATTTTGAAGCAAAATTGTTCCTTTGGGGGGGTATTGCAACTTTTGGCCATTTTGAAGCGAAATTGTTCCTTTCGGGGGGTATTGAAACTTTTCGGCATTTTGAGGCGAAATTGTTCCTTTGGGGTGGTATTGCAATTTTTTTTCCATTTTGAGGCGAAATTGTTCCTTTGGGGGGGTATTGCAACTTTTGGCCATTTTGAAGCGAAATTGTTCCTTTCGGGGGGTATTGCAACTTTTCGGCAATTTGAGGCGAAATTGTTCCTTTGGGGGGGGTATTGCAACTTTTGGCCATTTTGAAGCGAAATTGTTCCTTTGGGGTGTATTGCAATTTTTTGCCATTTTGAGGCGAAATTGTTCCTTTGGGGGGTATTGCAATTTTTTGCCATTTTGAGGCGAAATTGTTCCTTTGGGGGGTATTGCAACTTTTCGGCATTTTGAAGCGAAATTGTTCCTTTGGGGGGTATTGCAACTTTTGGCCATTTTGAAGCGAAATTGTTCCTTTGGGGGGTATTGCAATTTTTTGCCATTTTGAGGCGAAATTGTTCCTTTGGGGGGGTATTGCAACTTTTGGCCATATTGAAGCGAAATTGTTCCTTTGGGGGGGTATTACAATTTTTGGCCATTTTGAGGCGAAATTGTTCCTTTGGGGGGGTATTGCAATTTTTTGCCATTTTGAGGCGAAATTGTTTCTTTGGGGGGGTATTGCAACTTTTGGCCATATTGAAGCGAAATTGTTCCTTTGGGGGGTATTACAATTTTTGGCCATTTTGAGGCAAAATTGTTCCTTTGGGGGGGTATTGCAATTTTTTGCCATTTTGAGGCGAAATTGTTCCTTTGGGGGGGTATTGCAACTTTTGGCCATTTTGAAGCGAAATTGTTCCTTTCGGGGGGTATTGCAACTTTTCGGCAATTTGAGGCGAAATTGTTCCTTTGGGGGGGGTATTGCAACTTTTGGCCATTTTGAAGCGAAATTGTTCCTTTGGGGTGTATTGCAATTTTTTGCCATTTTGAGGCGAAATTGTTCCTTTGGGGGGTATTGCAATTTTTTTTCCATTTTGAGGCGAAATTGTTCCTTTGGGGGGGTATTGCAACTTTTCGGCATTTTGAAGCTAAATTGTTCCTTTGGGGGGGTATTGCAACTTTTGGCCATTTTGAAGCGAAATTGTTCCTTTGGGGGGGTATTGCAACTTTTGGCCATTTTGAAGCGAAATTGTTCCTTTGGGGGGGTATTGCAATTTTTTGCCATTTTGAGGCGAAATTGTTCCTTTGGGGGGGTATTGCAACTTTTGGCCATTTTGAAGCGAAATTGTTCCTTTCGGTGGGGTATTGAAACTTTTCGGCATTTTGAGGCGAAATTGTTCCTTTGGGGTGGTATTGCAATTTTTTTTCCATTTTGAGGCGAAATTGTTCCTTTGAGGGGTATTGCAACTTTTGGCCATTTTGAAGCGAAATTGTTCCTTTCGGGGGGTATTGAAACTTTTCAGCATTTTGAGGCGAAATTGTTCCTTTTGGGGGGTATTGCAATTTTTTTTCCACTTTGAGGCGAAATTGTTCCTTTGGGGGGGTATTGCAACTTTTGGCAATTTTGAAGCGAAATTGTTCCTTTGGAGGGGTATTGCAACTTTTCGGCATTTTGAGGAGAAATTGTTTCTTTGGGGGGGTATTGCAATTTTTTTAGCATTGTGAGGCGAAATCTTTCCTTTGGGAGGGTATTGCAACTTTTGGCCATTTTGAAGCGAAATTGTTCCTTTGGGGGGTATTGCAATATTTTGCCATTTTGAGGCGAAATTGTTCCTTTGGGGGGTATTGCAACTTTTGGCCATTTTGAAGCGAAATTGTTCCTTTCGGGGGGTATTGCAACTTTTCGGCATTTTGAGGCGAAATTGTTCCTTTGGGGGTTATTGCAATTTTTTTTCCATTTTGAGGCGAAATTGTTCCTTTGGGGGGTATTGCAACTTTTGGCCATTTTAAAGCGAAATTGTACCTTTGGGGGGGTATTGCAATTTTTGGCCATTTTGAAGCGAAATTGTTCCTTTGGGGGGTATTGCAACTTTTCGGCATTTTGAAGCGAAATATTTCCTTTGGGGGGTATTGCAACTTTTGGCCATTTTGAAGCGAAATTGTTCCTTTGGGGGGGTATTGCAATTTTTTGCCATTTTGAGGCGAAATTGTTCCTTTGGGGGGGTATTGCAACTTTTGGCCATATTGAAGCGAAATTGTTCCTTTCGGGGGGGTATTACAATTTTTGGCCATTTTGAGGCGAAATTGTTCCTTTGGGGGGGTATTACAATTTTTTGCCATTTTGAGGCGAAATTGTTTCTTTGGGGGGGTATTGCAACTTTTGGCCATTTTGAAGCGAAATTGTTCCTTTCGGGGGGGCATTGCAACTTTTCGGCATTTTGAGGCAAAATTGTTCCTTTGGGGGGGTATTGCAACTTTTGGCCATTTTGAGGCGAAATTGTTCCTTTGGCGGGGTATTGCAATTTTTTTCCATTTTGAGGCGAAATTGTTCCTTTGGGGGGGTATTGCAATTTTTTGCTATTTTGAGGCGAAATTGTTTCTTTGGGGGGGTATTGCAACTTTTGGCCATTTTGAAGCGAAATTGTTCCTTTGGGGGGGTATTGCAACTTTTGGCCATTTTGAAGCGAAATTGTTCCTTTCGGGGGGGTATTGAAACTTTTCGGCATTTTGAGGCGAAATTGTTCCTTTGGGGTGGTATTGCAATTTTTTTTCCATTTTGAGGCGAAATTGTTCCTTTCGGGGGGTATTGCAACTTTTCGGCATTTTGAGGCGAAATTGTTCCTTTGGGGGGGTATTGCAACTTTTGGTCATTTTGAAGCGAAATTGTTCTTTTGGGGGGTATTGCAATTTTTTGCCATTTTGAGGCAAAATTGTTTCTTTGGGGGGGTATTGCAAATTTTTGCCATTTTGAGGCGAAATTGTTCCTTTGAGGGGGTATTGCAACTTTTGGCCATTTTGAAGCGAAATTGTTCCTTTGGGGGGGTATTGCAATATTTTGCCATTTTGAGGCGAAATTGTTCCTTTGGGGGGTATTGCAACTTTTGGCCATTTTGAAGCGAAATTGTTCCTTTCGGGGGGTATTGCAACTTTTCGGCATTTTGAGGCGAAATTGTTCCTTTGGGGGTTATTGCAACTTTTGGCCATTTTGAAGCGAAATTGTACCTTTGGGGGGGTATTGCAATTTTTGGCCATTTTGAAGCGAAATTGTTCCTTTGGGGGGGTATTGCAATTTTTTGCCATTTTGAGGCGAAATTGTTCCTTTGGGGGGGTATTGCAACTTTTGGCCATATTGAAGCGAAATTGTTCCTTTGGGGGGGTATTACAATTTTTGGCCATTTTGAGGCGAAATTGTTCCTTTGGGGGGGTATTGCAATTTTTTGCCATTTTGAGGCGAAATTGTTTCTTTGGGGGGGTATTGCAACTTTTGGCCATATTGAAGCGAAATTGTTCCTTTGGGGGGGTATTACAATTTTTGGCCATTTTGAGGCAAAATTGTTCCTTTGGGGGGGTATTGCAATTTTTTGCCATTTTGAGGCGAAATTGTTCCTTTGGGGGGGTATTGCAACTTTTGGCCATTTTGAAGCGAAATTGTTCCTTTCGGGGGGTATTGAAACTTTTCGGCATTTTGAGGCGAAATTGTTCCTTTGGGGTGGTATTGCAATTTTTTTTCCATTTTGAGGCGAAATTGTTCCTTTCGGGGGGTATTGCAACTTTTCGGCATTTTGAGGCGAAATTGTTCCTTTGGGGGGGTATTGCAACTTTTGGCCATTTTGAAGCGAAATTGTTCCTTTGGGGGGTATTGCAATTTTTTGCCATTTTGAGGCAAAATTGTTCCTTTGGGGGGGTATTGCAATTTTGTGCCATTTTGAGACGAAATTGTTCCTTAGGGGGGGGTATTGCAACTTTTGACCATTTTGAAGCGAAATTGTTCCTTTCGGGGGGTATTGCAACTTTTCGGCATTTTGAGGTGAAATTGTTCCTTTGGGGGGGTATTGCAATTTTTTGCCATTTTGAGGCGAAATTGTTTCTTTGGGGGGGTATTGCAACTTTTGGCCATTTTGAAGCGAAATTGTTCCTTTTGGGGGGTATTGCAACTTTTGGCCATTTTGAAGCAAAATTGTTCCTTTGGGGGGGTATTGCAACTTTTGGCCATTTTGAAGCGAAATTGTTCCTTTCGGGGGGTATTGAAACTTTTCGGCATTTTGAGGCGAAATTGTTCCTTTGGGGTGGTATTGCAATTTTTTTTCCATTTTGAGGCGAAATTGTTCCTTTGGGGGGGTATTGCAACTTTTGGCCATTTTGAAGCGAAATTGTTCCTTTCGGGGGGTATTGCAACTTTTCGGCAATTTGAGGCGAAATTGTTCCTTTGGGGGGGGTATTGCAACTTTTGGCCATTTTGAAGCGAAATTGTTCCTTTGGGGTGTATTGCAATTTTTTGCCATTTTGAGGCGAAATTGTTCCTTTGGGGGTATTGCAATTTTTTGCCATTTTGAGGCGAAATTGTTCCTTTGGGGGGTATTGCAACTTTTCGGCATTTTGAAGCGAAATTGTTCCTTTGGGGGGTATTGCAACTTTTGGCCATTTTGAAGCGAAATTGTTCCTTTGGGGGGTATTGCAATTTTTTGCCATTTTGAGGCGAAATTGTTCCTTTGGGGGGGTATTGCAACTTTTGGCCATATTGAAGCGAAATTGTTCCTTTGGGGGGGTATTACAATTTTTGGCCATTTTGAGGCGAAATTGTTCCTTTGGGGGGGTATTGCAATTTTTTGCCATTTTGAGGCGAAATTGTTTCTTTGGGGGGGTATTGCAACTTTTGGCCATATTGAAGCGAAATTGTTCCTTTGGGGGGGTATTACAATTTTTGGCCATTTTGAGGCAAAATTGTTCCTTTGGGGGGGTATTGCAATTTTTTGCCATTTTGAGGCGAAATTGTTCCTTTGGGGGGGTATTGCAACTTTTGGCCATTTTGAAGCGAAATTGTTCCTTTCGGGGGGTATTGAAACTTTTCGGCATTTTGAGGCGAAATTGTTCCTTTGGGGTGGTATTGCAATTTTTTTTCCATTTTGAGGCGAAATTGTTCCTTTGGGGAGGTATTGCAACTTTTGGCCATTTTGAAGCGAAATTGTTCCTTTCGGGGGGTATTGCAACTTTTCGGCAATTTGAGGCGAAATTGTTCCTTTGGGGGGGGTATTGCAACTTTTGGCCATTTTGAAGCGAAATTGTTCCTTTGGGGTGTATTGCAATTTTTTGCCATTTTGAGGCGAAATTGTTCCTTTGGGGGGTATTGCAATTTTTTTTCCATTTTGAGGCGAAATTGTTCCTTTGGGGGGGTATTGCAACTTTTCGGCATTTTGAAGCTAAATTGTTCCTTTGGGGGGGTATTGCAACTTTTGGCCATTTTGAAGCGAAATTGTTCCTTTGGGGGGGTATTGCAACTTTTGGCCATTTTGAAGCGAAATTGTTCCTTTGGGGGGGGTATTGCAATTTTTTGCCATTTTGAGGCGAAATTGTTCCTTTGGGGGGGTATTGCAACTTTTGGCCATTTTGAAGCGAAATTGTTCCTTTCGGTGGGGTATTGAAACTTTTCGGCATTTTGAGGCGAAATTGTTCCTTTGGGGTGGTATTGCAATTTTTTTTCCATTTTGAGGCGAAATTGTTCCTTTGGGGGGTATTGCAACTTTTGGCCATTTTGAAGCGAAATTGTTCCTTTCGGGGGGTATTGAAACTTTTCAGCATTTTGAGGCGAAATTGTTCCTTTTGGGGGGTATTGCAATTTTTTTTCCATTTTGAGGCGAAATTGTTCCTTTGGGGGGGGTATTGCAACTTTTGGCCATTTTGAAGCGAAATTGTTCCTTTGGAGGGGTATTGCAACTTTTCGGCATTTTGAGGAGAAATTGTTTCTTTGGGGGGGTATTGCAATTTTTTTAGCATTGTGAGGCGAAATCTTTCCTTTGGGAGGGTATTGCAACTTTTGGCCATTTTGAAGCGAAATTGTTCCTTTGGGGGGTATTGCAATATTTTGCCATTTTGAGGCGAAATTGTTCCTTTGGGGGGTATTGCAACTTTTGGCCATTTTGAAGCGAAATTGTTCCTTTCGGGGGGTGTTGCAACTTTTCGGCATTTTGAGGCGAAATTGTTCCTTTGGGGGTTATTGCAATTTTTTTTCCATTTTGAGGCGAAATTGTTCCTTTGGGGGGTATTGCAACTTTTGGCCATTTTGAAGCGAAATTGTACCTTTGGGGGGGTATTGCAATTTTTGGCCATTTTGAAGCGAAATTGTTCCTTTGGGGGGTATTGCAACTTTTGGCCATATTGAAGCGAAATTGTTCCTTTCGGGAAGGTATTACAATTTTTGGCCATTTTGAGGCGAAATTGTTCCTTTGGGGGGGTATTACAATTTTTTGCCATTTTGAGGCGAAATTGTTTCTTTGGGGGGGTATTGCAACTTTTGGCCATTTAGAAGCGAAATTGTTCCTTTCGGGGGGGCATTGCAACTTTTCGGCATTTTGAGGCAAAATTGTTCCTTTGGGGGGGTATTGCAATTTTTTGCCATTTTGAGGCGAAATTGTTCCTTTGGGGGGGTATTGCAACTTTTGGCCATTTTGAGGCGAAATTGTTCCTTTGGCGGGGTATTGCAATTTTTTTTCCATTTTGAGGCGAAATTGTTCCTTTGGGGGGGTATTGCAATTTTTTGCCATTTTGAGGCGAAATTGTTTCTTTGGGGGGGTATTGCAACTTTTGGCCATTTTGAAGCGAAATTGTTCCTTTGGGGGGTATTGCAATTTTTTGCCATTTTGAGGCGAAATTGTTCCTTTGGGGGGGTATTGCAACTTTTGGCCATTTTGAAGCGAAATTGTTCCTTTCGGGGGGGTATTGAAACTTTTCGGCATTTTGAGGCGAAATTGTTCCTTTGGGGTGGTATTGCAATTTTTTTTCCATTTTGAGGCGAAATTGTTCCTTTCGGGGGGTATTGCAACTTTTCGGCATTTTGAGGCGAAATTGTTCCTTTGGGGGGGTATTGCAACTTTTGGCCATTTTGAAGCGAAATTGTTCCTTTGGGGGGTATTGCAATTTTTTGCCATTTTGAGGCAAAATTGTTCCTTTGGGGGGGTATTGCAACTTTTGGCCATTTTGAAGCGAAATTGTTCCTTTCGGGGGTTATTGCAACTTTTCGGCATTTTGAGGTGAAATTGTTCCTTTGGGGGGGTATTGCAATTTTTTGCCATTTTGAGGCGAAATTGTTTCTTTGGGGGGGTATTGCAACTTTTGGCCATTTTGAAGCGAAATTGTTCCTTTTGGGGGGTATTGCAACTTTTGGCCATTTTGAAGCGAAATTGTTCCTTTGGGGGGTATTGCAACTTTTCGGCATTTTGAAGCTAAATTGTTCCTTTGGGGGGGTATTGCAATTTTTTTCCATTTTGAGGCGAAATTGTTCCTTTGGGGGGGTATTGCAACTTTTGGCCATTTTGAAGCGAAATTGTTCCTTTGGGGGGTATTGCAACTTTTGGCCATTTTAAAGCGAAATTGTTCCTTTCGGGGGGTATTGAAACTTTTCGGCATTTTGAGGCGAAATTGTTCCTTTCGGGGGGTATTGCAATTTTTTTCCATTTTAAGGCGAAATTGTTCCTTTGGGGGGGTATTGCAACTTTTGGCCATTTTGAAGCGAAATTGTTCCTTTGGGGGGGTATTGCAATTTTTTGCCATTTTGAGGCGAAATTGTTCCTTTGGGGGGGTATTGCAACTTTTGGCCATTTTGAAGCGAAATTGTTCTTTTCGGGGGGTATTGAAACTTTTTGGCATTTTGAGGCGAAATTGTTCCTTTGGGGGGGTATTGCAATTTTTTTTCCATTTTGAGGCGAAATTGTTCCTTTGGGGGGCATTGCAATTTTTTTTCCATTTTGAAGCAAAATTGTTCCTTTGGGGGGGTATTGCAACTTTTCGGCATTTTGAAGCGAAATTGTTCCTTTGGGGGGGTATTGCAACTTTTGGCCATTTTGAAGCAAAATTGTTCCTTTGGGGGGGTATTGCAACCTTTGGCCATTTTGAAGCGAAATTGTTCCTTTCGGGGGGTATTGAAACTTTTCGGCATTTTGAGGCGAAATTGTTCCTTTGGGGTGGTATTGCAATTTTTTTTCCATTTTGAGGCGAAATTGTTCCTTTGGGGGGGTATTGCAACTTTTGGCCATTTTGAAGCGAAATTGTTCCTTTCGGGGGGTATTGCAACTTTTCGGCAATTTGAGGCGAAATTGTTCCTTTGGGGGGGGGTATTGCAACTTTTGGCCATTTTGAAGCGAAATTGTTCCTTTGGGGTGTATTGCAATTTTTTGCCATTTTGATGCGAAATTGTTCCTTTGGGGGTATTGCAATTTTTTGCCATTTTGAGGCGAAATTGTTCCTTTGGGGGGTATTGCAACTTTTCGGCATTTTGAAGCGAAATTGTTCCTTTGGGGGGTATTGCAACTTTTGGCCATTTTGAAGCGAAATTGTTCCTTTGGGGGGTATTGCAATTTTTTGCCATTTTGAGGCGAAATTGTTCCTTTGGGGGGGTATTGCAACTTTTGGCCATATTGAAGCGAAATTGTTCCTTTGGGGGGGTATTACAATTTTTGGCCATTTTGAGGCGAAATTGTTCCTTTGGGGGGGTATTGCAATTTTTTGCCATTTTGAGGCGAAATTGTTTCTTTGGGGGGGTATTGCAACTTTTGGCCATATTGAAGCGAAATGTTCCTTTGGGGGGGTATTACAATTTTTGGCCATTTTGAGGCAAAATTGTTCCTTTGGGGGGGTATTGCAATTTTTTGCCATTTTGAGGCGAAATTGTTCCTTTGGGGGGGTATTGCAACTTTTGGCCATTTTGAAGCGAAATTGTTCCTTTCGGGGGGTATTGAAACTTTTCGGCATTTTGAGGCGAAATTGTTCCTTTGGGGTGGTATTGCAATTTTTTTTCCATTTTGAGGCGAAATTGTTCCTTTGGGGGGGTATTGCAACTTTTGGCCATTTTGAAGCGAAATTGTTCCTTTCGGGGGGTATTGCAACTTTTCGGCAATTTGAGGCGAAATTGTTCCTTTGGGGGGGGTATTGCAACTTTTGGCCATTTTGAAGCGAAATTGTTCCTTTGGGGTGTATTGCAATTTTTTGCCATTTTGAGGCGAAATTGTTCCTTTGGGGGGTATTGCAATTTTTTTTCCATTTTGAGGCGAAATTGTTCCTTTGGGGGGGTATTGCAACTTTTCGGCATTTTGAAGCTAAATTGTTCCTTTGGGGGGGTATTGCAACTTTTGGCCATTTTGAAGCGAAATTGTTCCTTTGGGGGGGTATTGCAACTTTTGGCCATTTTGAAGCGAAATTGTTCCTTTGGGGGGGGTATTGCAATTTTTTGCCATTTTGAGGCGAAATTGTTCCTTTGGGGGGGTATTGCAACTTTTGGCCATTTTGAAGCGAAATTGTTCCTTTCGGTGGGGTATTGAAACTTTTCGGCATTTTGAGGCGAAATTGTTCCTTTGGGGTGGTATTGCAATTTTTTTTCCATTTTGAGGCGAAATTGTTCCTTTGGGGGGTATTGCAACTTTTGGCCATTTTGAAGCGAAATTGTTCCTTTCGGGGGGTATTGAAACTTTTCAGCATTTTGAGGCGAAATTGTTCCTTTTGGGGGGTATTGCAATTTTTTTTCATTTTGAGGCGAAATTGTTCCTTTGGGGGGGGTATTGCAACTTTTGGCCATTTTGAAGCGAAATTGTTCCTTTGGGGGGTATTGCAATATTTTGCCATTTTGAGGCGAAATTGTTCCTTTGGGGGGTATTGCAACTTTTGGCCATTTTGAAGCGAAATTGTTCCTTTCGGGGGGTATTGCAACTTTTCGGCATTTTGAGGCGAAATTGTTCCTTTGGGGGTTATTGCAATTTTTTTTCCATTTTGAGGCGAAATTGTTCCTTTGGGGGGTATTGCAACTTTTGGCCATTTTGAAGCGAAATTGTACCTTTGGGGGGGTATTGCAATTTTTGGCCATTTGGAAGCGAAATTGTTCCTTTGGGGGGTATTGCAACTTTTGGCCATATTGAAGCGAAATTGTTCCTTTCGGGAAGGTATTACAATTTTTGGCCATTTTGAGGCGAAATTGTTCCTTTGGGGGGGTATTGCAACTTTTGGCCATTTAGAAGCGAAATTGTTCCTTTCGGGGGGGCATTGCAACTTTTCGGCATTTTGAGGCAAAATTGTTCCTTTGGGGGGGTATTGCAATTTTTTGCCATTTTGAGGCGAAATTGTTCCTTTGGGGGGGTATTGCAACTTTTGGCCATTTTGAGGCGAAATTGTTCCTTTGGCGGGGTATTGCAATTTTTTGCCATTTTGAGGCGAAATTGTTTCTTTGGGGGGGTATTGCAACTTTTGGCCATTTTGAAGCGAAATTATTCCTTTGGGGGGGTATTGCAATTTTTTGCCATTTTGAGGCGAAATTGTTCCTTTGGGGGGGTATTGCAACTTTTGGCCATTTTGAAGCGAAATTGTTCCTTTCGGGGGGGTATTGAAACTTTTCGGCATTTTGAGGCGAAATTGTTCCTTTGGGGTGGTATTGCAATTTTTTTTCCATTTTGAGGCGAAATTGTTCCTTTGGGGGGGTATTGCAACTTTTGGCCATTTTGAAGCGAAATTGTTCCTTTCGGGGGTTATTGCAACTTTTCGGCATTTTGAGGTGAAATTGTTCCTTTGGGGGGGTATTGCAATTTTTTGCCATTTTGAGGCGAAATTGTTTCTTTGGGGGGGTATTGCAACTTTTGGCCATTTTGAAGCGAAATTGTTCCTTTGGGGGGTATTGCAACTTTTCGGCATTTTGAAGCTAAATTGTTCCTTTGGGGGGGTATTGCAATTTTTTTCCATTTTGAGGCGAAATTGTTCCTTTGGGGGGGTATTGCAACTTTTGGCCATTTTGAAGCGAAATTGTTCCTTTGGGGGGTATTGCAACTTTTGCCATTTTAAAGCGAAATTGTTCCTTTCGGGGGGTATTGAAACTTTTCGGCATTTTGAGGCGAAATTGTTCCTTTGGGGGGGTATTGCAATTTTTTTCCATTTTGAGGCGAAATTGTTCCTTTGGGGGGGTATTGCAACTTTTGGCCATTTTGAAGCGAAATTGTTCCTTTGGGGGGTATTGCAACTTTTGGCCATTTTAAAGCGAAATTGTTCCTTTCGGGGGGTATTGAAACTTTTCGGCATTTTGAGGCGAAATTGTTCCTTTGGGGGGGTATTGCAATTTTTTTTCCATTTTGAGGCGAAATTGTTCCTTTGGGGGGGTATTGCAACTTTTCGGCATTTTGAAGCGAAATTGTTCCTTTGGGGGGGTATTGCAATTTTTTTCCATTTTGAGGCGAAATTTTTCCTTTGGGGGGGTATTGCAACTTTTGGCCATTTTGAAGCGAAATTGTTCCTTTCAGGGGGTATTGCAACTTTTCTCCATTTTGAGGCGAAATTGTTCCTTTGGGGGGGTTTTGCAACTTTTGGCCATTTTGAAGCGAAATTGTTCCTTTCGGGGGGTATTGAAACTTTTCGGCATTTTGAGGCGAAATTGTTACTTGGGGGGGTATTGCAATTTTTTTTCCATTTTGAGGCGAAATTGTTCCTTTGGGGGGTATTGCAACTTTTCGGCATTTTGAAGCGAAATTGTTCCTTTGGGGGGGTATTGCAATTTTTTTTCCATTTTGAGGCGAAATTGTTCCTTTGGGGGGTATTGCAACTTTTCGGCATTTTGAAGCGAAATTGTTCCTTTGGGGGGGTATTGCAATTTTTTTCCATTTTGAGGCGAAATTGTTCCTTTGGGGGGGTATTGCAACTTTTGGCCATTTTGAAGCGAAATTGTTCCTTTCGGGGGGTATTGCAATTTTTTGCCATTTTAAGGCGAAATTGTTCCTTTGGGGGGGTATTGCAACTTTTGGCCATTTTGAAGCGAAATTGTTCCTTTGGGGGGGGTATTGCAATTTTTTGCCATTTTGAGGCGAAATTGTTCCTTTGGGGGGGTATTGCAACTTTTGGCCATTTTGAAGCGAAATTGTTCCTTTGGGGGGGTATTGCAATTTTTTTTCCATTTTGAGGCGAAATTTTTCCTTTGGGGGGCATTGCAATTTTTTTTCCATTTTGAAGCAAAATTGTTCCTTTGGGGGGGTATTGCAACTTTTCGGCATTTTGAAGCGAAATTGTTCCTTTGGGGGGGTATTGCAACTTTTGGCCATTTTGAAGCAAAATTGTTCCTTTGGGGGGGTATTGCAACCTTTGGCCATTTTGAAGCGAAATTGTTCCTTTCGTTGGGTATTGGAACTTTTCGGCATTTTGAGGCGAAAATGTTCCTTTGGGGGGGTATTGCAACTTTTGGCCATTTTGAAGCGAAATTGATCCTTTGGGGGGTATTGCAATTTTTTGCCATTTTGAGGCGAAATTGTTCCTTTGGAGGGGTATTGAAACTTTTCGGCATTTTGAGGCGAAATTGTTCCTTTGGGGGGTATTGCAATATTTTGCCATTTTGAGGCGAAATTGTTCCTTTGGGGGGTATTGCAACTTTTGGCCATTTTGAAGCGAAATTGTTCCTTTCGGGGGGTATTGCAACTTTTCGGCATTTTGAGGCGAAATTGTTCCTTTGGGGGTTATTGCAATTTTTTTTCCATTTTGAGGCGAAATTGTTCCTTTGGGGGGTATTGCAACTTTTGGCCATTTTGAAGCGAAATTGTACCTTTGGGGGGGTATTGCAATTTTTGGCCATTTTGAAGCGAAATTGTTCCTTTGGGGGGTATTGCAACTTTTGGCCATATTGAAGCGAAATTGTTCCTTTCGGGAAGGTATTACAATTTTTGGCCATTTTGAGGCGAAATTGTTCCTTTGGGGGGGTATTGCAACTTTTGGCCATTTAGAAGCGAAATTGTTCCTTTCGGGGGGGCATTGCAACTTTTCGGCATTTTGAGGCGAAATTGTTACTTTGGGGGGGTATTGCAATTTTTTTTCCATTTTGAGGCGAAATTGTTCCTTTGGGGGGTATTGCAACTTTTCGGCATTTTGAAGCGAAATTGTTCCTTTGGGGGGGTATTGCAATTTTTTTCCATTTTGAGGCGAAATTGTTCCTTTGGGGGGGTATTGCAACTTTTGGCCATTTTGAAGCAAAATTGTTCCTTTCGGGGGGTATTGCAATTTTTTTCCATTTTAAGGCGAAATTGTTCCTTTGGGGGGGTATTGCAACTTTTGGCCATTTTGAAGCGAAATTGTTCCTTTGGGGGGGTATTGCAATTTTTTGCCATTTTGAGGCGAAATTGTTCCTTTGGGGGGGTATTGCAACTTTTGGCCATTTTGAAGCGAAATTGTTCTTTTCGGGGGGTATTGAAACTTTTTGGCATTTTGAGGCGAAATTGTTCCTTTGGGGGGGTATTGCAATTTTTTTTCCATTTTGAAGCAAAATTGTTCCTTTGGGGGGGTATTGCAACTTTTCGGCATTTTGAAGCGAAATTGTTCCTTTGGGGGGGTATTGCAACTTTTGGCCATTTTGAAGCAAAATTGTTCCTTTGGGGGGGTATTGCAACCTTTGGCCATTTTGAAGCGAAATTGTTCCTTTCGGGGGGTATTGAAACTTTTCGGCATTTTGAGGCGAAATTGTTCCTTTGGGGTGGTATTGCAATTTTTTTTCCATTTTGAGGCGAAATTGTTCCTTTGGGGGGGTATTGCAACTTTTGGCCATTTGGAAGCGAAATTGTTCCTTTCGGGGGGTATTGCAACTTTTCGGCAATTTGAGGCGAAATTGTTCCTTTGGGGTGTATTGCAATTTTTTGCCATTTTGAGGCGAAATTGTTCCTTTGGGGGTATTGCAATTTTTTGCCATTTTGAGGCGAAATTGTTCCTTTGGGGGGTATTGCAACTTTTCGGCATTTTGAAGCGAAATTGTTCCTTTGGGGGGTATTGCAACTTTTGGCCATTTTGAAGCGAAATTGTTCCTTTGGGGGGTATTGCAATTTTTTGCCATTTTGAGGCGAAATTGTTCCTTTGGGGGGGTATTGCAACTTTTGGCCATATTGAAGCGAAATTGTTCCTTTGGGGGGGTATTACAATTTTTGGCCATTTTGAGGCGAAATTGTTCCTTTGGGGGGGTATTGCAATTTTTTGCCATTTTGAGGCGAAATTGTTTCTTTGGGGGGGTATTGCAACTTTTGGCCATATTGAAGCGAAATTGTTCCTTTGGGGGGGTATTACAATTTTTGGCCATTTTGAGGCAAAATTGTTCCTTTGGGGGGGTATTGCAATTTTTTGCCATTTTGAGGCGAAATTGTTCCTTTGGGGGGGTATTGCAACTTTTGGCCATTTTGAAGCGAAATTGTTCCTTTCGGGGGTTATTGAAACTTTTCGGCATTTTGAGGCGAAATTGTTCCTTTGGGGTGGTATTGCAATTTTTTTTCCATTTTGAGGCGAAATTGTTCCTTTGGGGGGGTATTGCAACTTTTGGCAATTTTGAAGCGAAATTGTTCCTTTCGGGGGGTATTGCAACTTTTCGGCAATTTGAGGCGAAATTGTTCCTTTGGGGGGGGTATTGCAACTTTTGGCCATTTTGAAGCGAAATTGTTCCTTTGGGGTGTATTGCAATTTTTTGCCATTTTGAGGCGAAATTGTTCCTTTGGGGGGTATTGCAATTTTTTTTCCATTTTGAGGCGAAATTGTTCCTTTGGGGGGGTATTGCAACTTTTCGGCATTTTGAAGCTAAATTGTTCCTTTGGGGGGGTATTGCAACTTTTGGCCATTTTGAAGCGAAATTGTTCCTTTGGGGGGGTATTGCAACTTTTGGCCATTTTGAAGCGAAATTGTTCCTTTGGGGGGGTATTGCAATTTTTTGCCATTTTGAGGCGAAATTGTTCCTTTGGGGGGGTATTGCAACTTTTGGCCATTTTGAAGCGAAATTGTTCCTTTCGGTGGGGTATTGAAACTTTTCGGCATTTTGAGGCGAAATTGTTCCTTTGGGGTGGTATTGCAATTTTTTTTCCATTTTGAGGCGAAATTGTTCCTTTGGGGGGTATTGCAACTTTTGGCCATTTTGAAGCGAAATTGTTCCTTTCGGGGGGTATTGAAACTTTTCAGCATTTTGAGGCGAAATTGTTCCTTTTGGGGGGTATTGCAATTTTTTTTCATTTTGAGGCGAAATTGTTCCTTTGGGGGGGGTATTGCAACTTTTGGCCATTTTGAAGCGAAATTGTTCCTTTGGGGGGTATTGCAATATTTTGCCATTTTGAGGCGAAATTGTTCCTTTGGGGGGTATTGCAACTTTTGGCCATTTTGAAGCGAAATTGTTCCTTTCGGGGGGTATTGCAACTTTTCGGCATTTTGAGGCGAAATTGTTCCTTTGGGGGTTATTGCAATTTTTTTTCCATTTTGAGGCGAAATTGTTCCTTTGGGGGGTATTGCAACTTTTGGCCATTTTGAAGCGAAATTGTACCTTTGGGGGGGTATTGCAATTTTTGGCCATTTGGAAGCGAAATTGTTCCTTTGGGGGGTATTGCAACTTTTGGCCATATTGAAGCGAAATTGTTCCTTTCGGGAAGGTATTACAATTTTTGGCCATTTTGAGGCGAAATTGTTCCTTTGGGGGGGTATTGCAACTTTTGGCCATTTAGAAGCGAAATTGTTCCTTTCGGGGGGGCATTGCAACTTTTCGGCATTTTGAGGCAAAATTGTTCCTTTGGGGGGTATTGCAATTTTTTGCCATTTTGAGGCGAAATTGTTCCTTTGGGGGGGTATTGCAACTTTTGGCCATTTTGAGGCGAAATTGTTCCTTTGGCGGGGTATTGCAATTTTTTGCCATTTTGAGGCGAAATTGTTTCTTTGGGGGGGTATTGCAACTTTTGGCCATTTTGAAGCGAAATTATTCCTTTGGGGGGGTATTGCAATTTTTTGCCATTTTGAGGCGAAATTGTTCCTTTGGGGGGGTATTGCAACTTTTGGCCATTTTGAAGCGAAATTGTTCCTTTCGGGGGGGTATTGAAACTTTTCGGCATTTTGAGGCGAAATTGTTCCTTTGGGGTGGTATTGCAATTTTTTTTCCATTTTGAGGCGAAATTGTTCCTTTGGGGGGGTATTGCAACTTTTGGCCATTTTGAAGCGAAATTGTTCCTTTCGGGGGTTATTGCAACTTTTCGGCATTTTGAGGTGAAATTGTTCCTTTGGGGGGGTATTGCAATTTTTTGCCATTTTGAGGCGAAATTGTTTCTTTGGGGGGGTATTGCAACTTTTGGCCATTTTGAAGCGAAATTGTTCCTTTGGGGGGTATTGCAACTTTTCGGCATTTTGAAGCTAAATTGTTCCTTTGGGGGGGTATTGCAATTTTTTTCCATTTTGAGGCGAAATTGTTCCTTTGGGGGGGTATTGCAACTTTTGGCCATTTTGAAGCGAAATTGTTCCTTTGGGGGGTATTGCAACTTTTGCCATTTTAAAGCGAAATTGTTCCTTTCGGGGGGTATTGAAACTTTTCGGCATTTTGAGGCGAAATTGTTCCTTTGGGGGGGTATTGCAATTTTTTTCCATTTTGAGGCGAAATTGTTCCTTTGGGGGGGTATTGCAACTTTTGGCCATTTTGAAGCGAAATTGTTCCTTTGGGGGGTATTGCAACTTTTGGCCATTTTAAAGCGAAATTGTTCCTTTCGGGGGGTATTGAAACTTTTCGGCATTTTGAGGCGAAATTGTTCCTTTGGGGGGGTATTGCAATTTTTTTTCCATTTTGAGGCGAAATTGTTCCTTTGGGGGGGTATTGCAACTTTTCGGCATTTTGAAGCGAAATTGTTCCTTTGGGGGGGTATTGCAATTTTTTTCCATTTTGAGGCGAAATTTTTCCTTTGGGGGGGTATTGCAACTTTTGGCCATTTTGAAGCGAAATTGTTCCTTTCAGGGGGTATTGCAACTTTTCTCCATTTTGAGGCGAAATTGTTCCTTTGGGGGGGTTTTGCAACTTTTGGCCATTTTGAAGCGAAATTGTTCCTTTCGGGGGGTATTGAAACTTTTCGGCATTTTGAGGCGAAATTGTTACTTTGGGGGGGTATTGCAATTTTTTTTCCATTTTGAGGCGAAATTGTTCCTTTGGGGGGTATTGCAACTTTTCGGCATTTTGAAGCGAAATTGTTCCTTTGGGGGGGTATTGCAATTTTTTTCCATTTTGAGGCGAAATTGTTCCTTTGGGGGGGTATTGCAACTTTTGGCCATTTTGAAGCGAAATTGTTCCTTTCGGGGGGTATTGCAATTTTTTGCCATTTTAAGGCGAAATTGTTCCTTTGGGGGGGTATTGCAACTTTTGGCCATTTTGAAGCGAAATTGTTCCTTTGGGGGGGGTATTGCAATTTTTTGCCATTTTGAGGCGAAATTGTTCCTTTGGGGGGGTATTGCAACTTTTGGCCATTTTGAAGCGAAATTGTTCCTTTCGGGGGGTATTGAAACTTTTTGGCATTTTGAGGCGAAATTGTTCCTTTGGGGGGGTATTGCAATTTTTTTTCCATTTTGAGGCGAAATTTTTCCTTTGGGGGGCATTGCAATTTTTTTTCCATTTTGAAGCAAAATTGTTCCTTTGGGGGGGTATTGCAACTTTTCGGCATTTTGAAGCGAAATTGTTCCTTTGGGGGGGTATTGCAACTTTTGGCCATTTTGAAGCAAAATTGTTCCTTTGGGGGGGTATTGCAACCTTTGGCCATTTTGAAGCGAAATTGTTCCTTTCGTTGGGTATTGGAACTTTTCGGCATTTTGAGGCGAAAATGTTCCTTTGGGGGGGTATTGCAACTTTTGGCCATTTTGAAGCGAAATTGATCCTTTGGGGGGTATTGCAATTTTTTGCCATTTTGAGGCGAAATTGTTCCTTTGGAGGGGTATTGAAACTTTTCGGCATTTTGAGGCGAAATTGTTCCTTTGGGGGGTATTGCAATATTTTGCCATTTTGAGGCGAAATTGTTCCTTTGGGGGGTATTGAAACTTTTGGCCATTTTGAAGCGAAATTGTTCCTTTCGGGGGGTATTGCAACTTTTCGGCATTTTGAGGCGAAATTGTTCCTTTGGGGGTTATTGCAATTTTTTTTCCATTTTGAGGCGAAATTGTTCCTTTGGGGGGTATTGCAACTTTTGGCCATTTTGAAGCGAAATTGTACCTTTGGGGGGGTATTGCAATTTTTGGCCATTTTGAAGCGAAATTGTTCCTTTGGGGGGTATTGCAACTTTTGGCCATATTGAAGCGAAATTGTTCCTTTCGGGAAGGTATTACAATTTTTGGCCATTTTGAGGCGAAATTGTTCCTTTGGGGGGGTATTGCAACTTTTGGCCATTTAGAAGCGAAATTGTTCCTTTCGGGGGGGCATTGCAACTTTTCGGCATTTTGAGGCAAAATTGTTCCTTTGGGGGGGTATTGCAATTTTTTGCCATTTTGAGGCGAAATTGTTCCTTTGGGGGGGTATTGCAACTTTTGGCCATTTTGAGGCGAAATTGTTCCTTTGGCGGGGTATTGCAATTTTTTTTCCATTTTGAGGCGAAATTGTTCCTTTGGGGGGGTATTGCAATTTTTTGCCATTTTGAGGCGAAATTGTTTCTTTGGGGGGGTATTGCAACTTTTGGCCATTTTGAAGCGAAATTATTCCTTTGGGGGGGTATTGCAATTTTTTGCCATTTTGAGGCGAAATTGTTCCTTTGGGGGGGTATTGCAACTTTTGGCCATTTTGAAGCGAAATTGTTCCTTTCGGGGGGGTATTGAAACTTTTCGGTATTTTGAGGCGAAATTGTTCCTTTGGGGTGGTATTGCAATTTTTTTTCCATTTTGAGGCGAAATTGTTCCTTGGGGGGGTATTGCAACTTTTGGCCATTTTGAAGCGAAATTGTTCCTTTCGGGGGTTATTGCAACTTTTCGGCATTTTGAGGTGAAATTGTTCCTTTGGGGGGGTATTGCAATTTTTTGCCATTTTGAGGCGAAATTGTTTCTTTGGGGGGGTATTGCAACTTTTGGCCATTTTGAAGCGAAATTGTTCCTTTTGGGGGGTATTGCAACTTTTGGCCATTTTGAAGCGAAATTGTTCCTTTGGGGGGTATTGCAACTTTTCGGCATTTTGAAGCTAAATTGTTCCTTTGGGGGGGTATTGCAATTTTTTTCCATTTTGAGGCGAAATTGTTCCTTTGGGGGGGTATTGCAACTTTTGGCCATTTTGAAGCGAAATTGTTCCTTTGGGGGGTATTGCAACTTTTGGCCATTTTAAAGCGAAATTGTTCCTTTCGGGGGGTATTGAAACTTTTCGGCATTTTGAGGCGAAATTGTTCCTTTGGGGGGGTATTGCAATTTTTTTCCATTTTGAGGCGAAATTGTTCCTTTGGGGGGGTATTGCAACTTTTGGCCATTTTGAAGCGAAATTGTTCCTTTGGGGGGTATTGCAACTTTTGGCCATTTTAAAGCGAAATTGTTCCTTTCGGGGGGTATTGAAACTTTTCGGCATTTTGAGGCGAAATTGTTCCTTTGGGGGGGTATTGCAATTTTTTTTCCATTTTGAGGCGAAATTGTTCCTTTGGGGGGGTATTGCAACTTTTCGGCATTTTGAAGCGAAATTGTTCCTTTGGGGGGTATTGCAATTTTTTTCCATTTTGAGGCGAAATTTTTCCTTTGGGGGGGTATTGCAACTTTTGGCCATTTTGAAGCGAAATTGTTCCTTTCAGGGGGTATTGCAACTTTTCTCCATTTTGAGGCGAAATTGTTCCTTTGGGGGGGTTTTGCAACTTTTGGCCATTTTGAAGCGAAATTGTTCCTTTCGGGGGGTATTGAAACTTTTCGGCATTTTGAGGCGAAATTGTTACTTTGGGGGGGTATTGCAATTTTTTTTCCATTTTGAGGCGAAATTGTTCCTTTGGGGGGTATTGCAACTTTTCGGCATTTTGAAGCGAAATTGTTCCTTTGGGGGGGTATTGCAATTTTTTTCCATTTTGAGGCGAAATTGTTCCTTTGGGGGGGTATTGCAACTTTTGGCCATTTTGAAGCGAAATTGTTCCTTTCGGGGGGTATTGCAATTTTTTGCCATTTTAAGGCGAAATTGTTCCTTTGGGGGGGTATTAGAACTTTTGGCCATTTTGAAGCGAAATTGTTCCTTTGGGGGGGTATTGCAATTTTTTGCCATTTTGAGGCGAAATTGTTCCTTTGGGGGGGTATTGCAACTTTTGGCCATTTTGAAGCGAAATTGTTCCTTTCGGGGGGTATTGAAACTTTTTGGCATTTTGAGGCGAAATTGTTCCTTTGGGGGGGTATTGCAATTTTTTTTCCATTTTGAGGCGAAATTTTTCCTTTGGGGGGCATTGCAATTTTTTTTCCATTTTGAAGCAAAATTGTTCCTTTGGGGGGGTATTGCAACTTTTCGGCATTTTGAAGCGAAATTGTTCCTTTGGGGGGGTATTGCAACTTTTGGCCATTTTGAAGCAAAATTGTTCCTTTGGGGGGGTATTGCAACCTTTGGCCATTTTGAAGCGAAATTGTTCCTTTCGTTGGGTATTGGAACTTTTCGGCATTTTGAGGCGAAAATGTTCCTTTGGGGGGGTATTGCAATTTTTTGCCATTTTGAGGCGAAATTGTTCCTTTGGGGGGGTATTGCAACTTTCCGGCATTTTGAGGCGAAATTGTTCCTTTGGGGGGTATTGCAATTTTTTGCCATTTTGAGGCGAAATTGTTCCTTTGGGGGGGTATTGCAACTTTTCGGCATTTTGAAGTGAAATTGTTCCTTTGGTAGGGTATTGCAATTTTTTTTCCATTTTGCGGCGAAATTGTTCCTTTTGGGGGGGTATTGCAACTTTTGGCCATTTTGTAGCGAAATTGTTCCTTTGGGGGGTATTGCAACTTTTTGGCATTTTGAGGCGAAATTGTTCCTTTGGGGCGGTATTGCAACTTTTGGCCATTTTGAAGCGAAATTGTTCCTTTCGGGGGGTATTGAAACTTTTCGGCATTTTGAGGCGAAATTGTTCCTTTGGGGGGGTATTGCAATTTTTTTTCCATTTTGAGGCGAAATTGTTCCTTTGGGGGGGTATTGCAACTTTTGGCCATTTTGAAGCGAAATTGTTCCTTTGGGGGGGTATTGCAACTTTTCGGCATTTTGAAGCGAAATTGTTCCTTTGGGGGGGTATTGCAATTTTTTTCCATTTTGAGGCGAAATTGTTCCTTTGGGGGGGTATTGCAACTTTTGGCCATTTTGAAGCGAAATTGTTCCTTTCGGGGGGTATTGCAACTTTTCGGCATTTTGAGGCGTAATTGTTCCTTTGGGGGGTATTGCAACTTTTGGCCATTTTGAAGCGAAATTGTTCCTTTCGGGGGTATTGCAACTTTTCGGCATTTTGAGGCGAAATTGTTCCTTTGGGGGGTATTGCAATTTTTTTTCCATTTTGAGGCGAAATTGTTCCTTTGGGGGGGTATTGCAACTTTTGGCCATTTTGAAGCGAAATTGTTCCTTTCGGGGGGTATTGAAACTTTTCGGCATTTTGAGGCGAAATTGTTCCTTTGGGGTGGTATTGCAATTTTTTTTCCATTTTGAGGCGAAATTGTTCCTTTGGGGGCGTATTGCAACTTTTGGCCATTTTGAAGCGAAATTGTTCCTTTCGGGGGGTATTGCAACTTTTCGGCAATTTGAGGCGAAATTGTTCCTTTGGGGGGGTATTGCAACTTTTGGCCATTTTGAAGCGAAATTGTTCCTTTGGGGTGTATTGCAATTTTTTGCCATTTTGAGGCGAAATTGTTCCTTTGGGGGGTATTGCAATTTTTTGCCATTTTGAGGCGAAATTCTTCCTTTGGGGGGGTATTGCAACTTTTCGGCATTTTGAGGCGAAATTGTTCCTTTGGTGGGGTATTGCAATTTTTTTTCCATTTTGAGGCGAAATTGTTCCTTTGGGGGGGTATTGCAACTTTTCGACATTTTGAAGCTAAATTGTTCCTTTGGGGGGGTATTGCAATTTTTTTCCATTTTGAGGCGAAATTGTTCCTTTGGGGGGGTATTGCAACTTTTGGCCATTTTGAAGCAAAATTGTTCCTTTGGGGGGTATTGCAACTTTTGGCCATTTTAAAGCGAAATTGTTCCTTTCGGGGGGTATTGAAACTTTTCGGCATTTTGAGGCGAAATTGTTCCTTTGGGGGGTTATTGCAATTTTTTTTCCATTTTGAGGCGAAATTGTTCCTTTGGTGGGGTATTGCAATTTTTTTCCATTTTGAGGCGAAATTGTTCCTTTGGCGGGGTATTGCAACTTTTGGCCATTTTGAAGCGAAATTGTTCCTTTCGGGGGGTATTGCAACTTTTCGGCATTTTGAGGCGAAATTGTTCCTTTGGGGGGGTATTGCAATTTTTTTTCCTTTTTGAGGCGAAATTGTTCCTTTGGGGGGGTATTGCAATTTTTTGCCATTTTGAGGTGAAATTGTTCCTTTGGGGGGGTATTGCAACTTTTGGCCATATTGAAGCAAAATTGTTCCTTTGGGGGCGTATTACAATTTTTGGCCATTTTGAGGCGAAATTGTTCCTTTGGGGGGGGGGTATTGCAATTTTTTGCCATTTTGAGGCGAAATTGTTGCTTTGGGGGGGTATTGCATCTTTTGGCCATTTTGAAGCGAAATTGTTCCTTTGGGGGGGTATTGCAATTTTTTTTCTATTTTGAGGCTAAATTGTTCCTTTGGGGGGGTATTGCAACTTTTGGCCATTTTGAAGCGAAATTGTTCCTTTCGGGGGGTATTGAAACTTTTCGGCATTTTGAAGCGAAATTGTTCCTTTGGGGGGGTATTGCAATTTTTTTCTATTTTGAGGCGAAATTGTTCCTTTGGGGGGGTATTGCAACTTTTGGCCATTTTGAAGCGAAATTGTTCCTTTCGGGGGGTATTGAAACTTTTCGGCATTTTGAGGCGAAATTGTTCCTTTGGGGGGGTATTGCAATTTTTTTTCCATTTTGAGGCGAAATTGTTCCTTTGGGGGGGTATTGCAACTTTTGGCCATTTTGAAGCGAAATTGTTCCTTTGGGGGTATTGCAACTTTTCGGCATTTTGAAGCGAAATTGTTCCTTTGGGGGGGTATTGCAATTTTTTGCCATTTTGAGGCGAAATTGTTCCTTTGGGGGGGTATTGCAACTTTTGGCCATTTTGAAGCGAAAATGTTCCTTTGGGGGGTATTGCAATTTTTTGCCATTTTGAGGCGAAATTGTTCCTTTGGGGGGGTATTGCAACTTTTCGGCATTTTGAGGCGAAATTGTTCCTTTGGGGGGGTATTGCAATTTTTTTTCCTTTTTGAGGCGAAATTGTTCCTTTGGGGGGTATTGCAATTTTTTGCCATTTTGAGGTGAAATTGTTCCTTTGGGGGGGTATTGCAACTTTTGGCCATATTGAAGCAAAATTGTTCCTTTGGGGGCGTATTACAATTTTTGGCCATTTTGAGGCGAAATTGTTCCTTTCGGGGGGGTATTGCAATTTTTTGCCATTTTGAGGCGAAATTGTTGCTTTGGGGGGGTATTGCATCTTTTGGCCATTTTGAAGCGAAATTGTTCCTTTCGGGGGGTATTGCAACTTTTCGGCATTTTGAGGTGAAATTGTTCCTTTGGGGGGTATTGCAATTTTTTGCCATTTTGAGGCGAAATTGTTCCTTTGGGGGGTATTGCAACTTTTGGCCAATTTGAAGCGAAATTGTTCCTTTCGGGGGGTATTGTAACTTTTCGGCATTTTGAGGCGAAATTGTTCCTTTGGGGGGGTATTGCAACTTTTGGCCATTTTGAAGCGAAATTGTTCTTTAGGGGGGGGTATTGCAACTTTTCGGCATTTTGAGGCGAAATTGTTCCGTTGGGGGTGTATTGCAATTTTTTTCCCATTTTGAGGCGAAATTGTTCCTTTGGGGGGGTATTGCAACTTTTGGCCATATTGAAGCGAAATTGTTCCTTTCGGTGGGTATTGCAACTTTTCGGCATTTTGAGGCGAAATTGTTCCTTTGAGGGGGTATTGCAACTTTTGGCCATTTTGAAGCGAAATTGTTCCTTTGGGGGGGTATTGCAACTTTTGGCCATTTTGAAGCAAAATTGTTCCTTTGGGGGGGTATTACAATCTTTGGCCATTTTGAGGCGAAATTGTTCCTTTGGGGGGGTATTGCAACTTTCCGGCATTTTGAGGCAAAATTGTTCCTTTGGGGGGGTATTGCAACTTTTCGGCATTTTGAGGCGAAATTGATCCTTTGGGGGGGTATTGCAATTTTTTGCCATTTTAAGGCGAAATTGTTCCTTTGGTGGGGTATTGCAAATTTTGGCCATTTTGAAGCAAAATTGTTCCTTTGGGGGGGTATTGCAATTTTTTGCCATTTTGAGGCGAAATTGTTCCCTTGGGGGGGTATTGCAACTTTTGGCCATTTTAAGGCGAAATTGTTCCTTTGGTGGGGTATTGCAACTTTTGGCCATTTTAAAGCGAAATTGTTCCTTTGGGGGGTATTGCAATTTTTTGCCATTTTGAGGCGAAATTGTTCCTTTGGGGGGGTATTGCAACTTTGGCCATTTTTAAGCGAAATTGTTCCTTTGGGGGGGTATTGCAATTTTTTGCCATTTTGAGGCGAAATTGTTCCTTTGGGGGGTATTGCAACTTTTGGCCGTTTTGAAGCGAAATTGTTCCTTTGGGGGGGTATTGCAATTTTTTGCCATTTTGAGGCGAAATTGTTCCTTTGGGGGGGTATTGCAATTTTTTGCCATTTTGAGGTGAAATTGTTCCTTTGGGGGGGTATTGCAACTTTTGGCCATTTTGAAACTAAATTGTTCCCTTCGGGGGGTATTGGAACTTTTCGGCATTTAGAAGCGAAATTGTTCCTTTCGGGGGGTATTGCAACTTTTCGGCATTTTGAGGCGAAATTGTTCCTTTGGGGGGGTATTGCAACTTTTGGCCATTTTGAAGCAAAATTGTTCCTTTGGGGGAATATTGCAATTTTTTGCCATTTTGAGGCGAAATATTTCCTTTGGGGGGGTGTTGCAACTTTTGGCCATTTTGAAGTGAAATTGTTCCTTTCAGGGGGTATTGCAACTTTTCGGCATTTTGAAGCGAAATTGTTACTTTGGGGGGGGAATTGCAACTTTTGGCCATTTTGAAGCGAAATTGTTCCTTTCGGGGGGTATTGCAATTTTTCGGCATTTTGAGGCGAAATTGTTCCTTTGGGGGGGTATTGCAACTTTTGGCCATTTTGAAGCGAAATTGTTCTTTAGGGGGGGTATTGCAACTTTTCGGCATTTTGAGGCGAAATTGTTCCTTTGGGGGTGTATTGCAATTTTTTCCCATTTTGAGGCGAAATTGTTCCTTTGGGGGGGTATTGCAACTTTTGGCCATATTGAAGCGAAATTGTTCCTTTGGGGGGGTATTACAACTTTTGGCCATTTTGAAGTGAATTTGTTCCTTTCGGGGGGTATTGCAACTTTTCGGCATTTTGACGCGAAATTGTTCCTTTGAGGGGGTATTGCAACTTTTGGCCATTTTGAAGCGAAATTGTTCCTTTGGGGGGGTATTGCAACTTTTGGCCATTTTGAAGCGAAATTGTTCCTTTGGGGGGGTATTACAATCTTTGGCCATTTTGAGGCGAAATTGTTCCTTTGGGGGGGTATTGCAACTTTCCGGCATTTTGAGGCAAAATTGTTCCTTTGGGGGGGTATTGCAACTTTTCGGCATTTTGAGGCGAAATTGATCCTTTGGGGGGGTATTGCAACTTTTTGCCATTTTAAGGCGAAATTGTTCCTTTGGTGGGGTATTGCAAATTTTGGCCATAGAAGCAAAATTGTTCCTTTGGGGGAGTATTGCAATTTTTTGCCATTTTGAGGCGAAATTGTTCCCTTGGGGGGGTATTGCAACTTTTAGCCATTTTAAGGCGAAATTGTTCCTTTGGTGGGGTATTGCAACTTTTGGCCATTTTGAGGCGAAATTGTTCCTTTGGGGGGGTATTGCAATTTTTTGCCATTTTGAGGCGAAATTGTTCCTTTGGGGGGTATTGCAATTTTTTGCCATTTTGAGGCGAAATTGTTCCTTTGGGGGGGTATTGCAACTTTGGCCATTTTGAAGCGAAATTGTTCCTTTGGGGGGGTATTGCAATTTTTTGCCATTTTGAGGCGAAATTGTTCCCTTGGGGGGGTATTGCAACTTTTGGCCATTTTAAGGCGAAATTGTTCCTTTGGTGGGGTATTGCAACTTTTGGCCATTTTGAGGCGAAATTGTTCCTTTGGGGGGGTATTGCAATTTTTTGCCATTTTGAGGCGAAATTGTTCCTTTGGGGGGTATTGCAATTTTTTGCCATTTTGAGGCGAAATTGTTCCTTTGGGGGGGTATTGCAACTTTGGCCATTTTGAAGCGAAATTGTTCCTTTGGGGGGGTATTGCAATTTTTTGCCATTTTGAGGCGAAATTGTTCCTTTGGGGGGGTATTGCAACTTTTGGCCATTTTGAAGCGAAATTGTTCCTTTGGGGGGGTATTGCAATTTTTTGCCATTTTGAGGCGAAATTGTTCCTTTGGGGTGGTATTGCAACTTTTGGCCATTTTGAAACGAAATTGTTCCTTTCGGGGGGTATTGGAACTTTTCGGCATTTTGAGGCGAAATTGTTCCTTTGGGGGGGTATTGCAACTTTTGGCCATTTTGAAGCGAAATTATTCCTTTGGGGGGGTATTGCAATTTTTTGCCATTTTGAGGCGAAATTGTTCCTTTGGGGGGGTATTGCAACTTTTGGCCATTTTGAAGCGAAATTGTTCCTTTGAGGGAGTATTGCAACTTTTCGGCATTTTGAGGCGAAATTGTTCCTTTGGGGGGGTATTGCAACTTTTCGGCATTTTGAGGTGAAATTGTTCCTTTGGGGGGTATTGCAATTTTTTGCCATTTTGAGGCGAAATATTTCCTTTGGGGGGTGTTGCAACTTTTGGCCATTTTGAAGCGAAATTGTTCCTTTCAGGGGGTATTGCAACTTTTCGGCATTTTGAAGCGAAATTGTTACTTTGGGGGGGGAATTGCAACTTTTCGGCATTTTGAAGCGAAATTATTCCTTTGGGGGGGTATTGCAATTTTTTTCCATTTTGAGGCGAAATTGTTCCTTTGGGGGGTATTGCAACTTTTGGCCATTTTGAAGCTAAATTGTTCCTTTCGGGGGGTATTGCAACTTTTCGGCATTTTGAGGCGAAATTGTTCCTTTGGGGGGGTATTGCAACTTTTGGCCATTTTGAAGCGAAATTGTTCCTTTCGGGGGGTATTGCAACTTTTCGGCATTTTGAGGCGAAATTGTTTCTTTGGGGGGGTATTGCAACTTTTGGCCATTTTGAAGCGAAATTGTTCCTTTGGGGGGGTATTGCAACTTTTCGGCATTTTGAGGCGAAATTGTTCCTTTGGGGGTGTATTGCAATTTGTTGCCATTTTGAGGCGAAATTGTTCCTTTGGGGGGGTATTGCAACTTTTGGCCATATTGAAGCGAAATTGTTCCTTTGGGGGGGTATTGCAACTTTCGGCCATTTTGAAGCGAAATTGTTCCTTTGGAGGGGTATTGCAACTTTTCGGCATTTTGAGGCGAAATTGTTCCTTTGGGGGGTATTGCAATTTTTTGCCATTTTGAGGCGAACTTTTTCCTTTGCGGGGGTATTGCAACTTTTGGCCATTTTGAAGCGAAATTGTTCCTTTGAGGGGGTATTGCAATTTTTTGCCATTTTGAGGCAAAATTGTTCCTTTGGGGGGGAATTGCAATTTTTTGCCATTTTGAGGCGAAATTGTTCCTTTGGGGGGGTATTGCAATTTTTTGCCATTTTGAGGCGAAATTGTTGCTATGGGGGGGTATTGCATCTTTTGGCCATTTTGAAGCGAAATTGTTCTTTTCGGGGGGTATTGCAACTTTTCGGCATTTTGAGGTGAAATTGTCCCTTTGGGGGGTATTGCAATCTTTTGCCATAATGAAGCGAAATTGTTCCTTTCGGGGGTATTGCAACTTTTCGGCATTTTGAGGCGAAATTGTTCCTTTGGGGGGGTATTGCAACTTTTGGCCATTTTGAAGCGAAATTGTTCCTTTCGGGGGGTATTGCAATTTTTTGCCATTTTGAGGCGAAATTGTTCCTTTGGGGGGTATTGCAATTTTTTGCCATTTTGAGGCGAAATTGTTGCTATGGGGGGGTATTGCATCTTTTGGCCATTTTGAAGCAAAATTGTTCCTTTCGAGGGGTATTGCAACTTTTTGGCATTTTGATGTGAAATTGTTCCTTTGGGGGGTTTTGCAATTTTTTGCCATTTTGAGGCGAAATATTTCCTTTGGGGGGGGTGTTGCAATTTTTTGCCATTTTGAGGCGAAATTGTTGCTATGGGGGGGTATTGCATCTTTTGGCCATTTTGAAGCAAAATTGTTCCTTTCGGGGGGTATTGCAACTTTTCGGCATTTTGAGGTGAAATTGTTCCTTTGGGGGGTTTTGCAATTTTTTGCCATTTTGAGGCGAAATATTTCCTTTGGGGGGGGTGTTGCAACTTTTGGCCATTTTGAAGCGAAATTGTTCCTTTCAGGGGGTATTGCAACTTTTCGGCATTTTGAAGCGAAATTGTTACTTTGGGGGGTGAATTGCAACTTTTCGTCATTTTGAAGCGAAATTATTCCTTTGGGGGGGTATTGCAATTTTTTTCCATTTTGAGGCGAAATTGTTCCTTTCAGGGGGTATTGCAACTTTTCGGCATTTTGAAGCGAAATTGTTACCTTGGGGGGGGAATTGCAACTTTTCGTCATTTTGAAGCGAAATTATTCCTTTGGGGGGTATTGCAATTTTTTTCCATTTTGAGGCGAAATTGTTCCTTTGGGGGGTATTGCAACTTTTCGGCATTTTGAGGCGAAATTGTTCCTTTGAGTGAGTATTGCAACTTTTCGGCATTTTGAGGCGAAATTGTTCCTTTGGGGGGGTATTGCAATTTTTTGCCATTTTGAGGCGAAATTGTTCCTTTGGGGGGGTATTGCAATTTTTTGCCATTTTGAGGCGAAATTGTTGCTATGGGGGGGTATTGCATCTTTTGGCCATTTTGAAGCAAAATTGTTCCTTTCGGGGGTATTGCAACTTTTCGGCATTTTGAGGTGAAATTGTTCCTTTGGGGGGTTTTGCAATTTTTTGCCATTTTGAGGCGAAAAATTTCCTTTGGGGGGGTGTTGCAACTTTTGGCCATTTTGAAGCGAAATTGTTCCTTTCAGGG
This sequence comes from Anomaloglossus baeobatrachus, assembly GCF_048569485.1. Taxonomy (NCBI): domain Eukaryota; kingdom Metazoa; phylum Chordata; class Amphibia; order Anura; family Aromobatidae; genus Anomaloglossus; species Anomaloglossus baeobatrachus. The sequence continues at coordinate 195,951,742 of NC_134361.1, forward strand.
GGTATTGCAACTTTTCGGCATTTTGAAGCGAAATTGTTACTTTGGGGCGTGAATTGCAACTTTTCGTCATTTTGAAGCGAAATTATTCCTTTGGGGGGGTATTGCAATTTTTTTCCATTTTGAGGCGAAATTGTTCCTTTGGGGGGTATTGCAACTTTTGGCCATTTTGAAGCGAAATTATTCCTTTTGGGGGGTATTGCAACTTTTCGGCATTTTGAGGCGAAATTGTTCCTTTGGGGGGGTATTGCAACTTTTGGCCATTTTGAAGCGAAATTGTTCCTTTCGGGGGGTATTGCAACTTTTCGGCATTTTGAGGCGAAATTGTTTCTTTGGGGGGGTATTGCAACTTTTGGCCATTTTGAAGCGAAATTGTTCCTTTGGGGGGGTATTGCAACTTTTCGGCATTTTGAGGCGAAATTGTTCCTTTGGGGGTGTATTGCAATTTGTTGCCATTTTGAGGCGAAATTGTTCCTTTGGGGGGGTATTGCAACTTTTGGCCATATTGAAGCAAAATTGTTCCTTTGGGGGGTATTGCAACTTTTGGCCATTTTGAAGCGAAATTGTTCCTTTGGGGGGGTATTACAATCTTTGGCCATTTTGAGGCGAAATTGTTCCTTTGGGGGGGTATTGCAACTTTCCGGCATTTTGAGGCAAAATTGTTCCTTTGGGGGGGTATTGCAACTTTTCGGCATTTTGAGGCGAAATTGATCCTTTGGGGGGGTATTGCAATTTTTTGCCATTTTAAGGCGAAATTGTTCCTTTGGTGGGGTATTGCAAATTTTGGCCATAGAAGCAAAATTGTTCCTTTGGGGGCGTATTACAATTTTTGGCCATTTTGAGGCGAAATTGTTCCTTTGGGGGGGGGTATTGCAATTTTTTGCCATTTTGAGGCGAAATTGTTGCTTTGGGGGGGTATTGCATCTTTTGGCCATTTTGAAGCGAAATTGTTCCTTTGGGGGGGTATTGCAATTTTTTTTCCATTTTGAGGCGAAATTGTTCCTTTGGGGGGGTATTGCAACTTTTGGCCATTTTGAAGCGAAATTGTTCCTTTCGGGGGGTATTGAAACTTTTCGGCATTTTGAAGCGAAATTGTTCCTTTGGGGGGGTATTGCAATTTTTTTCCATTTTGAGGCGAAATTGTTCCTTTGGGTGGGTATTGCAACTTTTGGCCATTTTGAAGCGAAATTGTTCCTTTCGGGGGGGTATTGAAACTTTTCGGCATTTTGAGGCGAAATTGTTCCTTTGGGGGGGTATTGCAATTTTTTTTCCATTTTGAGGCGAAATTGTTCCTTTGGGGGGGTATTGCAACTTTTGGCCATTTTGAAGCGAAATTGTTCCTTTGGGGGGTTATTGCAACTTTTCGGCATTTTGAAGCGAAATTGTTCCTTTGGGGGGGTATTGCAATTTTTTGCCATTTTGAGGCGAAATTGTTCCTTTGGGGGGTATTGCAACTTTTGGCCATTTTGAAGCGAAATTGTTCCTTTGGGGGGTATTGCAATTTTTTGCCATTTTGAGGCGAAATTGTTCCTTTGGGGGGGTATTGCAACTTTTCGGCATTTTGAGGCGAAATTGTTCCTTTGGGGGGGTATTGCAATTTTTTTTCCTTTTTGAGGCGAAATTGTTCCTTTGGGGGGATATTGCAATTTTTTCCCATTTTGAGGTGAAATTGTTCCTTTGGGGGGGTATTGCAACTTTTGGCCATATTGAAGCAAAATTGTTCCTTTGGGGGCGTATTACAATTTTTGGCCATTTTGAGGCGAAATTGTTCCTTTGGGGGGGTATTGCAATTTTTTGCCATTTTGAGGCGAAATTGTTCCTTTGTGGGTGTATTGCAATTTTTTTCCCATTTTGAGGCGAAATTGTTCCTTTGGGGGGGTATTACAACTTTTGGCCATTTTGAAGTGAAATTGTTCCTTTCGGTGGGTATTGCAACTTTTCGGCATTTTGATGCGAAATTGTTCCTTTGAGGGGGTATTGCAACTTTTGGCCATTTTGAAGCGAAATTGTTCCTTTGGGGGGGTATTGCAACTTTTGGCCATTTTGAAGCGAAATTGTTCCTTTGGGGGGGTATTACAATCTTTGGCCATTTTGAGGCGAAATTGTTCCTTTGGGGGGGTATTGCAACTTTCCGGCATTTTGAGGCAAAATTGTTCCTTTGGGGGGGTATTGCAACTTTTCGGCATTTTGAGGCGAAATTGATCCTTTGGGGGGGTATTGCAATTTTTTGCCATTTTAAGGCGAAATTGTTCCTTTGGTGGGGTATTGCAAATTTTGGCCATTTTGAAGCAAAATTGTTCCTTTGGGGGGGTATTGCAATTTTTTTTCCATTTTGAGGCGAAATTGTTCCTTTGGGGGGGTATTGCAACTTTTGGCCATTTTGAAGCGAAATTGTTCCTTGGGGGGGTATTGCAACTTTTCGGCATTTTGAAGCGAAATTGTTCCTTTGGGGGGGTATTGCAATTTTTTGCCATTTTGAGGCGAAATTGTTCCTTTGGGGGGGTATTGCAACTTTTGGCCATTTTGAAGCGAAATTGTTCCTTTGGGGGGTATTGCAATTTTTTTTCCTTTTTGAGGCGAAATTGTTCCTTTGGGGGGGTATTGCAATTTTTTGCCATTTTGAGGTGAAATTGTTCCTTTGGGGGGGTATTGCAACTTTTGGCCATATTGAAGCAAAATTGTTCCTTTGGGGGCGTATTACAATTTTTGGCCATTTTGAGGCGAAATTGTTCCTTTGGGGGGGTATTGCAATTTTTTGCCATTTTGAGGCGAAATTGTTCCTTTGGGGGTGTATTGCAATTTTTTTCCCATTTTGAGGCGAAATTGTTCCTTTGGGGGGGTATTGCAACTTTTGGCCATATTGAAGCGAAATTGTTCCTTTGGGGGGGTATTACAACTTTTGGCCATTTTGAAGTGAAATTGTTCCTTTCGGTGGGTATTACAACTTTTCGGCATTTTGAGGCGAAATTGTTCCTTTGAGGGGGTTTTGCAACTTTTGGCCATTTTGAAGCGAAATTGTTCCTTTGGGGGGGTATTGCAACTTTTGGCCATTTTGAAGCGAAATTGTTCCTTTGGGGGGTATTACAATCTTTGGCCATTTTGAGGCGAAATTGTTCCTTTGGGGGGGTATTGCAACTTTCCGGCATTTTGAGGCAAAATTGTTCCTTTGGGGGGGTATTGCAACTTTTCGGCATTTTGAGGCGAAATTGATCCTTTGGGGGGGTATTGCAATTTTTTGCCATTTTTAGGCGAAATTGTTCCTTTGGTGGGGTATTGCAAATTTTGGCCATTTTGAAGCAAAATTGTTCCTTTGGGGGGGTATTGCAACTTTTGGCCATTTTAAGGCGAAATTGTTCCTTTGGTGGGGTATTGCAACTTTTGGCCATTTTGAGGCGAAATTGTTCCTTTGGGGGGTATTGCAATTTTTTGCCATTTTGAGGCGAAATTGTTCCTTTGGGGGGTATTGCAATTTTTTGCCATTTTGAGGCGAAATTGTTCCTTTGGGGGGGTATTGCAACTTTGGCCATTTTGAAGCGAAATTGTTCCTTTGGGGGGTATTGCAATTTTTTGCCATTTTGAGGCGAAATTGTTCCTTTGGGGGGGTATTGCAACTTTTGGCCATTTTGAAGCGAAATTGTTCCTTTGGGGGGGTATTGCAATTTTTTGCCATTTTGAGGCGAAATTGTTCCTTTGGGAGGGTATTGCAATTTTTTGCCATTTTGAGGCGAAATTGTTCCTTTGGGGGGGTATTGCAACTTTTGGCCATTTTGAAGCGAAATTGTTCCTTTGAGGGAGTATTGCAACTTTTCGGCATTTTGAGGCGAAATTGTTCCTTTGGGGGGGTATTGCAACTTTTCGGCATTTTGAGGTGAAATTGTTCCTTTGGGGGGTATTGCAATTTTTTGCCATTTTGAGGTGAAATATTTCCTTTGGGGGGGTGTTGCAACTTTTGGCCATTTTGAAGCGAAATTGTTCCTTTCAGGGGGTATTGCAACTTTTCGGCATTTTGAAGCGAAATTGTTACTTTGGGGGGGAATTGCAACTTTTCGGCATTTTGAAGCGAAATTATTCCTTTGGGGGGGTATTGCAATTTTTTTCCATTTTGAGGCGAAATTGTTCCTTTGGGGGGGTATTGCAATTTTTTTTCCTTTTTGAGGCGAAATTGTTCCTTTGGGGGGGTATTGCAATTTTTTGCCATTTTGAGGTGAAATTGTTCCTTTGGGGGGGTATTGCAACTTTTGGCCATATTGAAGCAAAATTGTTCCTTTGGGGGCGTATTACAATTTTTGGCCATTTTGAGGCGAAATTGTTCCTTTGGGGGGGTATTGCAATTTTTTGCCATTTTGAGGCGAAATTGTTCCTTTGGGGGTGTATTGCAATTTTTTTCCCATTTTGAGGCGAAATTGTTCCTTTGGGGGGGTATTACAACTTTTGGCCATTTTGAAGTGAAATTGTTCCTTTCGGTGGGTATTGCAACTTTTCGGCATTTTGAGGCGAAATTGTTCCTTTGAGGGGGTATTGCAACTTTTGGCCATTTTGAAGCGAAATTGTTCCTTTGGGGGGGTATTGCAACTTTTGGCCATTTTGAAGCGAAATTGTTCCTTTGGGTGGTTATTACAATCTTTGGCCATTTTGAGGCGAAATTGTTCCTTTGGGGGGGGTATTGCAACTTTCCGGCATTTTGAGGCAAAATTGTTCCTTTGGGGGGGTATTGCAACTTTTCGGCATTTTGAGGCGAAATTGATCCTTTGGGGGGTATTGCAATTTTTTGCCATTTTAAGGCGAAATTGTTCCTTTGGTGGGGTATTGCAAATTTTGGCCATTTTGAAGCAAAATTGTTCCTTTGGGGGGGTATTGCAATTTTTTGCCATTTTGAGGCGAAATTGTTCCCTTGGGGGGGTATTGCAACTTTTGGCCATTTTAAGGCGAAATTGTTCCTTTGGTGTGGTATTGCAACTTTTGGCCATTTTGAGGCGAAATTGTTCCTTTGGGGGGTATTGCAATTTTTTGCCATTTTGAGGCGAAATTGTTCCTTTGGGGGGTATTGCAATTTTTTGCCATTTTGAGGCGAAATTGTTCCTTTGGGGGGGTATTGCAACTTTGGCCATTTTGAAGCGAAATTGTTCCTTTGGGGGGGTATTGCAATTTTTTGCCATTTTGAGGCGAAATTGTTCCTTTGGGGGGGTATTGCAACTTTTGGCCATTTTGAAGCGAAATTGTTCCTTTGGGGGGGTATTGCAATTTTTTGCCATTTTGAGGCGAAATTGTTCCTTTGGGGGGGTATTGCAATTTTTTGCCATTTTGAGGTGAAATTGTTCCTTTGGGGGGGTATTGCAACTTTTGGCCATTTTGAAACGAAATTGTTCCCTTCGGGGGGTATTGGAACTTTTCGGCATTTAGAAGCGAAATTGTTCCTTTCGGGGGGTATTGCAACTTTTCGGCATTTTGAGGCGAAATTGTTCCTTTGGGGGGGTATTGCAACTTTTGGCCATTTTGAAGCAAAATTGTTCCTTTGGGGGGGTATTGCAATTTTTTGCCATTTTGAGGCGAAATTGTTCCTTTGGGGGGGTATTGCAACTTTTGGCCATTTTGAAGCGAAATTGTTCCTTTGAGGGAGTATTGCAACTTTTCGGCATTTTGAGGCGAAATTGTTCCTTTGGGGGGGTATTGCAACTTTTCGGCATTTTGAGGTGAAATTGTTCCTTTGGGGGGTATTGCAATTTTTTGCCATTTTGAGGTGAAATATTTCCTTTGGGGGGGTGTTGCAACTTTTGGCCATTTTGAAGCGAAATTGTTCCTTTCAGGGGGTATTGCAACTTTTCGGCATTTTGAAGCGAAATTGTTACTTTGGGGGGGGGAATTGCAACTTTTCGGCATTTTGAAGCGAAATTATTCCTTTGGGGGGGTATTGCAATTTTTTTCCATTTTGAGGCGAAATTGTTCCTTTGGGGGGTATTGCAACTTTTGGCCATTTTGAAGCGAAATTGTTCCTTTCGGGGGGTATTGCAATTTTTCGGCATTTTGAGGCGAAATTGTTCCTTTGGGGGGGTATTGCAACTTTTGGCCATTTTGAGGCGAAATTGTTCCTTTGGGGGGGTATTGCAACTTTTCGGCATTTTGAGGCGAAATTGTTCCTTTGGGGGTGTATTGCAATTTTTTCCCATTTTGAGGCGAAATTGTTCCTTTGGGGGGGTATTGCAACTTTTGGCCATATTGAAGCGAAATTGTTCCTTTGGGGGGGTATTACAACTTTTGGCCATTTTGAAGTGAAATTGTTCCTTTCGGGGGGTATTGCAACTTTTCGGCATTTTGAGGCGAAATTGTTCCTTTGAGGGGGTATTGCAACTTTTGGCCATTTTGAAGCGAAATTGTTCCTTTGGGGGGGTATTGCAACTTTTGGCCATTTTGAAGCGAAATTGTTCCTTTGGGGGGGTATTACAATCTTTGGCCATTTTGAGGCGAAATTGATCCTTTGGGGGGGTATTGCAATTTTTTGCCATTTTAAGGCGAAATTGTTCCTTTGGTGGGGTATTGCAAATTTTGGCCATAGAAGCAAAATTGTTCCTTTGGGGGAGTATTGCAATTTTTTGCCATTTTGAGGCGAAATTGTTCCCTTGGGGGGGGTATTGCAACTTTTGGCCATTTTGAGGCGAAATTGTTCCTTTGGGGGGGTATTGCAATTTTTTGCCATTTTGAGGCGAAATTGTTCCTTTGGGGGGTATTGCAATTTTTTGCCATTTTGAGGCGAAATTGTTCCTTTGGGGGGGTATTGCAACTTTGGCCATTTTGAAGCGAAATTGTTCCTTTGGGGGGGTATTGCAATTTTTTGCCATTTTGAGGCGAAATTGTTCATTTGGGGGGGTATTGCAACTTTTGGCCATTTTGAAGCGAAATTGTTCCTTTGGGGGGGTATTGCAATTTTTTGCCATTTTGAGGCGAAATTGTTCCTTTGGGGGGGTATTGCAATTTTTTGCCATTTTAAGGTGAAATTGTTCCTTTGGGGGGGTATTGCAACTTTTGGCCATTTTGAAACGAAATTGTTCCTTTGGGGGGGTATTGCAACTTTTGGCCATTTTGAAGCGAAATTGTTCCTTTGGGGGGGTATTACAATCTTTGGCCATTTTGAGGCGAAATTGATCCTTTGGGGGGGTATTGCAATTTTTTGCCATTTTAAGGCGAAATTGTTCCTTTGGTGGGGTATTGCAAATTTTGGCCATAGAAGCAAAATTGTTCCTTTGGGGGAGTATTGCAATTTTTTGCCATTTTGAGGCGAAATTGTTCCCTTGGGGGGGTATTGCAACTTTTGGCCATTTTGAGGCGAAATTGTTCCTTTGGGGGGGTATTGCAATTTTTTGCCATTTTGAGGCGAAATTGTTCCTTTGGGGGGTATTGCAATTTTTTGCCATTTTGAGGCGAAATTGTTCCTTTGGGGGGGTATTGCAACTTTGGCCATTTTGAAGCGAAATTGTTCCTTTGGGGGGGTATTGCAATTTTTTGCCATTTTGAGGCGAAATTGTTCATTTGGGGGGGTATTGCAACTTTTGGCCATTTTGAAGCGAAATTGTTCCTTTGGGGGGGTATTGCAATTTTTTGCCATTTTGAGGCGAAATTGTTCCTTTGGGGGGGTATTGCAATTTTTTGCCATTTTAAGGTGAAATTGTTCCTTTGGGGGGGTATTGCAACTTTTGGCCATTTTGAAACGAAATTGTTCCCTTCGGGGGGTATTGGAACTTTTCGGCATTTAGAAGCGAAATTGTTCCTTTCGGGGGGTATTGCAACTTTTCGGCATTTTGAGGCGAAATTGTTCCTTTGGGGGGGTATTGCAACTTTTGGCCATTTTGAAGCAAAATTGTTCCTTTGGAGGGGTATTGCAATTTTTTGCCATTTTGAGGCGAAATTGTTCCTTTGGGGGGGTATTGCAACTTTTAACCATTTTGAAGCGAAATTGTTCCTTTGAGGGAGTATTGCAACTTTTCGGCATTTTGAGGCGAAATTGTTCCTTTGGGGGGGTATTGCAACTTTTCGGCATTTTGAGGTGAAATTGTTCCTTTGGGGGGTATTGCAATTTTTTGCCATTTTGAGGTGAAATATTTCCTTTGGGGGGGTGTTGCAACTTTTGGCCATTTTGAAGCGAAATTGTTCCTTTCAGGGGGTATTGCAACTTTTCGGCATTTTGAAGCGAAATTGTTACTTTGGGGGGGGGAATTGCAACTTTTCGGCATTTTGAAGCGAAATTATTCCTTTGGGGGGGTATTGCAATTTTTTTCCATTTTGAGGCGAAATTGTTCCTTTGGGGGGTATTGCAACTTTTGGCCATTTTGAAGCGAAATTGTTCCTTTCGGGGGGTATTGCAATTTTTCGGCATTTTGAGGCGAAATTGTTCCTTTGGGGGGGTATTGCAACTTTTGGCCATTTTGAGGCGAAATTGTTCCTTTGGGGGGGTATTGCAACTTTTCGGCATTTTGAGGCGAAATTGTTCCTTTGGGGGTGTATTGCAATTTTTTCCCATTTTGAGGCGAAATTGTTCCTTTGGGGGGGTATTGCAACTTTTGGCCATATTGAAGCGAAATTGTTCCTTTGGGGGGGTATTACAACTTTTGGCCATTTTGAAGTGAAATTGTTCCTTTCGGCGGGTATTGCAACTTTTCGGCATTTTGAGGCGAAATTGTTCCTTTGAGGGGGTATTGCAACTTTTGGCCTTTTTGAAGCGAAATTGTTCCTTTGGGGGGGTATTGCAACTTTTGGCCAATTTGAAGCGAAATTGTTCCTTTGGGGGGGTATTACAATCTTTGGCCATTTTGAGGCGAAATTGATCCTTTGGGGGGGTATTGCAATTTTTTGCCATTTTAAGGCGAAATTGTTCCTTTGGTGGGGTATTGCAAATTTTGGCCATAGAAGCAAAATTGTTCCTTTGGGGGAGTATTGCAATTTTTTGCCATTTTGAGGCGAAATTGTTCCTTTGGGGGGGTATTGCAACTTTTGGCCATTTTGAAGCGAAATTGTTCCTTTGAGGGAGTATTGCAACTTTTCGGCATTTTGAGGCGAAATTGTTCCTTTGGGGGGGTATTGCAACTTTTCGGCATTTTGAGGTGAAATTGTTCCTTTGGGGGGTATTGCAATTTTTTGCCATTTTGAGGTGAAATATTTCCTTTGGGGGGGTGTTGCAACTTTTGGCCATTTTGAAGCGAAATTGTTCCTTTCAGGGGGTATTGCAACTTTTCGGCATTTTGAAGCGAAATTGTTACTTTGGGGGGGGGAATTGCAACTTTTCGGCATTTTGAAGCGAAATTATTCCTTTGGGGGGGTATTGCAATTTTTTTCCATTTTGAGGCGAAATTGTTCCTTTGGGGGGTATTGCAACTTTTGGCCATTTTGAAGCGAAATTGTTCCTTTCGGGGGGTATTGCAATTTTTCGGCATTTTGAGGCGAAATTGTTCCTTTGGGGGGGTATTGCAACTTTTGGCCATTTTGAGGCGAAATTGTTCCTTTGGGGGGGTATTGCAACTTTTCGGCATTTTGAGGCGAAATTGTTCCTTTGGGGGTGTATTGCAATTTTTTCCCATTTTGAGGCGAAATTGTTCCTTTGGGGGGGTATTGCAACTTTTGGCCATATTGAAGCGAAATTGTTCCTTTGGGGGGGTATTACAACTTTTGGCCATTTTGAAGTGAAATTGTTCCTTTCGGGGGGTATTGCAACTTTTCGGCATTTTGAGGCGAAATTGTTCCTTTCAGGGGGTATTGCAACTTTTGGCCATTTTGAAGCGAAATTGTTCCTTTGGGGGGGTATTGCAACTTTTGGCCATTTTGAAGCGAAATTGTTCCTTTGGGGGGGTATTACAATCTTTGGCCATTTTGAGGCGAAATTGATCCTTTGGGGGGGTATTGCAATTTTTTGCCATTTTAAGGCGAAATTGTTCCTTTGGTGGGGTATTGCAAATTTTGGCCATAGAAGCAAAATTGTTCCTTTGGGGGAGTATTGCAATTTTTTGCCATTTTGAGGCGAAATTGTTCCCTTGGGGGGGTATTGCAACTTTTGGCCATTTTGAGGCGAAATTGTTCCTTTGGGGGGGTATTGCAATTTTTTGCCATTTTGAGGCGAAATTGTTCCTTTGGGGGGTATTGCAATTTTTTGCCATTTTGAGGCGAAATTGTTCCTTTGGGGGGGTATTGCAACTTTGGCCATTTTGAAGCGAAATTGTTCCTTTGGGGGGGTATTGCAATTTTTTGCCATTTTGAGGCGAAATTGTTCCTTTGGGGGGGTATTGCAACTTTTGGCCATTTTGAAGCGAAATTGTTCCTTTGGGGGGGTATTGCAATTTTTTGCCATTTTGAGGCGAAATTGTTCCTTTGGGGGGGTATTGCAATTTTTTGCCATTTTGAGGTGAAATTGTTCCTTTGGGGGGGTATTGCAACTTTTGGCCATTTTGAAACGAAATTGTTCCCTTCGGGGGGTATTGGAACTTTTCGGCATTTAGAAGCGAAATTGTTCCTTTCGGGGGGTATTGCAACTTTTCGGCATTTTGAGGCGAAATTGTTCCTTTGGGGGGGTATTGCAACTTTTGGCCATTTTGAAGCAAAATTGTTCCTTTGGGGGGGTATTGCAATTTTTTGCCATTTTGAGGCGAAATTGTTCCTTTGGGGGGGTATTGCAACTTTTAACCATTTTGAAGCGAAATTGTTCCTTTGAGGGAGTATTGCAACTTTTCGGCATTTTGAGGCGAAATTGTTCCTTTGGGGGGGTATTGCAACTTTTCGGCATTTTGAGGTGAAATTGTTCCTTTGGGGGGTATTGCAATTTTTTGCCATTTTGAGGTGAAATATTTCCTTTGGGGGGGTGTTGCAACTTTTGGCCATTTTGAAGCGAAATTGTTCCTTTCAGGGGGTATTGCAACTTTTCGGCATTTTGAAGCGAAATTGTTACTTTGGGGGGGGGAATTGCAACTTTTCGGCATTTTGAAGCGAAATTATTCCTTTGGGGGGGTATTGCAATTTTTTTCCATTTTGAGGCGAAATTGTTCCTTTGGGGGGTATTGCAACTTTTGGCCATTTTGAAGCGAAATTGTTCCTTTCGGGGGGTATTGCAATTTTTCGGCATTTTGAGGCGAAATTGTTCCTTTGGGGGGGTATTGCAACTTTTGGCCATTTTGAGGCGAAATTGTTCCTTTGGGGGGGTATTGCAACTTTTGGCCATTTTGAGGCGAAATTGTTCCTTTGGGGGTGTATTGCAATTTTTTCCCATTTTGAGGCGAAATTGTTCCTTTGGGGGGGTATTGCAACTTTTGGCCATATTGAAGCGAAATTGTTCCTTTGGGGGGGTATTACAACTTTTGGCCATTTTGAAGTGAAATTGTTCCTTTCGGGGGGTATTGCAACTTTTCGGCATTTTGAGGCGAAATTGTTCCTTTGAGGGGGTATTGCAACTTTTGGCCATTTTGAAGCGAAATTGTTCCTTTGGGGGGGTATTGCAACTTTTGGCCATTTTGAAGCGAAATTGTTCCTTTGGGGGGGTATTACAATCTTTGGCCATTTTGAGGCGAAATTGATCCTTTGGGGGGGTATTGCAATTTTTTGCCATTTTAAGGCGAAATTGTTCCTTTGGTGGGGTATTGCAAATTTTGGCCATAGAAGCAAAATTGTTCCTTTGGGGGAGTATTGCAATTTTTTGCCATTTTGAGGCGAAATTGTTCCCTTGGGCGGTATTGCAACTTTTGGCCATTTTAAGGCGAAATTGTTCCTTTGGTGGGGTATTGCAACTTTTCGGCATTTTGAGGCGAAATTGTTCCTTTGGGGGGGTATTGCAACTTTCCGGCATTTTGAGGCAAAATTGTTCCTTTGGGGGGGTATTGCAACTTTTGGCCATTTTTAAGCGAAATTGTTCTTTTGGGGGGGTATTGCAACTTTTCGGCATTTTGAGGCGAAATTGTTCCTTTGGGGGGGTATTGCAACTTTCCGGCATTTTGAGGCAAAATTGTTCCTTTGGGGGGGTATTGCAACTTTTGGCCATTTTGAAGCGAAATTGTTCCTTTGGGGGGGTATTGCAACTTTTCGGCATTTTGAGGCGAAATTGTTCCTTTGGGGGGTATTGCAATTTTTTGCCATTTTGAGGCGAAATTGTTCCTTTGGAGGGGTATTGCAACTTTTGGCCATTTTGAAGCGAAATTGTTCCTTTGGGGGGGTATTGCAATTTTTTGCCATTTTAAGGCGAAATTGTTCCTTTGGGGGGGTATTGCAACTTTTGGCCATTTTGAAGCGAAATTGTTCTTTTGGGGGGGTATTGCAACTTTTCGGCATTTTGAGGCGAAATTGTTCCTTTGGGGGGGTATTGCAACTTTCCGGCATTTTGAGGCAAAATTGTTCCTTTGGGGGGGTATTGCAACTTTTGGCCATTTTGAAGCGAAATTGTTCCTTTGGGGGGGTATTGCAACTTTTCGGCATTTTGAGGCGAAATTGTTCCTTTGGGGGGGTATTGCAATTTTTTGCCATTTTGAGGCGAAATTGTTCCTTTCGGGGGGTATTGCAACTTTTCAGCATTTTGAGGCAAAATTGTTCCTTTGGGGAGGTATTGCAATTTTTTGCCATTTTGAGGCGAAATTGTTCCTTTGGGGGGGTATAGCAACTTCTGGCCATTTTGAAGCGAAATTGTTCCTTTGGGGGGTATTGCAATTTTTTGCCATTTTGAGGCGAAATTGTTCCTTTGGGGGGGTATTACAATTTTTGGCCATTTTAAAGCGAAATTGTACCTTTGGTGGGGTATTGCAACTTTTCGGCATTTTGAAGCGAAATTGTTCCTTTGGGGGGGTATTGCAACTTTTGGCCATTTTGAAGCGAAATTGTTCCTTTGGGGGGGTATTGCAACTTTTCGCCATTTTGAAGCGAAATTGTTCCTTTGGGGGGGTATTGCAATTTTTTGCCATTTTGAGGCGAAATTGTTCCTTCGGGGGGTATTGCAATTTTTTGCCATTTTGAGGCGAAATTGTTGCTTTGGGGGGTATTGCAATTTTTTGCCATTTTGAGGCGCAATTGTTGCTTTGGGGGGGTATTGCATCTTTTGGCCATTTTGAAGCGAAATTGTTCCTTTCGGGGGGTGATGCAACTTTTCGGCATTTTGAGGCGAAATTGTTCCTTTGGGGGGGTATTGCAACTTTTGGCCATTTTGAAGCGAAATTGTTCTTTTGGGGGGGTATTGCAACTTTTCGGCATTTTGAGGCGAAATTGTTCCTTTGGGGGGGTATTGCAACTTTCCGAGATTTTAAGGCAAAATTGTTCCTTTGGGGGGGTATTGCAACTTTTGGCCATTTTGAAGCGAAATTGTTCCTTTGGGGGGGTATTGCAACTTTTCGGCATTTTGAGGCGAAATTGTTCCTTTGGGGGGTATTGCAATTTTTTGCCATTTTGAGGCGAAATTGTTCCTTTGGGGGGGTATTGCAACTTTCCGAGATTTTAAGGCAAAATTGTTCCTTTGGGGGGGTATTGCAATTTTTTGCCATTTTAAGGCGAAATTGTTCCTTTGGGGGGGTATTGCAACTTTTGGCCATTTTGAAGCGAAATTGTTCCTTTCAGGGGGTATTGCAACTTTTCGGCATTTTGAGGCGAAATTTTTCCTTTGACGGGGTATTGCAATTTTTTGCCATTTTGAGGCGAAATTGTTCTTTTGGGGGGGGTTTGCAACATTTGGCCATTTTGAAGCGAAATTGTTCCTTTCGGGTAGTATTGCAACTTTTCGGCATTTTGAGGCGAAGTTGTTCCTTTGGGGGGTATTGCAATTTTTTGCCATTTTGAAGCGAAATTGTTCCTTTGGGGGAGTATTGCAATTTTTTGCCATTTTGAGGCGAAATTGTTCCTTTCGGGGGGTATTGCAACTTTTCAGCATTTTGAGGCAAAATTGTTCCTTTGGGGAGGTATTGCAATTTTTTGCCATTTTGAGGCGAAATTGTTCCTTTGGGGGGTATTGCAATTTTTGGCCATTTTAAAGCGAAATTGTACCTTTGGTGGGGTATTGCAACTTTTCGGCATTTTGAAGCGAAATTGTTCCTTTGGGGTGGTATTGCAACTTTTGGCCATTTTGAAGCGAAATTGTTCCTTTGGGGGGGTATTGCAACTTTTCGCCATTTTGAAGCGAAATTGTTCCTTTGGGGGGGTATTGCAATTTTTTGCCATTTTGAGGCGAAATTGTTCCTTTCGGGGGGTATTGCAACTTTTAAGCATTTTGAGGCGAAATTGTTCCTTTGGGGAGGTATTGCAATTTTTTGCCATTTTGAGGCGAAATTGTTCCTTTGGGGAGGTATTACAATTTTTGGCCATTTTGAGGCGAAATTGTTCCTTTGGGGGGTATTGCAATTTTTTGCCATTTTGAGGCGAAATTGTTGCTTTGGGGGGGTATTGGAATTTTTGGCCATTTTGAAGCGAAATTGTTCCTTTGGGGGGGTATTGCAATTTTTTGCCATTTTAAGGCGAAATTGTTCCTTTGGGGGGGTATTGCAACTTTTGGCCATTTTGAAGCGAAATTGTTCCTTTCAGGGGGTATTGCAACTTTTCGGCATTTTGAGGCGAAATTTTTCCTTTGGGGGGTATTGCAATTTTTTTTTCATTTTGAGGCGAAATTGTTCCTTTGGGGGGGTATTGCAACTTTTGGCCATTTTGAAGCGAAATTGTTCCTTTCAGGGGGTATTGCAATTTTTTGCCATTTTGAGGCGAAATTGTTCTTTTCGGGGGGTTTTGCAACATTTGACCATTTTGAAGCGAAATTGTTCCTTTCGGTTGGTATTGCAACTTTTCGGCATTTTGAGGCGAAATTGTTCCTTTGGGGGGTATTGCAATTTTTTGCCATTTTGAAGCGAAATTGTTCCTTTGGGGGAGTATTGCAATTTTTTGCCATTTTGAGGCGAAATTGTTCCTTTCGGGGGGTATTGCAACTTTTCAGCATTTTGAGGCGAAATTGTTCCTTTGGGGAGGTATTGCAATTTTTTGCCATTTTGAGGCGAAATTGTTCCTTTGGGGGAGTATAGCAACTTTTGGCCATTTTGAAGCGAAATTGTTCCTTTGGGGGGTATTGCAATTTTTTGCCATTTTGAGGCGAAATTGTTCCTTTGGGGGGTATTACAATTTTTGGCCATTTTAAAGCGAAATTGTACCTTTGGTGGGGTATTGCAACTTTTCGGCATTTTGAAGTGAAATTGTTCCTTTGGGGGGTATTGCAACTTTTGGCCATTTTGAAGCGAAATTGTTCCTTTGGGGGGGTATTGCAATTTTTTGCCATTTTGAGGCGAAATTGTTCCTTTTGGGGGGGTTTTGCAACTTTTGGCCAATTTGAAGCGAAATTGTTCCTTTGGGGGGGTATTACAATTTTTGGCCATTTTGAGGCGAAATTGTTCCTTTGGGGGGGTATTGCAATTTTTTGCCATTTTGAGGCGAAATTGTTGCTTTGGGGGGGTATTGCAATTTTTTGCCATTTTGAGGCGAAATTGTTCCTTTGAGGGGTATTGCAACTTTTGGCCATTTTGAAGCGAAATTGTTCCTTTGGGGAGGTATTACAATTTTTGGCCATTTTGAGGCGAAATTGTTGCTTTGGGGGGGTATTGCAATTTTTGGCCATTTTGAAGCGAAATTGTTCCTTTGGGGGGGTATTGCAATTTCTTGCCATTTTAAGGCGAAATTGTTCCTTTGGGGGGGTATTGCAACTTTTGGCCATTTTGAAGCGAAATTGTTCCTTTCAGGGGGTATTGCAACTTTTCGGCATTTTGAGGCGAAATTTTTCCTTTGGGGGGTATTGCAATTTTTTTTCATTTTGAGGCGAAATTGTTCCTTTGGGGGGGTATTGCAACTTTTGGCCATTTTGAAGCGAAATTGTTCCTTTGGGGGGGTATTGCAACTTTTGGCCATTTTGAAGCGAAATTGTTCCTTTGACGGGGTATTGCAATTTTTTGCCATTTTGAGGCGAAATTGTTCTTTTGGGGGGGGTTTGCAACATTTGGCCATTTTGAAGCGAAATTGTTCCTTTCGGGTAGTATTGCAACTTTTCGGCATTTTGAGGCGAAATTGTTCCTTTGGGGGGTATTGCAATTTTTTGCCATTTTTAAGCGAAATTGTTCCTTTGGGGGAGTATTGCAATTTTTTGCCATTTTGAGGCGAAATTGTTCCTTTCGGGGGGTATTGCAACTTTTCAGCATTTTGAGGCGAAATTGTTCCTTTGGGGAGGTATTGCAATTTTTTGCCATTTTGAGGTAAATTGTTCCTTTGGGGGGGTATAGCAACTTCTGGCCATTTTGAAGCGAAATTGTTCCTTTGGGGGGTATTGCAATCTTTTGCCATTTTGAGGCGAAATTGTTCCTTGGGGGGGTATTACAATTTTTGGCCATTTTAAAGCGAAATTGTACCTTTGGTGGGGTATTGCAAGTTTTCGGCATTTTGAAGCAAAATTGTTCCTTTGGGGGGGTATTGCAACTTTTGGCCATTTTGAAGCGAAATTGTTCCTTTGGGGGGGTATTGCAACTTTTCGCCATTTTGAAGCGAAATTGTTCCTTTGGGGGGGTATTGCAATTTTTTGCCATTTTGAGGCGAAATTGTTCCTTGGGGGGTATTGCAATTTTTTGCCATTTTGAGGCGAAATTGTTGCTTTGGGGGGTATTGCAATTTTTTGCCATTTTGAGGCGAAATTGTTCCTTTGGGGGGGTATTGCAACTTTTGGCCATTTTGAAGCGAAATTGTTCCTTTCGGGGGGTATTGCAATTTTTTGCCATTTTTTTAGGCGAAATTGTTCCTTTCGGGGGGTATTGCAACTTTTCGGCATTTTGAGGCGAAATTGTTCCTTTCGGGGGGTATTGCAATTTTTTGCCATTTTGAGGCGCAATTGTTGCTTTGGGGGGGTATTGCAACTTTTGGCCATTTTGAAGCGAAATTGTTCCTTTGGGGGGGTATTGCAACTTTCCGGCATTTTGAGGCAAAATTGTTCCTTTGGGGGGGTATTGCAACTTTTGGCCATTTTGAAGCAAAATTGTTCCTTTGGGGGGGTATTGCAACTTTTCGGCATTTTGAGGCGAAATTGTTCCTTTGGGGGGGTATTGCAATTTTTTGCCATTTTAAGGCGAAATTGTTCCTTTGGAGGGGTATTGCAACTTTTGGCCATTTTGAAGCGAAATTGTTCCTTTGGGGGGGTATTGCAATTTTTTGCCATTTTAAGGCGAAATTGTTCCTTTGGGGGGGTATTGCAACTTTTGGCCATTTTGAAGCGAAATTGTTCCTTTGGGGGGGTATTGCAATTTTTTGCCATTTTAAGGCGAAATTGTTCCTTTGGGGGGGTATTGCAACATTTGGCCATTTTGAAGCGAAATTGTTCCTTTCAGGTAGTATTGCAACTTTTCGGCATTTTGAGGCGAAATTGTTCCTTTGGGGGGTATTGCAATTTTTTGCCATTTTGAAGCGAAATTGTTCCTTTGGGGGAGTATTGCAATTTTTTGCCATTTTGAGGCGAAATTGTTCCTTTCGGGGGGTATTGCAACTTTTCAGCATTTTGAGGCAAAATTGTTCCTTTGGGGAGGTATTGCAATTTTTTGCCATTTTGAGGCGAAATTGTTCCTTTGGGGGGGTATAGCAACTTCTGGCCATTTTGAAGCGAAATTGTTCCTTTGGGGGGTATTGCAATTTTTTGCCATTTTGAGGCGAAATTGTTCCTTTGGGGGGGTATTACAATTTTTGGCCATTTTAAAGCGAAATTGTACCTTTGGTGGGGTATTGCAACTTTTCGGCATTTTGAAGCGAAATTGTTCCTTTGGGGGGGTATTGCAACTTTTGGCCATTTTGAAGCGAAATTGTTCCTTTGGGGGGGTATTGCAACTTTTCGCCATTTTGAAGCGAAATTGTTCCTTTGGGGGGGTATTGCAATTTTTTGCCATTTTGAAGCGAAATTGTTCCTTGGGGGGGTATTGCAATTTTTTGCCATTTTGAGGCGAAATTGTTGCTTTGGGGGGTATTGCAATTTTTTGCCATTTTGAGGCGAAATTGTTCCTTTGGGAGGGTATTGCAACTTTTGGCCATTTTGAAGCGAAATTGTTCCTTTCGGGGGGTATTGCAATTTTTTGCCATTTTTTTAGGCGAAATTGTTCCTTTCAGGGGGTATTCCAACTTTTCGGCATTTTGAGGCGAAATTGTTCCTTTGGGGGGGTATTGCAACTTTTGGCCATTTTGAAGCGAAATTGTTCTTTTGGCGGGGTATTGCAACTTTTCGGCATTTTGAGGCGAAATTGTTCCTTTGGGGGGGTATTGCAACTTTCCGGCATTTTGAGGCAAAATTGTTCCTTTGGGGGGTATTGCAACTTTTGGCCATTTTGAAGCGAAATTGTTCCTTTGGGGGGGTATTGCAACTTTTCGGCATTTTGAGGTGAAATTGTTCCTTTGGGGGGTATTGCAATTTTTTGCCATTTTGAGGCGAAATTGTTCCTTTGGAGGGGTATTGCAACTTTTGGCCATTTTGAAGCGAAATTGTTCCTTTGGGGGGGTATTGCAATTTTTTGCCATTTTAAGGCGAAATTGTTCCTTTGGGGGGGTATTGCAACTTTTGGCCATTTTGAACCGAAATTGTTCCTTTCAGGGGGTATTGCAACTTTTCGGCATTTTGAGGCGAAATTTTTCCTTTGGGGGGTATTGCAATTTTTTTTCATTTTGAGGCGAAATTGTTCCTTTGGGGGGTATTGCAACTTTTGGCCATTTTGAAGCGAAATTGTTCCTTTGGGGGGGTATTGCAACTTTTGGCCATTTTGAAGCGAAATTGTTCCTTTGACGGGGTATTGCAATTTTTTGCCATTTTGAGGCGAAATTGTTCCTTTGGGGGAGTATTGCAATTTTTTGCCATTTTGAGGCGAAATTGTTCCTTTCGGGTAGTATTGCAACTTTTCGGCATTTTGAGACGAAATTGTTCCTTTGGGGGGTATTGCAACTTTTGGCCATTTTGAAGCGAAATTGTTCCTTTGACGGGGTATTGCAATTTTTTGCCATTTTGAGGCGAAATTGTTCTTTTGGGGGGGTTTGCAACATTTGGCCATTTTGAAGCGAAATTGTTCCTTTCGGGTAGTATTGCAACTTTTCGGCATTTTGAGGCGAAATTGTTCCTTTGGGGGGGTATTGCAACTTTTGGCCATTTTGAAGCGAAATTGTTCTTTTGGGGGGGTATTGCAACTTTCCGGCATTTTGAGGCAAAATTGTTCCTTTGGGGGGGTATTGCAACTTTTCGGCATTTTGAGGCGAAATTGTTCCTTTGGGGGGGTATTGCAATTTTTTGCCATTTTGAGGCGAAATTGTTCCTTTGGAGGGGTATTGCAACTTTTGGCCATTTTGAAGCGAAATTGTTCCTTTGACGGGGTATTGCAATTTTTTGCCATTTTGAGGCGAAATTGTTCTTTTGGGGGGGGTTTGCAACATTTGGCCATTTTGAAGCGAAATTGTTCCTTTCGGGTAGTATTGCAACTTTTCGGCATTTTGAGGCGAAATTGTTCCTTTAGGGGGGTATTGCAACTTTTGGCCATTTTGAAGCGAAATTGTTCTTTTGGGGGGTATTGCAACTTTCCGGCATTTTGAGGCAAAATTGTTCCTTTGGGGGGTATTGCAACTTTTCGGCATTTTGAGGCGAAATTGTTCCTTTGGGGGGGTATTGCAATTTTTTGCCATTTTGAGGCGAAATTGTTCCTTTGGAGGGGTATTGCAACTTTTGGCCATTTTGAAGCGAAATTGTTCCTTTGACGGGGTATTGCAATTTTTTGCCATTTTGAGGCGAAATTGTTCTTTTGGGGGGGGTTTGGAACATTTGGCCATTTTGAAGCGAAATTGTTCCTTTCGGGTAGTATTGCAACTTTTCGGCATTTTGAGGCGAAATTGTTCCTTTAGGGAGGTATTGCAATTTTTTGCCATTTTGAGGCGAAATTGTTCCTTTCGGGGGGTATTGCAACTTTTCAGCATTTTGAGGCAAAATTGTTCCTTTGGGGAGGTATTGCAATTTTTTGCCATTTTGAGGCGAAATTGTTCCTTTGGGGGGGTATAGCAACTTCTGGCCATTTTGAAGCGAAATTGTTCCTTTGGGGGGTATTGCAATTTTTTGCCATTTTGAGGCGAAATTGTTCCTTTGGGGGGGTATTACAATTTTTGGCCATTTTAAAGCGAAATTGTACCTTTGGTGGGGTATTGCAACTTTTCGGCATTTTGAAGCGAAATTGTTCCTTTGGGGGGGTATTGCAACTTTTGGCCATTTTGAAGCGAAATTGTTCCTTTGGGGGGTATTGCAACTTTTCGGCATTTTGAGGCGAAATTGTTCCTTTAGGGGGGTATTGCAACTTTTGGCCATTTTGAAGCGAAATTGTTTTTTTGGGGGGGTATTGCAACTTTTCGGCATTTTGAGGCGAAATTGTTCCTTTGGGGGGGTATTGCAACTTTCCGGCATTTTGAGGCAAAATTGTTCCTTTGGGGGGGTATTGCAACTTTTGGCCATTTTGAAGCGAAATTGTTCCTTTGGGGGGGTATTGCAACTTTTCGGCATTTTGAGGCGAAATTGTTCCTTTGGGGGGGTATTGCAATTTTTTGCCATTTTGAGGCGAAATTGTTCCTTTGGAGGGGTATTGCAACTTTTGGCCATTTTGAAGCGAAATTGTTCCTTTGGGGGGGTATTGCAATTTTTTGCCATTTTAAGGCGAAATTGTTCCTTTGGGGGGGTATTGCAACTTTTGGCCATTTTGAAGCGAAATTGTTCCTTTCAGGGGGTATTGCAACTTTTCGGCATTTTGAGGCGAAATTTTTCCTTTGGGGGGTATTGCAATTTTTTTTCATTTTGAGGCGAAATTGTTCCTTTGGGGGGGTATTGCAACTTTTGGCCATTTTGAAGCGAAATTGTTCCTTTGGGGGGGTACTGCAACTTTTGGCCATTTTGAAGCGAAATTGTTCCTTTGACGGGGTATTGCAATTTTTTGCCATTTTGAGGCGAAATTGTTCTTTTGGGGGGGTTTGCAACATTTGGCCATTTTGAAGCGAAATTGTTCCTTTCGGGTAGTATTGCAACTTTTCGGCATTTTGAGGCGAAATTGTTCCTTTGGGGGGTATTGCAATTTTTTGCCATTTTGAAGCGAAATTGTTCCTTTGGGGGAGTATTGCAATTTTTTGCCATTTTGAGGCGAAATTGTTCCTTTCGGGGGGTATTGCAACTTTTCAGCATTTTGAGGCAAAATTGTTCCTTTGGGGAGGTATTGCAATTTTTTGCCATTTTGAGGCGAAATTGTTCCTTTGGGGGGGTATAGCAACTTCTGGCCATTTTGAAGCGAAATTGTTCCTTTGGGGGGTATTGCAATTTTTTGCCATTTTGAGGCGAAATTGTTCCTTTGGGGGGGTATTACAATTTTTGGCCATTTTAAAGCGAAATTGTACCTTTGGTGGGGTATTGCAACTTTTCGGCATTTTGAAGCGAAATTGTTCCTTTGGGGGGGTATTGCAACTTTTGGCCATTTTGAAGCGAAATTGTTCCTTTGGGGGGGTATTGCAACTTTTCGCCATTTTGAAGCGAAATTGTTCCTTTGGGGGGGTATTGCAATTTTTTGCCATTTTGAGGCGAAATTGTTGCTTTGGGGGGGTATTGCATCTTTTGGCCATTTTGATGCAAAATTGTTCCTTTCGGGGGGTATTGCAACTTTTCGGCATTTTGAGGTGAAATTGTTCCTTTGGGGGGGTATTGCAACTTTTGGCCATTTTGAAGCGAAATTGTTCCTTTCGGGGGTATTGCAATTTTTTGCCATTTTGAGGCGAAATTGTTCCTTTGGGGGGGTATTGCAACTTTTGGCCATTTTGAAGCGAAATTGTTCCTTTCGGGGGGTATTGCAACTTTTCAGCATTTTGAGGCGAAATTGTTCCTTTGGGGGGGTATTGCAATTTTTCGCCATTTTGAGGCGAAATTGTTCCTTTGGGGGTTATTGACACTTTTGGCCATTTTGAAGCGAAATTGTTCCTTTGGGGGGGTATTGCAATTTTTGCCATTTTGAGGCGAAATTGTTCCTTTGGGGGGGTATTGCAACTTTTGGCCATTTTGAAGCGAAATTGTTCCTTTGGGGGGGTATTGCAATTTTTTGCCAATTTGAGGCGAAATTGTTCCTTTGGGGGGTATTGCAATTTTTTTTCCATTTTGAGGCGAAATTGTTCCTTTCGGGGGGTATTGCAATTTTTTGCCATTTTGAGGCGAAATTGTTCCTTTGGGGGGGTATTGCAACTTTTGGCCATTTTGAAGCGAAAATGTTCCTTTGGGGGGGTATTGCAACTTTTGGCCATTTTGAAGCGAAATTGTTCCTTTGGGGGGGTATTGCAATTTTTGCCATTTTGAGGCGAAATTGTTCCTTTGGGGGGGTATTGCAACTTTTGGCCATTTTGAAGCGAAATTGTTCCTTTGGGGGGGTATTGCAGCTTTTGGCCATTTTGAAGCGAAATTGTTCCTTTGGGGGTTATTGCAACTTTTGGCCATTTTGAAGCGAAATTGTTCCTTTGGGGGGGTATTGCAATTTTTTGCCATTTTGAGGCGAAATTGTTCCTTTGGGGGGGTATTGCAACTTTTGGCCATTTTGAAGCGAAATTGTTCCTTTGGGGGGTATTGCAACTTTTCGGCATTTTAAAGGCGAAATTGTTCCTTTGGGGGGGTATTGCAATTTTTTGCCAATTTGAGGCGAAATTGTTCCTTTGGGGGGGTATTGCAGCTTTTGGCCATTTTGAAGCGAAATTGTTCCTTTGGGGGGGTATTACAATTTTTGGCCATTTTGAGGCGAAATTGTTCCTTTCGGGGGGTATTGCAATTTTTTGCCATTTTGAGGCGCAATTGTTGCTTTGGGGGGGTATTGCATCTTTTGGCCATTTTGAAGCGAAATTGTTCCTTTCGGGGGGTATTGCAACTTTTCGGCATTTTGAGGCGAAATTGTTCCTTTGGGGGGGTATTGCAACTTTTGGCCATTTTGAAGCGAAATTGTTCTTTTGGGGGGGTATTGCAACTTTTCGGCATTTTGAGGCGAAATTGTTCCTTTGGGGGGGTATTGCAACTTTCTGGCATTTTGAGGCAAAATTGTTCCTTTGGGGGGGTATTGCAACTTTTGGCCATTTTGAAGCGAAATTGTTCCTTTGGGGGGGTATTGCAACTTTTCGGCATTTTGAGGCGAAATTGTTCCTTTGGGGGGGTATTGCAATTTTTTGCCATTTTGAGGCGAAATTGTTCCTTTGGAGGGGTATTGCAACTTTTGGCCATTTTGAAGCGAAATTGTTCCTTTGGGGGGGTATTGCAATTTTTTGGCCATTTTGAAGCGAAATTGTTCCTTTCAGGGGGTATTGCAACTTTTCGGCATTTTGAGGCGAAATTTTTCCTTTGGGGGGTATTGCAATTTTTTTTCATTTTGAGGCGAAATTGTTCCTTTGGGGGGGTATTGCAACTTTTGGCCATTTTGAAGCGAAATTGTTCCTTTGGGGGGGTATTGCAACTTTTGGCCATTTTGAAGCGAAATTGTTCCTTTGACGGGGTATTGCAATTTTTTGCCATTTTGAGGCGAAATTGTTCTTTTGGGGGGGTTTGCAACATTTGGCCATTTTGAAGCGAAATTGTTCCTTTCGGGTAGTATTGCAACTTTTCGGCATTTTGAGGCGAAATTGTTCCTTTGGGGGGTATTGCAACTTTTGGCCATTTTGAAGCGAAATTGTTCCTTTGGGGGGGTATTGCAACTTTTGGCCATTTTGAAGCGAAATTGTTCCTTTGACGGGGTATTGCAATTTTTTGCCATTTTGAGGCGAAATTGTTCTTTTGGGGGGGTTTGCAACATTTGGCCATTTTGAAGCGAAATTGTTCCTTTCGGGTAGTATTGCAACTTTTCGGCATTTTGAGGCGAAATTGTTCCTTTGGGGGGTATTGCAATTTTTTGCCATTTTGAAGCGAAATTGTTCCTTTGGATGAGTATTGCAATTTTTTGCCATTTTGAGGCGAAAATGTTCCTTTCGGGGGGTATTGCAACTTTTCAGCATTTTGAGGCGAAATTGTTCCTTTGGGGGGGTATTGCAACTTTTGGCCATTTTGAAGCGAAATTGTTCCTTTGGGGGGGTATTGCAACTTTTCGCCATTTTGAAGCGAAATTGTTCCTTTGGGGGGGTATTGCAATTTTTTGCCATTTTGAGGCGAAATTGTTCCTTGGGGGGGTATTGCAATTTTTTGCCATTTTGAGGCGAAATTGTTGCTTTGGGGGGTATTGCAATTTTTTGCCATTTTGAGGCGAAATTGTTCCTTTGGGGGGTATTGCAACTTTTGGCCATTTTGAAGCGAAATTGTTCCTTTCGGGGGGTATTGCAATTTTTTGCCATTTTTTTAGGCGAAATTGTTCCTTTCGGGGGGTATTGCAACTTTTCGGCATTTTGAGGCGAAATTGTTCCTTTGGGGGGGTATTGCAACTTTTGGCCATTTTGAAGCGAAATTGTTCTTTTGGGGGGGTATTGCAACTTTTCGGCATTTTGAGGCGAAATTGTTCCTTTGGGGGGGTATTGCAACTTTCCGGCATTTTGAGGCAAAATTGTTCCTTTGGGGGGGTATTGCAACTTTTGGCCATTTTGAAGCGAAATTGTTCCTTTGGGGGGGTATTGCAACTTTTCGGCATTTTGAGGCGAAATTGTTCTTTTGGGGGGGTATTGCAATTTTTTGCCATTTTGAGGCGAAATTGTTCCTTTCGGGGGGTATTGCAACTTTTCAGCATTTTGAGGCAAAATTGTTCCTTTGGGGAGGTATTGCAATTTTTTGCCATTTTGAGGCGAAATTGTTCCTTTGGGGGGGTATAGCAACTTCTGGCCATTTTGAAGCGAAATTGTTCCTTTGGAGGGTATTGCAATTTTTTGCCATTTTGAGGCGAAATTGTTCCTTTGGGGGGTATTACAATTTTTGGCCATTTTAAAGCGAAATTGTACCTTTGGTGGGGTATTGCAACTTTTCGGCATTTTGAAGCGAAATTGTTCCTTTGGGGGGGTATTGCAACTTTTGGCCATTTTGAAGCGAAATTGTTCCTTTCGGGGGGTATTGCAACTTTTCGCCATTTTGAAGCGAAATTGTTCCTTTGGGGGGGTATTGCAATTTTTTGCCATTTTGAGGCGAAATTGTTCCTTGGGGGGGTATTGCAATTTTTTGTCATTTTGAGGCGAAATTGTTGCTTTGGGGGGTATTGCAATTTTTTGCCATTTTGAGGCGCAATTGTTGCTTTGGGGGGGTATTGCATCTTTTGGCCATTTTGAAGCGAAATTGTTCCTTTCGGGGGGTATTGCAACTTTTCGGCATTTTGAGGCGAAATTGTTCCTTTGGGGGGGTATTGCAACTTTTGGCCATTTTGAAGCGAAATTGTTCTTTTGGGGGGGTATTGCAACTTTTCGGCATTTTGAGGCGAAATTGTTCCTTTGGGGGGGTATTGCAACTTTCCGGCATTTTGAGGCAAAATTGTTCCTTTGGGGGGGTATTGCAACTTTTGGCCATTTTGAAGCGAAATTGTTCCTTTGGGGGGGGTATTGCAACTTTTCGGCATTTTGAGGCGAAATTGTTCCTTTGGGGGGGTATTGCAATTTTTTGCCATTTTGAGGCGAAATTGTTCCTTTGGAGGGGTATTGCAACTTTTGGCCATTTTGAAGCGAAATTGTTCCTTTGGGGGGGTATTGCAATTTTTTTGCCATTTTAAGGCGAAATTGTTCCTTTGGGGGGGTATTGCAACTTTTGGCCATTTTGAAGCGAAATTGTTCCTTTCAGGGGGTATTGCAACTTTTCGGCATTTTGAGGCGAAATTTTTCCTTTGGGGGGTATTGCAATTTTTTTTCATTTTGAGGCGAAATTGTTCCTTTGGGGGGGTATTGCAACTTTTGGCCATTTTGAAGCGAAATTGTTCCTTTGGGGGGGTATTGCAACTTTTGGCCATTTTGAAGCGAAATTGTTCCTTTGACGGGGTATTGCAATTTTTTGCCATTTTGAGGCGAAATTGTTCTTTTGGGGGGGGTTTGCAACATTTGGCCATTTTGAAGCGAAATTGTTCCTTTCGGGTAGTATTGCAACTTTTCGGCATTTTGAGGCGAAATTGTTCCTTTGGGGGGTATTGCAATTTTTTGCCATTTTGAAGCGAAATTGTTCCTTTGGGGGAGTATTGCAATTTTTTGCCATTTTGAGGCGAAATTGTTCCTTTCGGGGGGTATTGCAACTTTTCAGCATTTTGAGGCAAAATTGTTCCTTTGGGGAGGTATTGCAATTTTTTGCCATTTTGAGGCGAAATTGTTCCTTTGGGGGGGTATAGCAACTTCTGGCCATTTTGAAGCGAAATTGTTCCTTTGGGGGGTATTGCAATTTTTTGCCATTTTGAGGCGAAATTGTTCCTTTGGGGGGGTATTACAATTTTTGGCCATTTTAAAGCGAAATTGTACCTTTGGTGGGGTATTGCAACTTTTCGGCATTTTGAAGCGAAATTGTTCCTTTGGGGGGGTATTGCAACTTTTGGCCATTTTGAAGCGAAATTGTTCCTTTGGGGGGGTATTGCAACTTTTCGCCATTTTGAAGCGAAATTGTTCCTTTGGGGGTATTGCAATTTTTTGCCATTTTGAGGCGAAATTGTTCCTTGGGGGTGTATTGCAATTTTTTGCCATTTTGAGGCGAAATTGTTGCTTTGGGGGGTATTGCAATTTTTTGCCATTTTGAGGCGAAATTGTTCCTTTGGGGGGGTATTGCAACTTTTGGCCATTTTGAAGCGAAATTGTTCCTTTCGGGGGGTATTGCAATTTTTTGCCATTTTTTTAGGCGAAATTGTTCCTTTCGGGGGGTATTGCAACTTTTCGGCATTTTGAGGCGAAATTGTTCCTTTGGGGGGGTATTGCAACTTTTGGCCATTTTGAAGCGAAATTGTTCCTTTCGGGTAGTATTGCAACTTTTCGGCATTTTGAGGCGAAATTGTTCCTTTGGGGGGTATTGCAATTTTTTGCCATTTTGAAGCGAAATTGTTCCTTTGGGGGAGTATTGCAATTTTTTGCCATTTTGAGGCGAAATTGTTCCTTTCGGGGGGTATTGCAACTTTTCAGCATTTTGAGGCAAAATTGTTCCTTTGGGGAGGTATTGCAATTTTTTGCCATTTTGAGGCGAAATTGTTCCTTTGGGGGGGTATAGCAACTTCTGGCCATTTTGAAGCGAAATTGTTCCTTTGGGGGGTATTGCAATTTTTTGCCATTTTGAGGCGAAATTGTTCCTTTGGGGGGTATTACAATTTTTGGCCATTTTAAAGCGAAATTGTACCTTTGGTGGGGTATTGCAACTTTTCGGCATTTTGAAGCGAAATTGTTCCTTTGGGGGGGTATTGCAACTTTTGGCCATTTTGAAGCGAAATTGTTCCTTTGGGGGGGTATTGCAACTTTTCGCCATTTTGAAGCGAAATTGTTCCTTTGGGAGGGTATTGCAATTTTTTGCCATTTTGAGGCGAAATTGTTCCTTGGGGGGGTATTGCAATTTTTTGCCATTTTGAGGCGAAATTGTTGCTTTGGGGGGTATTGCAATTTTTTGCCATTTTGAGGCGCAATTGTTGCTTTGGGGGGGTATTGCATCTTTTGGCCATTTTGAAGCGAAATTGTTCCTTTCGGGGGGTATTGCAACTTTTCGGCATTTTGAGGCGAAATTGTTCCTTTGGGGGGGTATTGCAACTTTTGGCCATTTTGAAGCGAAATTGTTCTTTTGGGGGGGTATTGCAACTTTTGGCCATTTTGAAGCGAAATTGTTCCTTTGGGGGGGTATTGCAATTTTTTGGCCATTTTGAAGCGAAATTGTTCCTTTCAGGGGGTATTGCAACTTTTCGGCATTTTGAGGCGAAATTTTTCCTTTGGGGGGTATTGCAATTTTTTTTCATTTTGAGGCGAAATTGTTCCTTTGGGGGGGTATTGCAACTTTTGGCCATTTTGAAGCGAAATTGTTCCTTTGGGGGGGTATTGCAACTTTTGGCCATTTTGAAGCGAAATTGTTCCTTTGACGGGGTATTGCAATTTTTTGCCATTTTGAGGCGAAATTGTTCTTTTGGGGGGGTTTGCAACATTTGGCCATTTTGAAGCGAAATTGTTCCTTTCGGGTAGTATTGCAACTTTTCGGCATTTTGAGGCGAAATTGTTCCTTTGGGGGGTATTGCAACTTTTGGCCATTTTGAAGCGAAATTGTTCCTTTGGGGGGGTATTGCAACTTTTGGCCATTTTGAAGCGAAATTGTTCCTTTGACGGGGTATTGCAATTTTTTGCCATTTTGAGGCGAAATTGTTCTTTTGGGGGGGTTTGCAACATTTGGCCATTTTGAAGCGAAATTGTTCCTTTCGGGTAGTATTGCAACTTTTCGGCATTTTGAGGCGAAATTGTTCCTTTGGGGGGTATTGCAATTTTTTGCCATTTTGAAGCGAAATTGTTCCTTTGGATGAGTATTGCAATTTT